>NW_011491015.1:917464-917611 GCF_000754665.1 Bison bison bison | reverse complement strand
AAGTTATGACCAACCTAGATAGCATATTGAAAAGCAGAGACATTACTTTGCCAACAAAGGTCCGTCTAGTCAAGGCTATGGTTTTTCCTGTGGTCATGTATGGATGCAAGAGTTGGACTATAAAGAAAGCTGAGCGCAGAAGAATTG
>NW_011491015.1:916517-917219 GCF_000754665.1 Bison bison bison | reverse complement strand
TGATCTGAACTGAGGGCAAGACTACAACGAGCCCAAGAGGAAACAGCTGGAAGAACTAAAGAGCCGAGCTGAGGTTTCAGCACATGCCCACTACAGGGAAAACAGTTTGTAGATCACGTCCTCCCAAGATAGAAGAGCTTTTCACTGAAACTTTATAAAGACCACATGTAGGAATAAAGACCACCTCCCAGGACAAAGGTATTCACTTGAAAAGCAATGGTAAAACTAAAACAGACCTGCCCTAACAAGTGCAAAATCAACCCTCCAAAAGATTATGGTGATGTAAAGTAATTGCCAGGCTGGATGAAGCACAAACTGGAATCAAGACTGCCAACAGAAATATCAATAACCTCAGATATGCAGATGACACCACCATTATGGCAGAAAGTGAAGAGGAACTAAAGAGCCTCTTGATGAAGGTGAACCAGGGGAGTGAAAAAGCTGACTTAAAACTCAACATTCAAAAAACTTAAGATGATGGCATCTGGTCCAATCCCTTCATGACAAATAGATGCGGAAACAATGGAAACAGTGACAGACTTTATTTTCTTGGGCTTCAAAATCACTGCAGATGGTGACTGCAGTTATGAAATTAAAAGATGCTTGCTCCTTAGAAGAAAAGTTATGACAAAACTAGACAGCATATTAAAAAGCAGAGACATTACTTTGCCAACAAAGGTCTATCTAGTCAAAGCTATAGTT
>NW_011491015.1:915626-916417 GCF_000754665.1 Bison bison bison | reverse complement strand
TTTTTTTTTTTTTTGTAAATAGAGTTTGGTTGATTTATCTTTTATGCTTCTATTATTGTTTAACAGTTTCCTCCTCTCCCACCTCTTTGTTTTTAAACAAGCCATTTATTTGTTGAAGAGATGAGTCATTTTTCCTGTCGATTTCCTGCATTCTGTATTTGTTTGATTATTCTCTGTAGTCCAGTAGTCATGTATAGATGAGAGAGTTGGACCATAAAAAAAGGCTGAGCACCAAAGAACTGATGCTTTCGAATTAGCATGCTGGAGAAGACTCTTGAGAGTCCCTTGGACTGCAAGGAGATCAAACCAGTCAATCCTAAGGGAAATCAATCCTGAAAATTCATTAGAAGGAGTGATGCTGAAGCTGAAGCTCCAATACCTTGGCCACCTGATGCAAAGAGTCGACTCCCTGGAAAAGACCTTGATGCTGGGAAACATTGAAGGCAGGAGGAGAAGTAGATGACAGAGGACGAGATGGTTGGATGGCATCACTGACTGAATGGACATGAGTTTGAGCAAGCTCTGGGAGTTGGTGGAGAAGGCAATGGCACCCCACTCCAGGACTCTTGCCTGGAGAATCCCATGGATAGAGGAGCCTGGTAGGCTGCAGTCCATGGGGTAGCTAAGAGTCGGACACGACTGAGCAACTTCACTTTCACTTTTCACTTTCATGCATTGGAGAAGGAAATGGCAACCCACTCCAGTGTTCTTGCCTGGAGAATCCCAGGGACGGGGGAGCCTGGTGGGCTGCCGTTTATGGGGTCGCACAAAGTCGGACACGACTGAAGTGA
>NW_011491015.1:910610-915526 GCF_000754665.1 Bison bison bison | reverse complement strand
AGCAGCTGGGAGTTGGTGATGGACAGGGAAGCCTGGCTGGCGTGCTGCAGTCCGTGGGGTCACAAAGAGTCGGATACAACTGAGTGACTGAACAACAACAACAAAGTAATTTCACTACCTTCTAAAACAAAACTCAACATTCTTCAAAGGTGGAAGACAGATTTGAGACTCTCTACAGTACGTCCCCCACAAAGTCCAGTATCAATAAGAAAAATTATTAGACAGGTAAAAACAAAAGAAAATGAGACATAAAAATAAGATAAATAATAAAAATAAGAGATCTAATTAAATCTAAATAAGAAACTAATTCCAAGATGACTCAGAAGTTGGAATTAGTAGACAAGAACTTTAAATCAGCTACTGTAAGGATTCCCTGGTGGTCCAGTGGTTAGGATTTCGCAGTTTCACTGCCGTGACGAAGGTTCAATTCCCTTCCCAGGTGGCACTAACAGTAAAGAACCTGCCTGCCAATGCGGGAGACAGAAGAGACACAAGTTTGATCCCTGGATCAGGGAGATTCTCTGGAGGAGAGAATGGCAACCCACTCCAGTATTCTTACCTGGACAATTCCACGGACAGAGGAGCCTGGGCAGGCTACAGTCCACAGGGTCGCAAAAAGTCGGACACAACTAAAGCAACTTAGTACACATGCACATAAATATGTTCAAAGACTTAAAGAACAATATGGTCATGATGAATGAATAAGTTAAAATATGAACAAAGGAATGGAAAATCTAAAAAGTAACCAAATGAAAATTCTAGAGCTGAAAAATGTGAAATCTGAAATTGAAAAAACAGGAACCACTGAATAGTTTACGTGTAGACTGGCTATAACACAAGGAATCATCGTGATCCTGAAAATTAGTCAACAGAAATCATACAAGCCACAGTTTGACCAAGTTCCCAGAATAATCAATAAAAGGGGACTCATACAGAACCAGTGGAGAATTCAATCATCATGACCATTCCTAGGTCTAAAGAGGGGAGGGGATGTGGTATCAGAACCCAGAGAGAGTTGCAGAAGGAATGACAGCGCTCTCCTGCCCCTGATCTTTTCCCTTCCAGTGGGCCAACCAAGCAGACGCTCAAAGTCATGGGAGTCAGTTGGTTCCATGGGCAAAAATCCCAGGGCCAAAGCAGGCTGGGGGAAATGGAGACTGGATCTAGAGGGAAAACATGGAATACCTAGGTCACACATCTAAATATATCCCAGTAAGTGATTTAAAAGACAAAGGAAGACTTCCCTGGTGGTCTAGTGGCTAAGAATCCACCTGCCAATGCAGGGGACAGGAGTTCAATCCCTGGTCCAGGAAGATCCCACATGCCACAAGCAACTAAGTCTGTGTGCCACAACTATTGATCACTCGCTCTAGAGCCCTCGAGCCACAACTCCTGAAGCCCACCAGCCCTGAAACTCATGCTCTGCAACAAGAGAAACCACCGCAATGAGAAGCCCAAGCACCGCAACTAGACAGCCGCCCCCTGCTTGCCTAGTGAAAAGTGTGCTCACAACAACAAAGACTCAGCACAGCCAAAAACACACACCAAAAAAAATTTAATTAATTTTAAAACAATAAATAAAAGACAAAGGAGAAAAAAAAAAACACTCCAGCATAAATCCTAGGTCACTTACAAAGGAATATAACTCACACTGCTCAGAGTTCCTGCAGCAATAGCAAGAAGTCCCAAAAGACAATACAGTAATATCTCCTCAATTTTGAGCAGCAAGGTTGCAAACATTTTTCAACCTAGGTAAAAGGTTTTTCATGTGTAAAGGCAACAGAAAGTTATTCTCAGATGTCTAAGGATTAGAAAACATATCCTGCATGTTGCTTTGTGAACAAATTACTTGGCCAGCTAAGGCCAAGTATATATATATATATACACACTTGGACAATTGTCTTTATAAATATTATAGTATATATATAAATATACAATTGTCTATGTATATAGTATGTATATATAAATATACTAAGGCCAGCTGAAATAAAACTCAAAATTAAGAACTCAGAAACAGAGAATTTATGGTGTAAAATAATTTCTGTAATGATTCAATTACACAAGGAAGGGCTTATGCATTAAAATTATCTTTTTCTTTTTTAATTTACAGTTGAACAACATAAGACAGATGAGGTATGCATCAAATCCACAGCCTGCTCCTAGGATGGGAGGGAAGAGTGAGAGGCTTGGAATCTGCACGGAGACAGGAAGTTTGAAGAAATGGTCCAAAAGGTAGGATCTTCTTTGCCTCTGCTGGGCACCAGACTCACCAATCCCATTCGACTATGTCCTATCAGATGGAATCTGGAGCTTGGGGCAAGGCTTGGCCCTGCGTGCTTTACTCAAGTGTTTCCATTCTGGATCTGATCCTCGCCCACTGCTATATTCTTCACCCTGCAAAACATACACTATCTGATTTGATTCCTTGAAACAATTAATTTACTGTCTTTCCCCACGACTTTCTAACAATGGCTAAACTTCTCAGGATTGAGACACAGTGCAAAGAATCACTGAATAATCTTCACAAAACCTGGTGCTAATAAGGAATCACATAATGGCTAATTTCATTGTAAAGTAACTTGAGAAACGACTTTTCTCATTGAGTGAAGGAAAAAAATCTGGTAACAAAGACTATCTCTAGAGGTTGGATTATGGCCAATTTGGACTTTCTACAGTAACAACTGCAATTCTATAATTTTTTTTAATTTTTTACAATAATCATGCTATATATTTAAACTAGAAAAGTGTTTAAAGAAATCATTTTAAAATAAAATAAAGTTCCCTGTGCTGTACAGTATTTTAGTCGTTTCAGTCATGTCTGACTCTTTGCAACCCATGGACTGTAGCCCCCAGGCTCCTCGGTTCATGGGATTCTCCAGGCAAGAATATTGGAGTGGGTAGCCATTCCCTGTCTTTTCTTATGATGTCTTCGTCTCATTTTAGAATCATAGAAAGAATCTGAATAATTTTCCCTTATGCCCTTGAGAATGGTTTCCACTCAGTGAAACGGGCTTCCCGGGTGGCTCAGATGGTAAAGAATCTACCTGCAATGCAGGAGACCTGGGTTCAATCCCTGGATTGGGAAGATCCCCTGGAGAAGGGAAAGGCTACCTACTCCAGTATTCTGGCCTGGAGAGTTCCACAGACAGAGGAGCCTGATGGGCTACAGCCCATGGGGTCACAAAGAATTGGACATGACTGAGTGAGTGACTTGAAAAAAAAAGAAGGAGTTCACCAGTGAAGCCTTTGAAGCCTTCAATGCCTGGGCTTTTCTTTGTGGGAAGTTCTCTGATTATTAATCTCTTCACTTGTTATAGGTCTATTCAGATTTTCTACTTCTTGTCAGTTTTAGTGGTTTTTATCTTTCTAAGAATTTTCCCAATTCATCTGTTGCTGCTGTTGCTAAGTTGCTTCAGTCGTGTCTGACTCTGTGCGACCCCATAGAAGGCAGCCCACCAGGCTCCCCCGTCCCTGGGATTCTCCAGGCAAGAACACTGGAGTGGGTTGCCATGTCCTTCTCCAATGCATGAGGGTGAAAAGTGAAAGTGAAGTCAGTCAGTTGTGTCTGACTCTTAGCGACCCCATGGACTGCAGCCTTCCAGGCTCCTCCATCCATGGGATTTTCCAGGCAAGAGTACTGGAGTGGGTCGCCTTTGCCTTCTCACCCAATTCATCTAGTTTATCTAATTTATAGGGATACAATTGTTCATAGTACCTCCTTTCAGATTCACTTTTTATTTGTGTAAGATCACTCATAATGTGTCCTCTTTCATTCCTGGTTCTAGTAATTTGAGCTCTTTCTCCTTTTTTTTTTTTTCTTATCAATCTAGCTATAGGTTTGTGGATTTTATAATTATATTAATGAGATTAGAAATCAACATTTTCACTCCATGGGAAACAGGTACAAGGGTAAAACCTAAGAAGTCACGTAAAAGCCCCAGAGTGATCCATTTGGATTGCAAGTGTCAGTATTAATACATTATTCATTTTTATTTTGCCACTGCAAAGGGTTAGGAACAATGAAAGAGCCTGAACACTAGTATAGAGTATGGTACCTCTCAGATGGTGGCATCTAACAGCCATTCCCCACAAAGGTAACTAGAGATCATGCAAACGTACCTGGTTCTAGGTCTGCGGAAGGACATGTCAGGGACAGCTGTGCAGAAAGCAGGAAGGCTATCTAAGAAAAATGGGGTCATTTCAAAATGACACAAAAGCCAACATAAAGGATCCTCATTGGCTATAGATGGTACAATGTGAATATCAAAGACATCAAGGGCTTTACATGAATCAACTCAGTTGATCCTTACATCAACCCTGTGAGTTATCTCCAGACTAGAGACAGAGAAACTGAGACGCAGAAAGAGGTTAAAAGTCACTTGGCCCCGCGACCCACAACTACCGAGCCCAGGTGCCGCTAGTACTGAAGCCCGCCCCTAAACTCCCGAGCTCCGCAACAAGAGAAGCCAGGGACTCCCCTGGTGGTCCGCTGGTTAAGAATCTGCCTGCCAACGCAGGGGACATGGATCTGATCCCTGCTCCGGGAAGAACCCACATGCCGCAGAGCAGCTGAGCCTGTGCACCGCGACTACTGCGCCTCCCTGCGCCCCGAGTCCCGGCTCCACAAGAAAAGCCGCTGCAGTGAGAAGCCCGAGCTCTGCATCTAGAAAGCAGACCCCGCGAGCTGCAACCAGAGGAAGCCCACATACGGCGACAAAGACCCAGCGCAGCCACAATATAAATAAATAAAAAATCAACAGAAATTTTAAAAAACACAGAGAAGCCACTGCAATGAGAAGCCGGCACACTCCAACTGGAGAGTAGCCCACTCTCTGCAACTACAGAAAAAGGCCACTTGCAGCAGTGAAGACCCAGCACAGCCAAAATAAATTATATATATACGTTTAAGGAAAAAA
>NW_011491015.1:885661-910510 GCF_000754665.1 Bison bison bison | reverse complement strand
AGGAAAAAAGGGTTACTGTTTAAAAAAACAAAAGGTCACTTGGCCCCTTTCTCACTGTTAGGAAGTGGTGGACCTGAGCTCAGAATGTGTACCTAACTCTCATTTTTATCTGCCTGTCAATAGTTATTATTTTATCTTCAGAAAAAGAAAGTGCTGTTTTTAAACTCTCTTATCATGCACTTACTCTGTAAGTTTTCTAGAGTTGAAATTAAGAAACTGGTGCTGACATTTTAGGTTTTCAACTTGGCTCTTTGGGTGAAATGCCTCAGACTAACAGCAGAAGTGGAGCATTCTTGAAGATCATGGCTCTCACATTCTTTGGCTTGGTAGGCAGAGCTGGGCTCCCGCTCGCAAGTGCTGTCTGGAGTTTGCCCAGTTCTGTGCTGGAGGCTTTTGTATAGATAGATACATCAAGTGTCAGATATTCAATCCATGGCAGCTCTTATTAATACGAAAACCCCATTTGCAAAGGGCTTTTTCTACCCCATTGAATTGGCCCAGTAAAGTAATCCTGTTGAAAACAAAGACGTTTCTCCAGAAGCCCAGGAGGAGTTGCATGTTATTTGCATAGATTTGCATATCAATGCATAGCCGGTGGAACTCCTCATTAAGGGATGGATTATCCCAGGCTCCTGAAATCCTAGGAAGAAAATATTTTTCAACTAATCAATTCAGTAGATTACAACTAATCTCTCTCTCCCTGCTACCAACCTCTCACCTCCAAAAAAATAATAATAGTAAGTCTTCATCCAAACCCAGATTTTCCATGGAAACTCTCTGGGGGTGGGGAGCTGGACAGTCATTGGATGAGGATTCTGAAGGAAGGAAGTGAGAAACACTTCAGGCCAGGAGTGAGTTCAGCTCCAAAGTTAGCATCCTTCTCTGAGATTCAGAGTCTGCAAAGGAAGCCCAGACCAAGAGCAGGAGCCCCAGGCTTCTCCACACCATCTCTTTTCTCTGGTGCTCCCTCTCAATTGCCTCCTCTGATTCCCCTCTGCCTGCATCCAAAATTCCTTTAGTTCCACCCTTCCTCTCCCTCACATCCTTCCCCTCATCTTCAGCATCCCCCTCTGGCCTCAAGAATTAAAGAGGGGAGGCTTAGTTCTATACCTTCTTTCCTCTGAAAGAGTTATTGAAAGATAGCATCTGTGGCTAATTTAGGATACAAATTTAGATTCTTTTTGGCTCACATCTTGTTTGACATAGAAGTTTTTGATTCAGTAATCACTTACTGAATAAAAAGAAAAGTTAGGAATATAATAGATATTACTTTCAAGAAGTATGTGAAGAGCCTGATGCAAAGAGCCGACTCATTGGAAAAGAGCCTGATGCTGGGAAAGATTAAAGGCAGGAGGAGAAGGGGCTACAGAGGATGAGATGGTTGGATGGCATCACCAACTCGATGGACTTGAGTTTGAGTAAGCTCTGGGAGTTGGTGATGGACAGGGAAGCCTGGTGTATTGCAGTTCATGGGGTCGCAAAGAGTCGAACACGACTTAGCAGCAACTGAACAACAACAACTTTCAAGAAAATAGCTAATGCTAATCATGAAGATTAAAATCTAAGTGGCTGGGATCATATTGAATCTGCACAGCAAATCATGGGTATTGGACATCTTAACACTATTGGCTGACACTACACTGCACAGAACAATCAAGAAATGTTATCTGTTGGTCTGGGTTGCCAAGTGTTGCACAAAAAAACTACTGTACTGGACTCCCCTGGTGGTCCAGTGGTTAAGAATCCGCCTGCCAGTAGAAGGGACATAGGTTCAATCCCTGGTCCAGGAAGATCCCACATGCCAAGGAGCAACTAAGCCCGCAACACCACAACTACTGAAGCCCACACACTTAGAGCCTGTGCTCCACACACTTAGAGCCTGTGCTCCACAGAAGAAGCCACTGCAATGAGAAGTAACCACAAAGACCCGCTGCAGCCAAATAAATAACTACCCCATGACTTAACTGGCATAAAACAAGCACTCTGCCTGCTCTAGATTCTGTGAGTTGGGAACTCAGAGAGGGCTCCGGGGTGGCTTTTCTGCTCCACACAGCATCTCCCAGGGTCATCCACTCAGCTGAATTCAGCTGGGTCTGAACTGGAGGGGAGCTTTCAAGGCTTCACTCCTCTGCGTTTGTTCACGTGGCCCCTCTCTTTTCACACGGCTAGCTTGGGCTTCCTCACAGCATGGTGGTCTCAAGGTATTCAGACTTTTTACAGTTTGATTCAAAAGGCGGCATTCTGAATGAGGCTTCAAAAGAAAGCATTCCAACAATGGAGGCAGGAGCCAACCTCTGAAGGCCTCACCTCCGAAGTTACACAAGGCCGCTTTCATTGCTGTCGGTCGGTCAAAATGAGTCCCAAAGCCAGCACAGATTCAAAGAGCAGGGAAATAGGCTCTGCCTGTTGATGGGAGAGCAGCAGAGAATGCGTGGCCATCTTTTTAATCCATCTCACTGTTGTTTGGCAGTGGTGTCCACATCAATGCTTGAACTGTGTGACTATCTTCTAAAGCTTTTTCCATGGCCCTGGGAGTTCTCTCACACCTGAGATCACAGCCCTTTCCAAAACACTGACTTAAACATGTCATCCTCTCTCTCTCTCAAATTCCTCTAGGATCCCACTGACTTTGGGAGAGAAAAACCTTGCATAAATTGCTGTGCTCTACAGACTAACAAGCGGGCTTCCCTGGTGGCTCAGCAGTAAAGAATCTGCCTGCCAATGCAGGGGAGGTGGGTTCGATCCCTGGGTGGAGAAGATCCCCTAGAGAAGGAAATGGCAACCTACTCCAGTATTTGTAATTGCTGTTGTTCAGTAGCTCGGTCAGGTCCAACTGTACAACCCCACAGACTGTAGCCCACCTCTGTCCATGGGATTCTTCAGGCAAGAATACTGGAGTGGGTTGCCATTTCCTTCTTCAGGGGATCTTCACGACACAGGGACTGAAGCTGAGTCTCCTGCTTGGCAGGTGGATTCTTTATCACTGAGCCACCCGGGGTATTCTTGCCTGGAAAATCCCATGGACAGAGGAGCCTGATGTGCTGCAGTCCATGGGGTTGCAAAGAGTCAGACACAACTTAGTGACTAAATAGCAGTGACAATGGCCTAACACACACGCACACCTATTTCCTCCCACAGACAACTCTCACACAAACAAGCACACAATATACAAACTCAAATACATACATGCTGGTGACTGCCGACCTCCCAGAAGGACCACCAGAACAGCTTGGGCATCACACAGCCATGATCTTTTCCTGACCACAGTCACAGACATCCTCCCCAGCCTGACCAACCCCAGGAGGGTCTCAGAAAGGGGAGACCAGGGCAGATACAAACATGGCTTTGGTGTCTGAGCTCAATTGGTTCAAGACTGAGCAGAGGGACTTCCCTGATGGTCCAGTGGCTAAGACTTTGCACTCCCAACGCAGGAGGCCTGGGTTCAACCCTGGTCAGGGAGCTAGATCCCAAATGCTGCAAATAAAGATCCCACGTGCTGCAACTAAGAAAAAAGAAAAAGTCCATATGCTGTAACAAAGATCAAAGGTCCCGGGTCCATCCTGCAACTAAGAGCTGGTGCAGCCAAATAAGTAAATAAATAAATTTTTTTAAAAAAAGACTGAGCAGAGTTCATGAAGTTATAGTTTAGGACTAGTGGCCATAGGAAGGCAAGGGCCCTAGAGCAAGTGTCTGTTAGTAAACAGCTGTTTGGCTAGTGGTGGTTTTGCCCAGGTGAGCAGCCAGTTGTTCTGAGAACAGGGCTATGTGCCCCAATGCACAAGCCCTTATTTGAATAAAGTGGTTTTCAGGAACTTCCAAAGCAAACAGTGAAATATCGAATGGCTTACAGTGCTTTCTTCCTGGTAAGACCTTTCTGGAATGCACAGCCATCTTGTTGACACAGCTGGTTCCTGTCTTTCATCCTGAGCACGCCCCCGTGCGCACCTCAGGCCTGAGCACACAGTCGGACGCTGAGTGGTCCTGCTCGCCCTCTGGCTTTGCATTTGCGCATCCTCACCCTCTTTCCTAGCAAAGTTTATTTTCTCTCTTCGTAAGTGTCATGTGTGCTCATCACTGGGAAGTTTGAAAAGAAAAAATGGCTAGAAGAAGTCATAGTGTACACAAGGGGGTTAATGGATGGAGATGCTGTTGTATCAGTGTCCTAGGGCTGCCGGTAACACACTCCCATGACCTGGGGGACTTGAATGTACTCTTTCACAGCTCTGGAGGCCCAAAGTCTGAAGTCTAGGTGTTGGCAGAGTTCTAAGAATTTGTTCCATGCTTCTCTTGCAGTTTCTGGTGGGTCCCAGAAACTCTTGGCAGTCCTTGGGTGGGGCTGTGTTAGCTCCAGTCTCTGCTCCACAAAAGCCTGGCCTTCTCTGGGTGTGTCTCTGTGTATGTTTTCTCCTCTTCTTACAACACCAATCCCTGGATTTATGCCCCACCTTAAATCCATGATAATCTAATCTCAAGATCCTTAACTCAATTACATTTGAAAAGACTCTTAGTATATCCAAGTAAAGTGGACAACATTCTAAGGTTCCAGTGGACATGAGTTTTGGGAGACCACTATTTATCCACTACATGGGTATAAGAGACCTAAATTCTCACCTACCCTATCAGGAAGCCAACAGATAATGTCTAAAATCAATAAACCAAGAAATGGCGACTTAAGCATGCTATTGTGAGGAGGGGTGGGAAGAAGTAAAGGCTTGAACACTGTTCCTAAGGAGAGGAGGGAGAAGTTGGAAGGGGGACCACTCTTTTTCACACTTTTGTTTTCCAGTACTTCTTTTTTTTTGGCTGCGCTGGGTCTTATTGCTGGGAGTGCTCAGTAGTCGTGGCGCACAGGCTCCGTTGCTCTGCAGCCCGTGAGATCTTCCTGGACCAGGACTGAAACCATGGCCCCTGCACTGGCAGGTGGACCTCCCACTTTAACCACCAGACCTCCAGGGACGTCCTTCCAGTACTTCTTGACTCTGAATTATCAAATGACTTTTTTTGGAAAACCCAAAACTAAGAAGAAAATGTGCTTTTTCTTCCTTATGCTTTTCCACACTTATCTAGAAAAAAAATTTTTATTTCCAAATGAATGAAAATTCTTTTTACCCAGTGGTATTATGATAATAATTATAGTTAGCATGTTGGTGTATATATACTCTCCAAGTTTTCTAGGTTGCTCAGACTATGCAGTAGTGAACCCAGTTTAGTTCCACCTCACTTCATAATATAAACATATCTCCATATGACCTTTGTATTTTAATGAACATTATTTTTATGGCTATGCAAAATCCATTATTTACTTTAAATCAGTCCCTATTTTTTCACATTATTAATAACAGTGAAATATATATATCTTTGAGCAGTTTTTTGTTGTATTCAGATGACTTCCTTGAAACATATTCCAATTTCTAGAAGGTTCTATCACAGGGGCATGGCTGTTTTGAAAATTGTGGATATATTTGCCACACTATTAATACATTTTAGGGGAGAAAGAGTTAACAGTGTGTCCTATAACAGCTCATATAAAATACTGGTCTTTCTTCTCCTCTTCTCAGTGAAAGCTTGTATTACAGGATTTTTGTTTATTTATTTTTTATTGAAGGATAATTGCCTTACAGTACTGTGTTGGTGTGTATCAAACGTCACCATGAATCAGCCATAGACTTGCCCATGTCCCCCCACCTGAACACTCTGCATTATAGGATATCGAGCCGCTTGGTCTGCTGCCCCCCAGTTTTACTTACAGTCCCAAAGTAGAGGACTCTGAGATCACCCTCAGGGCTTGCTAAAAAGTAGACAAACTGTCCTTCGATGCTCACCTCCAGCCAGCCAAGAGGGAGAACACTGAAGTCCTTTTGACAGATCTCCACCCACTTTTTGGTTTTGGTTTCGTTCTGTTCTATTTTTTGGCCACTTTTTTACTTTCTGTCATTACAAGATGCTCCAGGATCATCTTATAATTTCCCTACCACAATCCTAGAATCAACGGTATTTCCAAGGGACCCTCGTCCCTTTTATTAGGGAATGGGATTGAGAAACTAAGACGCAGGCTTTGAGCGTGCTCTTCGTTGCTGGGGCGTCACTCTTTCAGGCCCCCTCAGCAGAAAGAGCGAGGAAGTACGTGTATCCATGCCACCTTTTGTCATTAAACCAGTTTATGGGGGGTTTTGCTTTCCACTGACAAACTTTGGGTGCTGAGGAAAACATCGGGGCTAGAACCATCCTGAATTTTCTCTACGCAAGAAAGCAATTTGCTAGGGAAAAAAAGGGACTCCAGCAATTTTTTGTTGCATGCACTACTGGGGTAGGTTTGCCAGATAAAACACAAGTCCCCCAGTTAAAGTGGCACTTTTGAATAAATGACAAATACATTTTTAGTGTAAGCATATCCCCTGCCAAGATTCTTTATCTGAAATTCCAATGTGCCTGGAGTCTTGTATTTTTATCGGTCAATTCTGGCAACTGCACAGTGGGGGCAGAGTTGAAGTGGGGGTTATAAGAACTTGGCTAGAGGAAGCATCAACACATGAGAGAAGAACAAAGCCCAAAGTTCCTGCCCAACCTCTGTACCTGCTCCCAACAGAGCCTGTCATATAAAGGGCGTCATCAGCCAAGAAAAATCTATAAGCGACACCAAGGTCAATAAACTCGGTACGCCTAGGTGTCCTTCAAAAGGCAGCTCAAATGTCACACCCTCTTTGAAGTTTCTTTAACTCTGCCCCATGCCAAACAAACCATGACTTGGCTGTGTTCGCCAAAGCCCCACGCCCATGGTCCTATAGAGGCCTGAGCAATCTAAAGAAGAGGCGGGCATTGTTCTTGGGCCATCCAGGCGGTTGCTCTGCACGTCTCCGAGCTCGCTGTGTACACAGCTCTCACTCTGTCCGTCTCTGTAGAAGCAGTGTCTACCATAGCTGCAGAAAGAGTCTGCGGAGGCTCTATCAACATTTGCTCAATGAACAAGTGAACAAATGAACGTTCGCTCCCATTTTAGAGATGGAGGAAACAAGACCCAGAGAAATTCAAGTCAATTTAAGTCCACACGTTCTGTGTCTGTGTGTGTGTGTGTGTGTGTGTGTTTCTATTTTAATGAGTCCACTATGAACAAGAATGATAAATGATGTTTCAGAAGCTGGAGGGGAGGGCCCTGACACATTCTGATGGGCAGGGACGCCCGCTCTGAAGGACACTGAGCCCTGCCCTTCCTAGCCTGGGGCCAACATAGCATGGAAGGTGGCAGGCCAACGGCCGCCTTTTGGACTGAAGTCAAAAGCTCCATGTTCCATTCCGATTCTGACCTTGGACAATCACTTTGCCTCAGTTTTCTCCTCTGCAAACTGCCAGGAATGATCTAAACTAAGCAATCTCTGCAGCGCTTTGAGCTGGTTTCTCTGTCCATTCACCAACTAGGATCTGTTGAGCCCCTTCTGTGGTACCCTTCTGAGGGTACAAACTGAAATTCGATCCCTGTCCTCAGGGAAGTGGAAAGGCAGAGAAGTGAAACTGACGGGGCTGAAGTACGGTTGGTGCCATGGGATTAAAAGCAGTGTCCTCTGCTTATTTGGCGGGCACACTCGCCAAGTGCCAGCCACAGCACCAGTTCCCACTGTCGCCTTGTGACTGGTGTCATTTTAATCCCTGTTTAGGGAGGCAGCACGACTTGCTCAAGATCACTTAGTCAGTGTTAGAGCTGCCACTGAAACTCAGGTTTGTCTGACTCAGAAAACTAGCACTCATAACCAGGCAACTATGCTGCTTCCCTGATAAAGGTATATGAAAAGAACAACAGAAGGGGACTTCCCCGGTGCTCCAGTGGTTAAGAATCCTCCTTCCAATGCAGGGGACGTGGGTTCAATCCCTGGTTGGGGAGCCAAGATCACACACAGGCAACTAAGCCCATGCACCGCAACTAGAAAAAGTCCACACCACGGCAAAGACCCAGCACAGCCAAAAAAAAGAACAACAGAAAGTGCAAAGTAGGGCATAGGAAAAGTTTCTTAAGGCCTTTCTAACTATGACACAAAATCCAGGAACCATTAAATAATAATTTAAATAATTCAGTTCAGTCACTCAGTCATGTCCGACTCTTTGTGACTCCATGGGCTGCATCACGCCAGGCTTCCCTGTCCATCACCAACTCCCAGAGCTTGCTCAAACTCATGTCCATTAAGTCGGTGATGCCATCCAACCATCTCATCTCATCTCATCCTCTGTCGTCCCCTTCTCCTCCTGTCTTCAATCTTTCCCAGCATCAGGGTCTTTTCCAAGGAGTCAGTTCTTCGCATCAGGTGGCCATTGCACTGGAGCTTCGGCTTCAGTATCAGTCCTTCCAATGAATATTCAGGACTGATTTCCTTTAGGATTGACTGGTTTGATCTCCTTGCAGCCCAAGGGACTCTCAAGAGTCTTCTCCAACACCACAGTTCAAAAGCATCAGTTCTTCAGTGTTGAACTTTATAGTCCAACTCTCACATCCATACATGACTACTGGAAAAACCATAGCTTCAACTAGATGGACCTTTGTTAGCAAAGCAATATCTCTGCTTTTTAATATGCTGTCTAGGTTGGTCATAGCTTTTCTTCCAAGGAGCAAGTGTCTTTTAATTTCATGGCTGCAGTACCATCTGCAGTAATTTTGGAGCCCCCAAAAATAAAGTCTGTCACTGTTTCCATTGTTTCCCCATCTATTTGCCCTGAAGTGATGAATTTAAATAATAGGTATCAAACATAGAATTTACTATGTTATATAGAGAGCATTGTTAAGAACACTTTAAATATATTAAGCATTTAATCTTCACAGAAACTGGTTGAATAGTATTTGGCACATCCATATAATGGAATACTTTGCCTTCTAAAAAGATTGTGGAAGCACTTTACAGATTGAGACAAGACAATTCCAAGATACGTAAAAGATTAAAAAGCCATATACGGTTGGTACTACGATCCCCATTTCAAAGAGGAGGGAGACGAAGCACAGAGAAGCAAGCATCGAAAGCCACACAGCCTGTTTACGGGCAGAGCCGGATCCTGAAGCTAGACAGTGAGGCGCAAGAACCGTGCTCCGATCCATCACACTACACTGTCAAACGTCAAACGTAAAAATGACAAACTGCACAAAAAAAAACTTTGAAACTCATATCACAAAGGGCTAATCTCCTTAATATGTTAAGAGTTCCCTCTAAGAAAAAAGGCCAACAACACCACAGAAAAACAGGCAAAGCCTCTGAACAGATGGTGGTGGTGGTGGTTTAGTCGCTAAGTCGTGTCCAACTCTTGCAATCCCATAGACTGAAGCCCACCAGGCGCATCTGTCCATGGGGTTCTCCAGGCAAGAATACTAGAGTGGGCTGCCATTTCCTTCTCCAGGAGATCTTCCTGACTCAGGAGTTGAACCCGAGTCTCCTGGGTTCAATTTCCTGCAGATGATTTACCTACTGAGCTATGAGGGAAGCCTTTCTGAATACTAAAATTAAATACATACAAGAAAAATGCAGATTGTAACCCTACCGAGATACCATTTCTCACAGACCAATTTGGCACAAACCCAAAAGTTTGACAAGAAACTCCATGAGGCTGTGAGAAACCGCTTCACATCCTTTACTGAGGGGATGCAAATGAGCTCAAGATTTATGGATGGCACTTTAAAATGACAAACCTATACACCTAGCAAAGCTATGTCTAGAAATTATTCTCCAGGTAACTCACACATGCAAAATGACATTAAGCTAAGGCTCATCTTTGCAACCTTTGTGATGGTAAAGTCTTGAAAACAGCCTTAATGCCCACCAACAGAAGCTGCTTGACTACATTTGGCACATTCGTATAATGGAATACTTTGCACTTTAAAAAGACTGAGGAAGCACTCTACAGATTGACATGAGACAACATCAAGATTCATGAAGGAAAAAAGCAAGGTGCAGAATGGTGTGTGTGATACATTATTCTTTTGTGTACATTATATATTCTTTTGTGTAAAAAGAAAAGGGAAAGGAATAGTTCTTGTATTGACTTGTACACACATTAAAAAATATCTCTGGGGCAAGACAGGAAAAAGGCAGATGGAGAGCAACGATGAGAAAGACAGCTTCCTTTTAACTTTTGCATTTTTGAGGCTTAAACCACATATTTGCATTACATGTTTTTAAATTTTTTATATAATTTTAATTTTTTTATTTTTGGCTATGCTGGGTCTTCATGGCAGCCTGGGCGCTTTCTCTAGTTGTGGGAGAGTGGGGGCTACTCTCTAATTGTGGTACATGGACTTCCATTTTGGTGGCCTCTTTTGTTGCAGAGCACAGACAGGCCCTAGGTTCTTGGGATTCAGCACTTGTGGTGTGTGGGCTCAATAGCTTTGGCTCCCAGGCTCTAGAGCACAGGCTCAATAGTTGTGGAGCATGGGCTTAGTTGTTCTGCAGAATGTGGGATCTTCCTGGACCAGGGATCGAACCCATGTCTCCTGCACTGGCAGGCAGATTCTTTACCACTGAACCACCAGGGAAGCCCTAATTTTTTTAAGTAAACAAAGACTATTTAAATGAAAAAAAAAAAAGAAGGCCTTTCAGAGAAGGAGTCATTTTAGAACTCTCTGGCTCCAAGATGACAACTCAATGGTCCTGCAATGAGATAGACTCTTCACGAACCCACTGGGGCTAAAAACAAAAAATAAAAGGATATTAAAAGATCCCCATGGGTCCAGCAAGATTCTTTCATTCTAAAGCACTCATACAGCTCATATTGCCTTTCCCCATTATGCTCCTGAGGCTCATTCAAAGCTAAGACTCAGGCACCACTGACATCTGGTAACATAGGTAACTGTGGGCAACCAGGCTTCCCTCGTGGTTGTCATGGCAATGGTGATGTTCCTACAGTTGGGTTTTCATTGGGAGGTAATTATCAGGCCTTGTGGTGGGCTCCTCCCAATTTGCTGCTATTTCCATCAATGACAGTTATGAATGAGCTTAAATGAGATGCAGTTTCAGTCGAACTGTTAAGAGACGCTGTGAATTGAGTCAGATTTACATATCCTTCCATCCAGGGGGGCAAACCTTTTGAATTGTTTGATTAGCACAGCTCAGAGACGGGGAGCCACTTGCACAGCAGCCATCAAGCCCCAGGATGGCCAGAGACCCACCATGTTCCGATCCAAGAAGGGCAGTCCTTTCTCTTCTCTCCTTTCCTCCCCATCCACCACAAGTCATAGGAGCAGACCCAGCAGGCTCTTGGTTTCAACAGAACTTTGTTAAACCCCTGATGTGTGCTCAGTTGCTCAGTCATGTTCAACTCTTTGTGACCCCATGGACTGTAGCCCACCAGCCTCCTCTGTCCATGGGATTTCCCAGGCAAGAATACCAGCATGGATTGCCATTTCTTCCTCCAGGGGATCTTCCTGATCTGGGGATAGAACCCCACGTCTCTTGCATTGGCAGGCAGATTCTTTACCACTGAGCCACCTGGGATGCGTTGCTCAATCCATAGCCCTATATAATCAGCCCCACTTTACAATGGAAAAAAATCTCAAGTTCCTGCTGTGCAGAGTGTCTCCCCTGGAAAGTGATGGGCCCAGGGTCATCACCACATCTCAGAGCTCGTTCCACTTTAACTACCTCACTCAGGGGCTGGGGATGACAATTTTTTTTGTGTTTGAAACGTGAAACCGAGTTTCACAAAGTTCATGTGTCTTAGTGGACAGAACAGGTGCTTCTGCATCTATAGGCTAAATATCAGTAGGAAGTGGTTTGGTCCTGATTGCCAAAGATCCCAAGTGTCTCTGACAAGCTCCCAGTGACTCTTAACCCCATACAGACCTGTAACCCCCTGATTTGAGTGCATACATCATACTCATTGTCGACTGAAAACAACTGCACAATCTAAAAGTTGAGAACTACGCTTTATTTGGTGGACTTAGTGGGGACTTAATTCTGGGATGCATACATCATCTGAGGGACTATTCTAAGGAGAAAAGGGAGGAGCTAGAATATATAGGTGGAGAAGGCAATGGCACCCCACTCCAGTACTCTTGCCTGGAAAATCCCAAGGACGGAGGAGCCTGGTAGGCTGCAGTCCATGGGGTCGCTAAGAGTCAGGTACGACTGAGCGACTTCACTTTCACTTTTCACTTTCATGCATTGGAGAAGGAAATGGCAACCCACTCCAGTGTTCTTGCTTGGAGAATCTCAGGGACGGGGGAGCCTCATGGGCTGCGGTCTATGGGGTTGCACAGAGTCGGACACGACTGAAGCGACTCAGCAGCAGCAGCAGAATATATAGGAGCTTTTGCAAAATAAATGAACAAACAAATGAGGTTTCCCTTCTCAGTGGTAAAGAATCCACCTGCCAATGTAAGACACACGAGTTCGATGCCTGATCTGTAAAGACCCCAAATGCCTTGGAGCAACTAAGCCCACGTGCCACAATTGCTGAGCCCACACGCCCTAGAGCATGAGCTCTGCAAGAGAAGCCACTGCAATGAGAAGCCCGTGCACCGCAACTGCAAAGCAGCCCCCACTCACCGCAAATAGAGAAAGCCTTCACAGCAATGCAGACCCAGCCCAGCCAAAAATAAATAAAAAAATGTTGTTAAGGAGCAAACAAAAAACTCAGGTAGTCAAACATCAAAGATTACTGATAATTAAAGAAAAATCTCAAGTTAATGAATTTAGCACTTTATGTATGGGAAGATGCAAGAGTTTGGGCTTAGTGAAATTATTCCTTTGATATGCACCTTAGCTATCTACAGCCGTATTCTGTTTTTCTCCATCCTGAATCCTCTCAGGGTGCACAATCGAGGCAGCTGCAGTGGCTGATGGTTTGATGGCAACAACTTCCTCTGTTTACTAATATGACAGGCGGCCATTCTTTGTCCACATCACTGACATTCAAACACATCACTATCTCTTCCTGCACTGTATCATTCGGTTCCTATGCTATGTACTCCCTTAGAAGTGAATCCATTTTTACAGCCTGTCATTGAAATACAGTTAAAGGAAGTGTTAGGGGAAACCACTGGCTGAAACTGCCCACCCTGGCACCACTGTCACCATCTGCATGAGTTATTTTACCAGGAGGTGCTGGTAATGAACATGAAACTAACAAGCCACCACCAATGGGAAGAATTCAGGAAAGGTCAGAAGGAGACAGGAGACACCAGTCCGTATGCCGTACCAGCCTCCCAGAATCCTTCTCATTGGAATCCATCCTTCTCGATGCATGTACCACCAGGAAGGACCTGGAGTTAGAATGATGGGCCAGAGACAACCCGGAAAGGAATCCCATCACCATAAAATCCAAGACTGTGAGCCACGTGGCACAGCAGTCCTCCTGGGTTCCCTCACCCTTCTGCTTGCCACCTGGGTACCCCTTTCCAATAAAGTTTCTTGCTTTGTCAGCAAGGGTGTCTCCTCAGACAATTCATTTCCGAGTGTTAGACAAGAGCCCACTCTCGGGCCCTGGAAGCAGTCCCCCTTCCTGCAACAGAAAGAAGCAGGAGAGAGGAAGTCTCTGGTGTTTTTCATCTGCTTGTTTTTAGCTGCGCCACGCGGCACCTGGGATCTTAGTTCCCCGGCCTGGAATCGAACCTAAGTCAGAGGAAAGACTGGCAGAGGGGCCTGCCTCATTCAGGCATTGATGAGACAGTGGCACAGGTGATGGTGATTAATGCAAGCAGGCACCTAAGTCATGAGCAAACATTCATCCCGCAGGCAGGCCTGTCCTTTACGCCGATCCGGAGACCAAGGCCCCTTTGGCCCAGACTATAAAATTCATCTCAAAGCAGCTCTCCTTGCTGCTTCAGATGGCTTTACAGGAGCAGTCGCTCAGAAACCTGCATTAAACAGCTACTGAGGGGGGCTTCCCTGGTGGCTCCATGGTTAAAAAGTCTGCCTGCCAGTGCAGGAGACACGGGTCTGATCCCTAATCCAGGAAGACCCCACAAGCCTCGGAGCAACTAGGCCGGTCCACCACAACCTGAGCCTGTGCGCCCCACGGCCTGGGCTCCGCAGCAAGAGAAGCCACCACAGTGAGAAGCCCGCACACCACAACTAGAGAACATCTCACACAGCAACGAAGACCTGGCACAGCCATAAATAAATAAAAAGACAAAGTCTTTTTAGAAATGAAAGAAAGAACAGCTACTGAGACGCACAGGGTTGAAAGCTGAAGCTTTGTCCTTAAATTCACCTGGATGGAACTTTTTCAGGTCAATCACATAGATCTGATCGCTATACCATTGCTAAGATTCAGTTACGATCAAGTTCCTGAGGTGGTCAAAGAATTAGATCCATGGTTCCTCTTTGCTGAGAATCAAGAGAATTGACTAACCAAGTTTAATTTAATTTGGGACTTTCTTATGGACTTAGTAATTTTTTGTCAGCATAAAGCCCCCTTCATCGTGTGAGATCTACAGGGAACTAAGCACCTCTCCCTCCGGACAAGGTCATTTGCTTTCTTTTCAACGCTCTTATTTAATAACACATAACACCTGGTACAAAATGCAAATGATACAAAACAGCGCCTAGAGAAAAGGACGTCGTCCAGTCCCGCCCCCCAGAGGCAGCCTTGGCAACCGTGGAAGGCACGTGTCTGTGCGCCTGCCCTGCTTCTGTTCTGTCTGGGTCATATACCAAAAGTAAAGCGGTCTGCACAGCGTTCATGACCTTCACGGTCTATCGTGGTGGCTGTGCCCTGTCAGGATGGACAGAGAGGCCCATTCTTTATCACGGCCACACGTATTCCACTGTAAAGTTATTTTAAATCACTGATCCCCTGCTGCTGCTGCTGCTAAGTCGCTTCAGTCGTGTCCGACTCTGTGCGACCCCATAGACAGCAGCCCACCAGGCTCCCCCGTCCCTGGGATTCTCCAGGCAAGAACACTGGAGTGGGTTGCCATTTCCTTCTCCAATGCATGAAAGTGAAAAAGGAAAGTGAAGTCGCTCAGTCGTGTCAGACTCTTAGTGACCCCATGGACTGCAGCCCACCAGGCTCCTCCATCCATGGGATTCTCCAGGCAAGAGTACTGGAGTGGGGTGCCATTGCCTTCTCCGCACTGATCCCCTACACATGGACAATTAGATGGCTTCCAACCTTTTGCTATTGCAAACAATGCTGCAAATTAAATCTTTGTACAAAAGTCCATTCTCTGGGGACTTCCCTGGTGGTCCATTGGCTAAGACTCCAAGCTCCCAACGCAGGGGGCCAGGGTTCAATCCCTGTCAGGGAACTAGATCCCAAATGCTGCAACTAAAACCCAGTACACTCAAAGAAATAAATAAAATTAATATATTTTTTAAAAAATCCATTCTTTTTATGAAAAGATAAACAAGATAAAGTATATACATACAGTATAATATTGTGTGTGCTTAGTCACTCTTTGCAACCCCATGGACTGTAGCCCGCCAGGCTCCTCTGTCCATGGGATTCTCCAGGCAAGAATACTGGATCGGGTTGCCATTTCCTTCTCCAGGGGATCTTCCAGACCCAGGTCTCCTGCATTGCAGGTGGATTCTTTACTATCTGAATGTACTTAACCTAACATACACTAAAAAATAGTTCAGAGGGTAAATTTTATATTTTACCATAATTTTTAAAAGTCCATTTTCTGTGTTCTTATTTATTCATCCTTGCATTTGTCCAATCTTTCCATAAACCTCTGTGTGCCAGAATCACACACAGTTATGTAAGAACTATCCTTGGACTAAAAGAGACAAAAAGGAATTCAACAGGCAAAGATCTGACATGAGGACATTCCAGGCAGAAAGTTCAGGATGCCAGAAATCAAAAACCTGCACTAGTGAAGAGAATGGAGAGACACGCCAGACATAAAGACGTCAGGCACCATGCTGAAAAGAGGAGGCTTTATTCTGTAAGAATAAGTAAATACTCTGAAAGGTTTATGCAGATCATCAACCTAACCGGTGTATTATGAGGGCTCTGGCTTCTGTGTAGAGACTGGACTTGAGGGAGCCAGGCAGGAGGCCAGACCCAGAGGAGATGGGTGCAAAACCTTGGGGAGAAATGATGACAAAGGACTTCCCTGGTAGTCCAGTGGTTGAGAATCTGCCTTCAGGGGGACTTGGCTTTGATCCCTTGTCGGGGAACTAAGATCCCACAAGCCTCAGACCAACTAGACCCTTGAGTCGCAATGAAGACCCCATGCAGCCAAAAATTAGTTAATTAAATGTTCAACTCTTTAAAAAAAAAAAAAAAAGAAGAAATGATGACAACCTCCACCAAAGGTCTTAAATGCACACATCAACAGCAGGCAGGCACAGACATTCCCAGAACCGCCACGTGAGCCAACACCACTGGACCAGAGGACCTCCCGAGGCCACCGGGGAGAGATCCTCAACTGGCCACAGCAGAGGTTATCAGTGAAGCCTCCGGGGCATCAGGGGAGCCAGCCCAGGGCCACCGACCGCTGCCAGGTCAGAGCCACGGAGACTGAAGCTGGAAAGGAATCCCTCTGTCCTGCTTCCCTCTAAAAAGGGTAGAGGAGCAGTGAAGCTTGGGGAATCCTGACCTGTCCAAAGACAGAACGCAGGAAACAGCAGTAAATTAGGGTATAAGTCACTGCTCCAGTGGGCTTCCCTGGTGACATAGCAGTAAAGAATCTGTCTGCCAACGCAAGAGACATTGGGTTCAATCCGTGGGTCAGGAAGATCCCCTAGAGAAGGAAATGGCAACCCGCTCCAGTGTTCTTGCCTGGAGAATCCCAAGGACAGAGGAGCCTGACGGGTTATAGTCCATAGGGTCGCAAACCCAAAGAGTCGGACACGACTGAGCAACTAAACAACGATAACACACTGCTTTAATGATAACACACTGCTCCGATGATAGCACACTGCTCTAATGATAACACACTGCTCTGACGATAACACACTGCTCCGATGATAGCACACTGTTCTAGTTGTCACAGTGTGGTCCCTGGAATGGCTACATCAGCATCCCCTGGGAGCTGGTTAGAAATGCAAATTCTCAAGCCCACGGGGATCAGAAATCACTGCCGGCGCCCCAGCGAGCGAGGCGATGCTGATGCAAGCTCAAGCTTAAAACCCTATCCCTATAAGGTAATTCACCACGGGTGTCTTTTAAACAGCACGTTTCTTACTCCTCCACCCGACTTGCTGATTAAAGTTAACACTCTGGCTCCTTTTTTTCCCCATTTCTTTCTTAAATTTTAATATTGGAGTATAGTTGCTTTACAATGTTGTGTTAGTTTCAGGTGTGCAGCAAACTGAATTAGTTACACATATATCCATTCTTTTTCACTCTATTTTTTGGCCACGCCCATCCCACGTGGGGGATCCCAGTTTCCCGATCCGCGTGGCGTGTGGGATCTATCTTAGTTCCCAGACCAGGGATCAAGCCCACATCAGCTGCACTGGAAGTCTTAACCACTGAACCACCAGCGAAGTCCCCATCCACTCTTTTTTCAGTTCTTTTCCCACATAGGCCTTTACAGACTACTGAGTAGAATTCCCTGTGCTATACAGGAGATCATTTTTAGTTATGACTTTGGCTCCTTTGGGCTTCTCTTGTGGCTCAGCTGGTACAGAATCCACCAGCAATGTAATGTGGGAGACCTGGGTTCGATCCCTGGGTTGGGGAGATTCCTTAGAGAAGGGAAACGCTACTCATTCCAGTATTCTGGCCTGGAGGGGTCGCAAAGAGTCAGACACAACTGAGCAACTTTCACTTTCACTTTCTTTGGCTCCTTTACTAACTCCTTTGGCTCCTCAGTAAATGCACAATTTACTCAATAGATAGAAAACGTTATCAAATTTACCCACTCCTCCAAATTTACTTGCATAAACTTGTCAAGAACATAAAGCAAAGAACTACTGTTTTATACACTTTACATATGTTCTATCTTGTTTCAAAAAACACTGGAGGTAGATCTGTTTACCACAGATCTCAAAGGCAGTTTATGAAGATGTAAAAAAAAAAACTTAATTCTAAAAGACCTGAAACTTTGTAGAGACTTGAAGGCCACAGTTGCCCAGGCCACAAAGTCAAAAAGCCTAGGAAAGATATGTCAAGAAAGACCTGTGAACCATCCAGAAATACTGTATATCAAGTTGTCCTGGGGCCTTTAAAATGAGAGCCCTTGCTGGCTGCAGCATAACCAGTTATTCACAGCGTTTGTCTGTGAATTCAGACGTGTTATTGAACCACAGGAGCTCCCTAGCAGCCTCTCTGGCTACAAAATATATTTTCTGCCATTGAAGGGAGTTTTGTTCGTCCCTCTGCAACCACGACAACGATTGCAGTTTTCTTATGCGTACGTTCCACGTAATAAATAACAGAAACACAGCAGTGGGCCCAGCGGAAAAACGAGCCTCTCCACCCTGGTGTTGAATTCCAGGTCTCCTTCTTAGCCTGAGACCTTGGGAAGGCCGCTTACACACCCTCTGCTGAGGAATCAGGCAGGCAGTGTCCTGAGTGCCTACTACGATACGGGAAACAAGGCAAATTCTCAACTAGAATCCATTATTCATGCTTTGATTCCCTTCGGGAGCAGTGTCAAGGGCTGTCAAGACAGACAACGGGCCCGACGGCATAGTAACATCAGTCACCACTAGATGGCGACAACGGCGCTGAGTAATTGGTTATTAACACTGGTCCTCAGAACCCAGCTCTACTTCCGTCACTCGGTGCTGACTCATTCATTCTTTCACAAGTGTGTATTCAGCGCCTGCTCTGTGTCTGGCACCACAGGTAGGATACAGGGATCGATGAAGGAAGACATCGACCCTGTCTATGGACCTGACGGTCTTAAGTGAGGAGACAGGCAGAGCATCACGTCAAAATAAAATAGCGTACCTACCACTTACACACAGTCAGTGCTGTGAGAGAGCCTGGGGAAGAACCAGCCTGGGGTGGGGAAAGCGTCCCTAAGAAAGGGATGAGGAAAAGACAGAGGAGTCGAGATCCCGGGAAGAACAGCAGTTGGTAGGTGAGAGGTGGGAAGGCAGTGCTCAGACAGAGGGGTGGGCCTGTCAACGACTCCTAATGAGCAGGACGGCTGTTAGGCCACTTGGCTGGAGCCCAAATAGCAGGGCGGCAGGATGGGAGCTGCCCATCCCGGAGGGACCAGTGGGAGGCAGGCCATGCAGGGCCTTGTTCTTTGGGGGGATGCGGGTCTAGATGCAAAGACCAGCAGGAACCCACTGATGGGTTATAAAGCCCAGGAGATGACAGAGCTGGGTGACCACGTTGGATCTGTACTTGACAAGGTGACTCAGCAGGTAAAGAATCTGCCTGAAATGCAGGAGACCCAGGTTCAATCCCTGGGTCGGGAAGATCTCCTGCAGAAGGAAATGGCAACCCACTCTAGTATTCTTGGCGAGAAAATCCCATGGACAGAGGAGCCTGGCAGGTTACAGTCCATGGGGTCGCAAAGAGCTGGACATGACTGAGTGACTGAGCACACACACGTCAGATTTGCATTTTGACAAGTGAACTGGGTCTGCCAGGGGGATTCAGCCGAAGGGGGAGCCAAGTGGACGCCTGCAGAGCAGTTTGAGAACTACCACTGGAATCCAGGGAAGAAAGATGTGTCTTCGATCAGGGTAGGGACATGGAGATGAAAGGAAAGGATTGAGAGGTAGGGAAAGGACCAGAACTCAAAGGCTAGGGTTCATGCAGGAAAGGAAGGTGCCAGAGATGCCCACCCAGTGTCTGGCTCAGACAGGCCAGCAGGTGGAAGGGAAATGAAGGGAGAAGGGGTCTCAAATGGTAGCTGGGTAGCAGAGACAGTCCTGAGTTCACTTTTTGACATGCTGACTTTGAGGGGGTTTTGAGATATCCAAGCAGAAATTCTAGAAGGCAAAGGACACTGTGAATCTAGAGTTCAAAGACTGAATCAAGTTAAGTCGGCTGGGCTGGGATGAGATCAGACCACCAGGGCATGAAGACAGGAAAAGAAGGCCACCCGGATAAGGCCAACAGCCTGGGCACAGAAATCCAGCAACTGAGCACGGACAGATGCATATGCTGAGGGAGGCATTAGGAATCTAACAGAGACTGGAACAGAAATAGGGAAGATGTCAAGAGAATCGAAACATAAAAAGAGGAACTCCATGTTCCCAATGCAGGGGGGCCTGGGTTCCATCCCTGGTCAGGGACCTAAGATCCCACACGCCGTGCAGTGCGGCAAAAGTAATTAAATAAAGAAACATTAAAACAGGGTTGCCTTGTGGAGTAAAGGATATGCAACGTACCAGCACACAGTTCTGTGCTTTGTTTAGTAGAATCTTAGTCCCTTCCCATTTATATTCCCACTTGCCCTTCCGCCCTAGGGGACAAAGGTTGCCTAACAGTGCAATTTTCTTTTCAGATTTTCCGTAAGACGGACTTTGCTGGTTTGTTCCTTTTTTTTTTTTTTTTCATTTCGAAACATCTGAAAATTGCTGATGACTAGTTCAAAGTTTTGCACAATTCTTGGATTTAAGGACAAGACAGCTGAAAGGACTTCCCTTCCTGCAGGCATACCTACCCAAAGCCACAAGAATGTTGGGGGTTGGGAGGGGGATAAATGGAGGAAGACAGAGGTCTCCTGCAAGTGTACATTCATCCCACACTGCTCTGGCCAAGCTCTTAAGGTGCCAGGGTTTCTTCCTCCAGGCTACACGGGGCGGGGAGGGCGTGCCTGGCACCTCCGCTGAGAAGTAGCCCACCCTAGTTTGAAGGCGCAGGCTCCCACTTGTCTTTCCTGCCTCATCTGTTTTCCCCTCTTCTCGCTCCACGTTCTAGCCACGTTAACCTACAGGTGGTTCCCAGCTGGACTCCGCGGTCATGTTTTTGCCCTTGACCATGCAGTAGCTCACACCTGGAATACCTCTCCCAGTGTTGCCCTAGCAATCCTGCTTTTCCACTCACCAGCTGGGTGCAATTAAACAAGCTGCTTCACCTTCAAAGGCTCCCTTTTCTAAGGGGTATTAATACCGTCCTCCTAGAGCTGGAGGATTAGGAAAGATGGCATAGAGAGAGGGCACTTAGCACCAAGAAACGGCTCGACAGATATTATTACTTGACACTTAAGAATGTTTCTGCTTTTCAATATGCTATCTAGGTCGGTCATAACTTTCCTTCCAAGGAATAGGCGTCTTTTAATTTCATGGCTGCAGTCACCATCAGCAGTGATTTTGGAGCCCAAAAAAGTAAAGTCTGACACTGTTTCCACTGTTTCCCCATCTATTTCCCATGAAGTGATGGGACCGGATCTTCGTTTTCTGAATGTTGAGCTTTAAGCCAACTTTTTCACTCTCCACTTTCACTTTCATCAAGAGGCTTTTTAGTTCCTCTTCACTTTCTGCCATAAGGGTGGTATCATCTGCATATCTGAGGTTATTGACATTTCTTTCGGCAATCTTGATTCCAGCTTGTGCTTCTTCCAGCATTTCTTATGATGTACTCTGTGTGTAAGTTAAATAAGCAGAGTGACAATATACAGCCTTAACATACTCCTTTTCCTATTTGGAACCAGTCTGTTGTTCCATGTCCAGTTCTAACTGTTGCTTCCTGACCTGTATTTAGGTTTCTCAAGATAGCATATTGAAAAGCATAGACATTACTTTGCCAACAAAGGTCCGTCTAGTCAAGGCTATAGTTTTTCCAGTGGTCATGTATGGATGTGAGAGTTGGACTGTGAAGAAGGCTGAGCGTCGAAGAATTGATGCTTTTGAACTGTGGTGTTGGAGAAGACTCTTGAGTTCCTTGGACTGCAAGGAGATCCAACCAGTCCATTTTGAAGGACATCAGCCCTGGGATTTCTTTGGAAGGAATGATGCTAAAGCTGAAACTCCAGTACTTTGGCCACCTCATGCAAAGAGTTGACTCATTGGAAAAGACTCTGATGCTGGGAGGGATTGGGGGCAGGAGGAGAAGGGGATGACAGAGGATGAGATGGCATCACTGACTCGATGGACGTGAGTCTGAGTGAACTCTGGGTGTTGGTGATGGACAGGGAGGCCTGGCATGCTGCGATTCATGGGGTCACAAAGATCGACACAACTGAGCAACTGAACCGAACTGAACTGACACTTAAGAGACTGTACTGAAATGATCCTATTCCTGCATCTTTCCCTTGCTAGACTGTAGGCTCCCTGAGGACAGGCGATGCAGCTATTCATCTTCTTTGTATCTCTGCTGCTGCTAAGTCACTTCAGTTGTGTCCAATTCTGTGTGACCCCATAGACGGAAGCCCACCAGGCTCCCGGGTCCCTGGGATTCTCCAGGCAAGAACACTGGAGTGGGTTGCCATTTCCTTCTCCAATGCATGAAAGTGAAAAATGAAAGTGAAGTCGCTCAGTCGTATCCAACTCTTAGCGACCATGGACTGCAGCCTACCAGGCTTCTCTGTCCATGGGATTTTCCAGGCAAGAGTACTGGAGTGGCATGCCATCGCCTTTTCCGTCTTTGTATCTCTAATGTCTATCATAACGATGGAAGGACATGCAAATGTGCAAGAAATCATAGGAAGGTTTATTTCCTTTTTGTTTCAAAATACAGCTTCCTAAGACTCAGACCTACTGTAGAAGGGGTCCTGATTTGTACGCAGCAGGGACAGTCAAGGGATGAACTTCTGTGATGTTTATCCGTAGCGACCCTTATCTCTAGCATGGATCTTTGCTAAATCGTATGTAAAGTGCTACTTCAAAACCAGTCTTCTACTCTGTATTAGTTTCCTACGGCTGTGGTGACAATTTACCACAAACTGGCAGGTTTAAAAACAACAGAAATTTGTTCTCTCACAGTTCCAGAGGCTAGAACTCAATTCAAGTGTTGGCAGAGCTGGGCTCTTTCTGAAGACTCAAAAGGAAAATTTGACGCAGACATAAAGAACAGACTTGTGAACACAGTGGGGGAAGAGGGTGGGATAAACTGAGAGACCAGTATTGAAATATACATACTACTGTATGTAAAATAGATAGCCAGTGGGAAGGGGCTCAAATCCTGTGCTCCGTGACAGCCTAGAGGGGTGGAATGGGCTGGGAGGGAGGTTCCGGAGGGAGGGGACATAGGAACTTTCTGAGGTATGGAAGAAATCAACACAATATTGTAAAGTAACTATCCTCCAATTAAAAGTAAATAATTAAAAAAAAAAAAAAAGGAAAATCTGTCCCACTCTTTTCTCTCTGCTTCTGGGGAAGATTAAATCTCCCCCCTCATCTCAGGATCCTTAACTTAATCACATCTGCAAAGCCTTTTATTGTTTTAAACAAGACGAAGTAACAGTCACAGATTCCAAGGATCGGGATGTCTTTTGAGGGGACCCGTCATTCAGCCTCGCACACACCCAAACACCATCAGTATAGACTGAAGCAAATTTTTAAGTTTAGAATCCCATGTGATTCTAACGTAGATGTGAAAACCACTTAGATGGGCACTTATTATTGGTTTGTTGAATGATTGAACAAATGGCTTCCTCTATTGTAGAAAATCCCCTGTTCTTCCATCCACCTCCTTCCCTGACTTTAGATATAGCCCTCCAGGCAGAGACCCTCCTACCTATAATACTCCACTTCCAAAAACGTCTAAACACGTTTTGGAGTACTCAACTCCAAAAACACAGACACTCCCATTAGGAAGACTATGCCCCGCCACCTACCTCCCCCAACCCCTCACCCTTTTGTTCCCTGCAAATTCCCTTTTGTTAAGGATGCAAGCTTCCTCTGGAGTGTCAGAGGGCTGCCCAGACTGCTCAGTTTCTCCTTCGTCCCAGGAAATAACTTCTGCAATACTGGACTGACCCAGAAAAACTCATGATCCACCCTTTGTTTCTAGTTTGGTTTAAGAGACTACAGCTGTTGGAAACACTGGCCCCAAGACCACTAAGGGACTGCTGAGTCCAGGCACACTGTAACCCTGGGCAACCTGAGCGGGGCTAGGTACCCCGTCTGGGCTTCTCCCACCAGCGATAGTGGGGTGGCAGGCTGTGGTGTGCTGATACATGTTTAATAAGCAGTTCTCCAGCAAAAGCCTTGGATTTGTAGTGTCCACCTATTTCTCGGGAATAAATCATTGCATTGTCACCAAATTGAAGCTGCCATCATGATGTCACTGAAAGTGCGCCTTCATCCCCACCGCCGATCCCAGCATGTCACTGCAGCTCCCAGCCATGGGTTTACTGGAAACTGCAGGCTCCTCTTGGAGAAAAGTTGCAGGCCTAGGAGCTGGGCAATGTAGCTTTTAGAGAATCACTGCCCACACACCCATGCCCTCCTCCAGGGGCTCTTCCCCACCCAGGGATGGAACCTGTGTCTCTTAGGTCTCCTGCATTGTCAGGCAGGATCTAGCACCACCTGGGAAGACCTTAGACAATTACTACAGAGAGCCAATTTCCTAATTTCAGGGACCAAATGCCACTGCTAGGAGCAAGTGTCTACTCACACATCTTTACAAGCCCTTCCAACAATAAAGTTCTAGGCACAGAACAGTTCTAGGCACCTGGCTTTCCAGGTGACACAGGGGTAAAGAATCTGCCTGCCAATGCAGGAGATGCAAGAGACACAGGTTCCATCCCTGGGTCAGGAAGATCCCCTGGAGTAGGAAATAGCAACCCACTCCAGTATTGTTGCCTGGAGAATCCCATGGACAGAGGAGCCTGGCGGGCTACAGTCCATGGAGTCACAAAGAGTAGGATGCAACTGACCATGCGCGGAGGCACAGATCAAACACTAATATCTTCCTCCTCTGAACTGTCATCAGGCTGTATTTCTACCTCTCTTTTTTTCCAAGTAGAAACGCAGACATAGAGGACAGACTTTGCACGCAGCGGGGGACGGGGAGAGTGGGATCAACTGAGACAGCAGCACTGAAAACGATACACTCCCTTGTGTGAAAAAGATA
>NW_011491015.1:866691-885557 GCF_000754665.1 Bison bison bison | reverse complement strand
AGCTGAAGAGGGAGGGACCATACACATAATTATGGCTGATTCATGTTGGTGTATGGCACAGACAAACACAACATTGTAAACCAATTATCCTCCAATTTTAAAAAAACATTAGCACAATAAATGATCAATCTTTCCAAACCCAGGATGTTCTTCATATAGATACAGATTCATGAAAAAATAAAAAGCATTATTTATACAGAATTAATTGTAAGTGGAACCTAATAAATATAAAATATACCGATAAAATTCTTCCCAGTGACTAGTCTTGGGAATAAGAGCACTTTGCCATTGCTACTAAAAGAGCTCCAATCTCTTGGCAATTGTCAATTAATGATAACATGAATATTCCTCGGAGTCTAGGTATTACATTTACGGTCCGTTTTACAGTTATTGTACAGCTGTTATTCGTAATCAAAATAAGAACAATTTCACCCACCAATGTGTCATGCACGTTTGGACCAGGGTCACACAGGCTCATTTTTCAAAGGTTAAAAACAGAAAGTAAATTTCTAACTAATACTTCATTATTAAAAACACCACCTCAAATTTATACAGAATTTTATGTTTAAAAGTGCGTCAGGTGTAGTCAATAGATCACTGGGATTCAGTCAGATCTGAATGCAGATACTGGTTTCCATTCTAACAGTATTCTGAATACCAATTTTCCATTTAATTTTATTTGGAATAAGATAAAGATTCATATTGATAAAATAAAATTCATACTTTAAAGCAAGACAAGAAAAATTAAAGTTTTTTTTTTCTCTGCCCGCTTGGGCCTCCTCCCTCGAAGTGTATCAGTATATGACGTCCAATTGCATTAACCAGACATCCTTAGGAGATAACATTCCTTCTTTATCTTATAAAAGGTCATAATTCCCTGTAAGATAACCATCTTTCTTAATCTGGTAAAGGGCCATACTGACCCACGACCCATGACTCACTTTGTACACATAGATTTAGAGTTTGCAAACGGTCAGTAATAACACGTCATTTGACAAATTACCCTTTTGCCTCAAAAACTTACATTAACTGTGCTCTGACCTCTAACAGGTGGAACAGTCCTCCCAGCTTTCTGAATGTTTTCCAGGTTGTAACCCTCAGGTTGGCTCAAATAAAATTTCCAGTTCTTTCTTACACCAACTACTCATTAATTTTTCATAAGCAATGTGGCAGACATTCAAAATTTACAAAGACTTACAGAAGAAAAAAAAAAACTCGTCCCAACTCAGTCCTTCTGGCAAACCGCCTCCTTTCCTTGGACGTAAGGCACTATCAACAACTTCTTGATCTCCTCCTAGGGATATTTTATGCATACAAAGTACAAGCAAATACAGTAGCACATGTAAGCTTATACCATTTTGCACAAATATTAACATTTTACACACAAGGGAAGTTTGCTGGTTCAGTCTCCTGTAAAACAGCGTTGGGGAGGAATACATCACATAATTAGGAAAATGCCTAACCCTAGTGCCTGGCACGGAGTTCGCACTAAAAAACAGATTCTCTTTCCTTACCCTTAAAAAGGCTACGAGGTAAAGTATTTTTAGGGTGCCTCAGAATCACTAAGTGCTTGTTAATTACAGATCGTCACCAGCCCCTCCGGGGTTCCCAATTCAGCAGGGCTGGTAAACGCCTGGACATCTGCCTTTCCAGCTAAGCCCACAGTTGCTGTAGATACTACTGTTCAGAGCCATCTGACCATCTAAAAGGCTTAGTGGGAACTAAGACGGCCCAGATTGCAACGCAGGCTGTGCCTCTGGACCAAATTACTCTCCCTGGGCTTCAATTCTCTATTTTTTAAAAAAATACAACACCACTCATCTCAAAGGCTGTTGAGCGGGTTAAGACACAGCAGATGCAGGAGCCTTTGTCAAGGCAAACGCTCAAGAACCGAAACGTGAAAGCAACCTGGGGCCGGGGGGAAAGTGGAGACAGCCGGGAGCACCGGAATCGGGGCGCCCCAGCCCGCACTTGGCTCCCCATCCCGCGTCCGGGAACCCGCGGGGCGGTGCACGCGCTCGGGGCGGACCCCGCTCGGACTCAGTGCGTCGGCGGAGGGCAGAAGCCGCTTCGGAAAAGCGAGGTTCGAGGTTCCCGTTTCAAAGTCCTGAAACAAGACACCGCGTGCCAAAACCTCGTAGCTGCGGCCGCACGAGCTTACAGTTTAAACTGCGTGTAAAGACGCCCAGGACCCAGGCGGAAGCCCTGGGAGACGGGCCCGCCCCGTGCCGGGTGCATCGGGAGCCCCGCCCCCGAGACGCGCGGCGGCGCACATACGTGCGGCAGGCCAGGAAGGGAATGGCGAGGGCCGGGCCGGGCGGGGCGGGGCGGCGCGCGGCCGGCCGCCAGGGGGCAGCCGCGCGTCTGCGGGCCGCGGCCGGCTGGAACCGGTCTGGCCGGAAGTTGGGGCGGTGCCTCGGCTTCCGCTGGGAGAAAGTGCCACGTGGCCGGCCAGGAGGGAGGCAAACAACAAGATGGCGGCGGCAGGGGGCGGGGTCCGCTGGGAGCCCCTGAGGCCATGGGTCCCGCAAAGGGCGGCGTTCGCTGGGTGGGGTGGGCGAAGTGGTGCGAGATCCCTTTATTCGAGCGTCTGAGGTCGCCCGACCAGACGTAGACAGGGGCGTGGGCCCAGCGCACACGCTGCGTCAGCTCGGCCAGAGTCACCGCCGCGCGTTCTCAGGAACCCGCCGGCCAGCTTCTCATTTGCGGCCCGTTTCCATTTGTCCCCGCGTTTGTCGCTCCGTGCCAAGAAGCACGGCAGAAACGCCTTTCTCCGGGCATTTTCGTCCTTTGATTAAGTGTGGCACATCGAGCCAGGGAGTCCTAGTTGAATCAACGCATTCTTTTTGCTACCATTTTTGGTTACCGTTTCCTGCCTTTGTTCAGCGACTTAGCACTGCTTCCCTTCTGATGGAGGCAAAAAAACCCTGGATAATCTGGACTTTTAGGTAGACTCCCAACCCTGTCCAATCGTGGTGGCAGTTTGACTTGTACACAGGAGCTGCTGTGGTATCGCCAGCGTGTGGCAGAGTCCGAAGTTCTGTTACTTTATATCTGCCACCTTGTACGTGTTTTCAGAAAGAAAAAAATGTAAGTGTGGATGGTTGCAGATTACAAGGTGCAGGAATTAAAGCAAAATCAACGAGTGTTGGTGGCCTTTCCATCACGGCCCGCAGTTTCCCCTTAGCTGTCCAAGGATCTAGAACTGGAATACGGAGTCTTTGTACCTTTGCCTGGCCAACCGTCGGGTCGGGCTCCGCTTGCTTTCTTCATCCAGTTTAGTTTTACTTGAGTTTGACGCAGCAGACCAAGTGTGGGTAAAAATAGTTAACACAGCCCTTCGGCTTGCGGTGGTATATTTAGAATAAAGGAGAGACGTCAGTCCTTGTTTTTGAAATATATTCCTCGTTTTTGAGAGTTAAGATTCAGATTCTTCTCGCTAATTTATGAGACTGTCGACAAGTCTGAGAGGAAGCGACTGTTTTTGTTTTAAAATAATGGAACTCGCCTCCCAAAGGTTTGGGAGTTTAAAGAAAATTTTCTGAATGTAAAAAGGGCCCTGGTACACTGACAAAGCAGAAGGACACTAATTTCTCTATGAAGACGCCCTTACAGTTTCCTCAGTCTGGTGGGCATTTAAAAACTTGGGCTGTGATCAAAACTGTGTTGCTGTTACGTGATAGACTAGAAACGGTATAATGGGGTCGGGCCGGAAAAGGGGAAGGAAAAAAAAAAAAAAGCTTAGTGTATTTTAAGGTTTAAATGCGTTTGTTTTCTTTTTTTTTTTTAACCCAGAGATTTGAGAGAATCTCCCTTCACCCACTCCTGTTTTGTAAGCGCGCCTTCAGAGGTGTCACTACGGACTTGCCCATCACTTGGCAGAAAGGGGGCTGGAAGAAGTTTTTAAAGGATCTTTTTACCCGGAGGGGTTAGAACCGTCCCTTCCCTGAGCCTGGGAAAAGAATGCAAATCCTTCAGAGCAAATCCTTCCTTTGTTCTACTAAAGAAGGCTGCTTCATTGTGTCCTAACGTTTTGCAGTGATTACCTTCTTCTCTGTCTCCTTTTGTACTTACAGATACAAACTTGGGCAACTTTTTCTGCAAATCCCCCTGTTACTCAGGAGCACAAGAATTAGCATCCTCGAGCCTTCAGTTGTTTGCCTCCAGAATTTCACTAGCACTGCCTTACTGTTAAAAGGAGAAAATATATTTAAAATTTTTAATATTTCATGATAGCACATTTGATTTTTTTTTTAAAAGGAAATTAAAAGAACTTGTAGCCTAGCAATTCAGAGATAACTTGTAGACACAGAAGGAAGTTTGTTTGGGGGGATTATATTTGTACAACTTGGTACCTTCTTCACTTTTTCAGATACGTTTTTAGTTTATATTACTTAAATTATGTTCGACACAATATAAATAATACAGACGAATACAAAGAACAAATCACTCAATGCCATTATCAAGGAAGAACCACTATTAAACAGCTTGTCTCTAGTTGTCCTAAAAGAGCACTAAACTTAGTTTGTAACTGATTTGCATTTTGTCAGTCGTGTTGGACTCTTTTCGACCCTGTGGACTGCAGCCCTCCAGGCTCCTCTGTCCCTGGGATTCTCCAGGCAAAAATACTGGAGTGGGTCGCCATTAGCCACTTGTAATGTACGTTTTCTAAGGTCAAGTAAGAATCTTTGTGATTTTTAGAGCCTGCATGATATACTATCAGTTCAATATACCACAATTAACCACCAGCCTTTCTCTTACTGCTGAACACCAAATTTGTCGTTTTTTGCTCTTATAAAAAACTCTGGCATGAGTAATTTTGTACAAAAAGCTCTTCCTGTATTTCTGTAGAATACAGCTCACAATGAATCTGAGCTTTGTAAGGTGGATTAATACGTCTTTGACTCACCAGATTGTTGAGTCCATGGTGTTTCATCTGGACCCTTCAAATGACTGCATCAGCTTTGTTTACCCACACTTTTCTAAATTTTTTAAATTATAAATCATATATTCTTAGTATATTTTTCCAAGTTTTTAAAGAAGTATACTTGAGTTACATTGCTCTGCTTTGTATATTACCCTTGATATGAAGATGTGTCTAATAACTGTAAGAGATGGATACTTAACCTTAAGTTAAATATTTAAAAGGAACCCTTTCACTGTCAAATATTAACAATACAGAAACCTCTTTTCCTTTTAACAAGTTTTTTTTTTCCTGTGTATAGATATGGTACAAAAGAAACTAGTTGTTGACATTTTCTTTCCAATGTGCAGCAAGTATAAAAACTTTGTAGTTCTCTAACAGACTTACGAACACAGCTTTGTGGGGAGGAAGTGGGGAGTGCATATGGAGAGAGTAATATGAAAACATCACTGCCATATGTAAACTAGATAGCCAATGGGAATTTGCTGTATGACTCAGGGAACGAAAACTTAAGAACCTAGAGGGGTGGGATGGGGAGGGAGGTGGGAGGGGACGTAGGTAAACCCATCAGCATTCAAGTTGACCTTTGGAGATTCACGTTGATGTTTGGTAGAAACCAACACAATACTGTAAAGCAATTACCCTTCAGTTAAAATAAATTTTTAAAAAAACTTTGTAGTTCTCCAAAATTGTCTAGTATAAATGAACTTTGGGGGTGGGTTTTTTTGTTTTTTGGTTTTTTGTAGGGTAAAAGTGTCTCTAAATCATCTGTCATCATTTAATTTGCCATTTTCAATTGTTTTATTGTGAGTATGCTACTAAGACTATCCACAGGACAGGAAAGACAGCTCTCTTCAAGCTGACCAATTAATTCTGTTTCTGCTCTGTGTTAGTGTAATGGTACTTGGAGACTCCCTACCAGGGAACCATTTCATAGCCCATTCCTCCAAAATGAAACTGTTTGCCAGAATCTTCTCTCTGCTCTCTGAAAATGATTTTGCAAACACAGAGAAGTAAAGATGAAAAAAGCAACACATGAATGATGGAGCAACATCAGCAGCCATTCCGTGGACATCTTAAAATCACCTCAGAAAAATGTGACCCTCCTTTTCCTGGGGTAATGTTAATTCTGATCACCACCTATAATTTTTTGTTTTGTTTTGGCCACAGCATGTGGGATCTTAGTTCACTGATCAGGGATCAAACCTGGGTCTCCTGCGATGGAAGCACAAGTCTCTACCACCTACACTTTAAAGCAATCCTATGTGTTAGTCTCTCAGTCGTGTCCAGCTCTGTGCGACCCCATAGACTAGCCCACCAGGCTCCTCTGTCCGTGGGATCTCCCAGGCAAGAATACTAGAGAGGGTTCTCATTTTCTACTCCAGGGGATTTTCCCAGACCCAGACCTGCATCTTTTCTGTCTCCTCATTGGATTCTTCACAACTGTGCCATCTTCAAATGAAGTCCTTCTAATTAATATACTTGGAATAAGATACATTCCATTAAAATGGAGAACATCACTTAAAAATATTGAAAAGGGCTTGGGGGTTCAAGAGCTACTGAATATAGTAATCATTATTATTCTGTAATAGATTTGCTCTTAGTGACAATACCCCAGTGCTGAAGCTTGTCTCTGGAAATATAGCATTTGAGCCCAGTTACTAAATAGTCTAACCGTACAGATAGACAGCAGTAAGCATGAAAAGATTTTTTAATAGCTACATCAGCATTGTGCATTAGATTAAAATCTATATATTATCAAAGATTCATTCACTGTCATCCTCTCAAAACAGCTCTAGATTTGTTTATCATTTAGATTTCATAGCTGATACCTAAGTCAGTAAATGGATGAGTATGTTTCATTTTAGTTCTTAAGGGACATTGACTTTGAACAGCTTTTGGAAGCTATAACACTTAGAAGAAACCTGTCTCCTAAGAGCTGAAGTTTAAAAATCTACTGATATAAATGAAGAAGTTGGGGGAGAAGAAAAATTTATTTTCAGAGCCTTTGAAAACATCAAGATTCCATTCTCAGCAGGAGAAGAAAAGTTCTTGCAAATTGACCCCTTAACTCAGCACTACCGGAAATCAAAGACGGAATCTCGGTTGTCTTCTGTCCTAGACTGTCTTGGCTGCTGTGTTGGCAAGTTGTGGGCACGTTCCAACAGGATCAGGGCCCTGGAGGTCTCAGCATCACTACGTTTTAGTCTTACTAGTTGCCCCTTCTTCCCCATAACAAATACCCCTAACGCCCTGCTCTCATCCTTTCAAGGTCCCTTGGAGCAGCAATTAGAAACTGGGGCTTGAGAGTCAGAGGAAATCAGAGTTGGTTTCTAGATCCGTCATTTACTAACTCTGTGATCTCTGGCAGGTTAACATCTCTGGGCCTCAGTATCTCCCCCCAGATATTGGGGATATCTCTCTGTTTGTCGTGAGGATGGTATAGTGGACAGTATGTAATGCTTAGCACATCGTGTGTATGTGTACACTAGCACGCATTCAGTCACCCAATCATGTCGGACTCTTTGAGACGCCCACAGACTGTAGCCTCAGGCTCCTCTGTCCATGAAATTTTTCAGGCAATAATACTGGAGAGTTGCCATTTTCTACTCCAGGGGATCTTCCCAATCCAGGGATCAACCTGCATCTCTTGTGTCTCCTACATTGGCAGGTAGATTCTTTACCATTGTGCCATCTGGGAAGCCCTGCTTAGCATATTGCCTGGCACAAATAATCTCTCAATGGATGGGTGGTGTTGTTAACACTTCTACTTCCTTAAGCTGCTTTTTACCTGTGCTCGGTCCCTCATTCTCCTTTGGTTAGTTGCCTCCTCTTGGGTCTCCACCCCTCCAGCCTAGATCCCTGAGCTGCTGGCTATTCCTTGTCCCATCTTCCCTTTTAAACATGCTCTTTGCTCTCTCATCTGCCTCGTAAATACCTCCTCATTCATCAAAACTCAAACCTTACTATCCGGATGATGAAAGTATAAATTGGTATAACTTCTTTGGAGGGAAATTTTTGCAAACATTATCAGAATTTAAATGCACCAACTTACAGATCCAGGAATTCTACTTCTAGGAATGTATCTTATGATAATCTCACACATGGACAAAAAAGAAATATATACAAAGATACCAAAACTGTAAAATCTTACATGTCCAATGGAACGCTAGTATAAAATTTTTTATTTATCCCTACAATGAAATAGGGCTACTAAGAATAAATGAGCAGTTCCATATGTACTGATTTCCAAAACATATTGTTAAATGAAAAAATCAAGTTAAAAAAGCCTAGTAGAAAATGCCCCCATTTGGCTGAAAAGGAAGGAGTGATACATTTATATTATGTTTACATTAATGGGATGGTGGTGGTGACCCCTGATGATCAGTCAAGGATCTAGATGAGGAAAGATTCCCTTTTCACTGTATACTTTTTGCTCTTTTTGGGAAAATGTCTTAACTATTTGCATAAAGTATTAAATTTCTTTAAATTAAAAATATATATACCCTAACTCCAGCATCTCTTCATTTTGGGAAGACTTGGCTGACCCTCTCCCACCCTTCCCAGGAAATTTCTGCCTCCTTCCTACTTTGTGAGTTGCCTTGTGTTTTGAATGTAACTTTAAATCCCATTGTATTGAATGTAACTGTCCACATGACTGGTTTCCCTCAAAACCCAGAGCATCTGTCTAGAAAGTAGAATTGATATTGTATTCATTTTTATGTTCTAAGAATCCAGCACAAGATGATACACACACAGTTTTTTTGGAAAGAATGAATTAAAAACGTCTCCTATCACAGTCTCTCCCACCACATCCCTGATCCTATTCTGGTTGTCCACAAGAGAATCTGAGCTCTGTCCAGCGTATAATCTGGCCCATCCTTTATTATTGGGCATTCCCAGCAAACCCTCTTTTAGCTCCTTCTGTTGTTTACTTGCTCAGCTGTGTTCAACTCTTTGGGGACCTCATGGACTGTAACCAGCCAGGAGCCTCTGTCCATGGGATTTCCCAGGCAAGAATACTGGAGTGGGTTGCCATCTCCTCCTCCAGGGGATCTTCCTGACCTAGGGATCCAACCTGCATCTCCTGCATTGCAGGTGGATTCTTTACCACTGAGACACCAGGGAATCCTTGTACCTCTTGCTACACCTAACTTTTCATTTTTTAAGTTGTTGTTAGTTTATCCTGTCTGGTTGGTATTTTTTCTTTTTTTAATGGACAATGTCTTCACACTCCTTGCCTTTGCATATGTAGTTCCCTTAACGAATGTCCTTTCCTACTTCTCCAGTTTAGTTGCCTTCATTTAAATCACTTCCTCTTTGAAGCCTTCCTGTTCTTCTCCTGTCTTAGTCGATAAACTTAATGTTCCCATGAGTCTCTGATCAAACTTGTAATCCCTGGTATTTACTGCAGTTATTTTACATGTTAGTCCATCTGCCAAAAATATAGGACTTTTCAAAGACAGAGATTTTTAGCTTGTGTATCTTACTCTTCCCAGAATTTATGCCTGGCACAAGGCAGGTACTCGATCAACACCGTTAGTTGGATGAATGAACAAGTAAATGCACATGGTATTTTGAAGGGCAGCTTGTGGTGGCCATCTACAACTTATTCAGGGTGATATACTTGTATGCTGTTGTCTTACATTCACATCTCAGCCTGGCCCCTTGAGGCATTAGAGTAATGCAGGTGGAGAAATCTAATTACATGTGCCCTCTTTAAGGCCCTTACAGCAGAATTGCTAGATTTAACAACTAATAATAATGCAAGTTACTCAATTAAATTTGAATTTCCCAGAAACAACAAACAAGATTTTAGTGTAAATGTATTCCAAATGTACTTTTTTAAAAAAGTATTCATTGTTTATCATAAATTTAAACCTGACTGAATGTTCTCCTGTATTTTATCTGGCAGCCCTACCTCAACGACCAAATTCCCAAACCTCGTCTTCCTGCATTCTAACTCAGTAATTCTTAGAAAATGTTACAAACTATGCAGTCTTATCATCTTTATTAAATGTAAGCAACCAAAATCTACCAACTCTGCTTACTAAAATTTAGTGCATATTTAAACACTTTGTCTTCTTCCAAAACTTTTATTATATTTTAACCATTAGAGTTAGATTCTAATGTATATGAATTTAGCCTCTTAGCCACTTTAGAACTGGACCTGAGACGGAAAATCCAGATGACTTCACATCTGAAGTCTCTCCCTCGCTCGCTCTTTTTTTTGTTGTTGCTCTCCTCTCTATTCTGCAATAAATTTTAAATAACAGGAGATTACCCCGGACTCCTGTAGGGCGGTTAGGGAAGGCTCTCAGCCATTAGAAACCCTGCAGAGCTCTTTGGTCTGTAAAATACCACTTCCCTGCAGAGCTAAGGGGGTAGCCACACTACCCAGCGCTGGCACCTGCACCAACCAGCCCAGCAACCACCAAGTATTGTTACAGACTAGGCTTTCCACGAAAAGCCTATTTTAAAAATTAGAAGCATCATCTAATCTGAAATGGGGCATTTCCCAATTTCAGTTTCTTGGCATTGGTAAGTATTCTCGCAGTGAAAAAAATTAAAGCACGAAACTCAGCTGCACCTACTTTTGTCTCAAAGGCACAATTCCCTTTACATCAAATCATATTCCTCTGCAACTTCAACATGGATGACAACTCTACACGACACAGCTTTTGGTTACAAGTAGTTAATTACTTCTCCCTGTGGTTTTGGAAAGATAATGTCACAAATATATCCCTTTTTTAACATCCAAACTTGCAAATTACAGGCTAAACACCGTCCTGCGTGTCTACATCTGCTTAGAACTCCAACGTCACAGCTCTGCGTTCTGAAAAATAAGGTTCATCAAAAATTACTAGGAAGTGGCAACTGGAAAGTGAGGGATTAAAAAAAAGACGTGTTAAAAAGGGGACAGGAGTGAAGACATGGCCCAACAGGGCCGCGAAGCAGAGGGAAATAGCTCTGTTGGGAGTGGAAAATCAACTTGCCAGGGCCGTGATAAGTCTGGGACATCACCTACACCTTCGTGAGAATCCACCATGACTCCCACGCTACTGTCCGCAGTCAGAGCGTGAGGACAAGAGTAGAAGGTGGGTACTCTCACAACCCGAAGACCACCGAGCAAACCGTCTGAAACGAACCGAAGAGAGTTAATGTGTCAAGAGCTTTACTTCCGGGAAGACCAACATCTCTATTTCGCCCAGTTGTTTCCAGGATGGCTTCTAGAAAATATTGCTTGGTAAGGGGAATCGTTTCCGAGCCACAGATTGTATCTCAGATGTTCACGTTATAAAAATCAGAATTGTTATTCTTTCATAAAAGTAAGCCAGCGATAAACTATCGCTTAACCTGAAAATCAGAAGAGCTTGTAACATGGAGAAAGTTCTTTGACGACTAACAGCCAGAAAAAAAAATCTCACTGATTATCTATTATACTGTAAAAGCCGATCTACAAAGAGAGGATAAATTTCCTGATGCCCGCTAAACCTATCCTGTTGCTTCTTACACGTTTATTCTGGTTTTTGGTAGTTTTTAATAGTTATAATTTGTCACTCCGTTTGTAAAAAACGGGTTTTCCTTGCTTCGGAACCTAATCATTTTTAAACTGGTTGACAGTTAATGTGACTATTTACGAAGTTGTTTCTTGCGTCTCGTTCCTGTGTTAGTAGCCCTTTCTGCACCACAGTTCGATATATAAGATTTTTAGTTTTCTTTTCTTAACTTGATTAAGAAAATGCCTGTTCATTCCGACTTTACTTGCCTAAGTATAAACTAGTACTGGCCTGGAAATTGTGAACTGAATTTTACTACGTCTAGGAAGATAAAATGGAGACCCCCACTTCTCATTGTAGCTTACAACGGAGATCAGCGACAGGGTTCCAGGCAATGTCCGGGCGCCTTTAAGAGGAAGCGCGGTAATTTTCCACCGCCCCGTTAGCCCCGCCCACGCGGTAGGCGGCTGGGCGCGGCGAAGTGCGGCTGCGTGGCGCGCGCCTTCTGTTGCTTGGAAACCACCTCCTCCACCCTCGGCGCCCAAAGTCCTTTTGTTTCCAAGATGGCCTCTGAGTCCTGTCTTAAAGAGCCAGGTACAAAGCCAGTTGAACACCCTTGAGCTTAGCGAAAGCAAGAGTCGTAATGGCTGGCTTTAAGAGTATTCTGTGCCAATAGCCAATATTTATTTGCTTTTATAACGTTAAAAAAAATCCTTGTAGTTAGGTCGTCTGGATGGGGAAAAAATCAGGGAGTGTCTCAGGGTGTGTGTTAAGTCATGGACTAAGAGATGTGGTAGCGCTTTTGGCTTCAAAGTCGGTCATACATTAGCTTTTCATAAAAATACCCGTTTTTCCTGTTAAACTAGCTCAGGAAGAAGTCTTTTTAAACTGGCTTAACCACAGAGACCATATAATTACAAGGAGCTCAATCAGGGTAATAGCCCCTGGCTGTGTCACCTTCCCTTTAAAGTTTTTTCTATTTTTCTCTTTCTTGAGAAGTTAATTTATATTCAAATTAATGGTACTATAATTATCATAACATTGTAAATTCCTCTGGAGATAAGTAACCGTATTTTCCCCATTGCTTCCCTGGGGCCACAGATGGTATAGAATTTGCCTGCAATGAAGGAGACCTGGGTTGGATCCCTGGGAAGATCCCCTGGAGAAGGGAATGCAAACCCACTCCAGCATTCTTGCCTGGAGAATCCCATGGACAGAGGAGCCTGGCAGGCTACAGTTCAAGAGTCGCACAGAGTGGGACACGACTGAACGACTAACACTTCACTTTGTATCCCAGAAGTGTTTCTGCCTATAACCTTGAAATAATTCTAATTAAACCATGGAGGCTTTATACTCTGGAAAACACTGTTCTATGAAGCCGGTTTCCCCATTTTGTCTCTCATTTTCAGGTGAGAAACTAAGCCACCAGGAGGTTAAGTGCCTGAAGCAAAGATGGAAGGGAGAGTCAAACCCCGACTTTATAAGGAGAGCCTGTGCTAGCCTGCCATTGTGCTGTACTGCTGTCTGTAAATACTGCAGAGAGTACACAGTATCTTCTAATTGTGGATCTCTCAGAGAGGAGTGTGAAAATCTGTTTCTCTGAAGTCTGTTCTGCTTTGTCATGAACAGACTTTTCACATTTATATCAGGGCATTTAGATGCTTACCCATACCCTGAGCTGGAAAGACCCAAACTCAACCAACCTTGGTGGCAGGTGTTGAGGAAATATAATTAAAAACAAAATCTCCTATTAACCCAGGAAACCTCTCCACAAAGGGAGATGAGAAAGAAAAGAGTGTTATTACTGAATAAGCATTAAACCAAAATACGATGGGCATCACAGGCAATCCACTGAGAGGCTGCAAAGATGGAAAGGAATTTCACTTTTACACAGCGAAGCAGATATACCCTATTATTAATACTATCTGTTCTCAAGATATACAGTAACTAGTCGGAGGGCTTGACAGTACCATTTGTCACGTATAGTTCATCCTAAATTCACCTTGGTAATTGATAGCTGCTATCTGTATCAGTCAATTAGTTTATCCGAAGAAAAGACTTCTTACATATTTACGACAGGAGGTAAGTCAGAAACTTGGAAACAGGGACCTTGTGAAGTTAGATTCCTACTCTCCCAGGGAGAGTCATCTTTCTAAAGAGAGGAAATAGGGGTGTTATCTTCCTTGATGATTCCATTTCAAAGAGATAGCTCCCAGGTCTTTGAGAAAGGCATTCCTGTGTTGTAAAGCTGGCAAGAGGCTTATTTAGCTTTTAAAAAGGTTTGTGTAATTCTTAAAGGGCCAAAGAAGGAATTTACAACCATAAAATTTCTAATGTAAATGGGGAAAGAAACAGGGTTGGGGGAGAGAGGTCTCTTTCCCTTTCAGGACTAGGGAGATTTCTTATTTAATTTAGATTTGTGTTGACCTTGACACTAGATACAGGGACAACTCAGGCCAGTTCTTCCAATCAACGATTCAGTTTGCATTCAGATTTTGACTACAGGTCCATCCTTCCCACAGACGTAATAGCCAAATAGCAGGAAATCAGGAGAAGAGTATTACCAAATGTTGAGGATTGAGTTTTCTATTCTAATTCAAAATCTTACATTCTGGTTTCTTTGAAATGACAGCTAATTCCTAGCAGACGCTGAGTGAATTTACATGCTGCAGCAGTCAGGAGGACTTGTCCAAGAACTGCCAACCGGACAACTGGATTTGACGTTCTTTTGAGTTCATCTTTGGTCCTCTTGCCGTTGCCTGACAGGGAATACCTCTTTTTACCACTCGGTCTCCTGAATCTCACACTTGTATTTTAGCTTCTTTAACAAAAGGCTCTGACTGCTTGTGGCCCCCACACCTTAGCATGTGCTAACACCTCAACCTGGACCACCACCTTCCTCCACCGTTTCTACTAGCTTGGCTCAGCTAGCAATATAACTGACCTAGACTCATCCTCTGGATTTCTTCCCTGGCCCTCTTCCCTACCCACTCACCTTCCTCTGATTTGATTTCCTCTGGGCTCCCAGAACTCTTGGTAATTTCCCCTGTTACAGCACACACACACGTGTGTGTGTGAACTCATATATGATGTATTTATCCATAAGCTTCATGAGAGCAGAGTTTTTTTTGCTTTTCTGTTTTTTAGATCTTTGTGTTCCCAGCACCTCAGAGCAGAATACCTAGATGAATACGACTGAGATCTCAAACTGGTGACCTACAGGCCTTACCCAGCCCACCAAATTAATTTTGTTTGGCTCTTTTCTCAAATTTATTTTTTAAAATGTCAGGTCACATTTTAAAATCTGCATTTACATACTGATCAGGGTCTTTGACTTCTCCTGAAGAATGATCTATGCCCCCAGGCCCCGCCCCCAAGCCTGTTTCCATGTGGCAGCAGGCACCTAGTGCAGAGACGGGCCCCTTTGACCAGACGCCAGCGCTGCACGTTATTGCAGCCTCTGCCACTCCCTCTTGCTTCCTCTCTGAGCCTCCGTATGAGGTGTCACTTATATTTAGTGTGCACTAATGTTTTTCTTGCAGTTAACTCTCTTTTAGTACCAAAAGAGAGAACAAGGCTAAAGCATCTTTCAAGAATAGTGGGAGAGAGCTCATTCATTTCTTGGAAATGAAGAGTTGCCTCTGTGTTTATAAGGCACATAAAATGTGTCTGTCTCCATTTTTCTCAAATTTACCTGCTTTATTTATTTACATTATCTTCTTGGTTCCTATAGATATTTGAGGTTTTGACCCTGAGAATAGATATGCAAAAGCTGTTTGAGGAAAGAAAAGCCATTAACTGCAAATGGTTAAAATTTCACACTTTTTAAGTCCAGCTACTTAAACCAACTTCCCAAACTACCACCTTTAGCCAGTCTTTCAATATCACCCTGAACATCCTTTTTAACGTGTTGCATTTTGGTTGGGTGTGCACATGACACTCAGATTCCTATAGCAGCTACCTTATCAAAAACCAGTGAGGAAAGTTCAGCTCTGTGCCCTTTGTCCTTAATGACTCAACAGGCATAGAATGCACACAACCAAAACAAGTTTAGTCTATGCAAGTAATTTTCCACAGCACCTTATATATGATAGACAGTGTTTGATGCATAGAACTGAAAACTACTTTTTAAAACATAAAATGAGGAAATGGTTAGTCCTGTTGCTGTCAGTGATTATATCAAAATGAGCATCTGAATAAATACTACCTTCAAAAAGATGCATGCACCCCAATATTCACAGCTGCACTATTTACAATAACAAAAATATGGGAGCAACATCAGTGTCCATCAACCGATGACTGGATAAAGAAGATGTGGTATATTTATACAATGCAATATTGCTCAACTATAAAAAAATGAAATTTTGCCATTTGCAAGGACATAGATTTGGAGGGCACTATGCTAAGTGAAATAAGTCAGAGAAAAACAAATACTGTATGATATCATTTATATGTGGAATCTAAAAAGAAGTAGTGACTATAACAAGAAACAGATTTAGAAAACAAACTAGTGAGGGGAGGGGTGTGGGGGAGGGGCATGATCAGGGTAAGGGATTAAGAGGTAAAAACTACGATGTATAAAATGAATAAACTACAAGGATATATTGTTGAGCACAGGGAAAATAACCAATATCTTATAATAACTATAAATGGAATATAACCTTTAAGAAGTGTGAATCACTGTTCATCTGAAGCTATAATATTGTAAATAAAAAAAATAAATACTACGTTTTCTCTCAACACTAGTGAGACGAGAAGTACTGATGCATGTACGAAGTAGAAGGATATTATTTATTCTGTCTTGCATGAAACATACCAAGAAAAGATTCAAGAAACATACCAAGAAAATTCATGTTCAAGAAGTTATAAATGTTTTGAATCCCAGAGTGTTGTTTAATGGAGTTTCTGTTTTCAAGGAAAGGTTTGGAATTATTATTTCCTTCTAAATTCTCATAGCTTAGGGACTTCCCTGGTGGCCCAGGGGCTCAGACTCTGCGCTTCTAATGCAAGGGGCCTGATTCCGTCCCTGGTCAGGGAACTAGATCCCACATGCCCCAGTTAAGACCTGGTGACTAAGTCAAATAAGTAACTAAATAAATATTTGAAAAATAAATTCTCATAGCTTAGAGTCACCTTATTTGAATAAGAATCCTGTCTGCTTTAGTGGACTGGAAAATTTTTCTGAACACCTGGAATGTCGTATAATACTGAGTGTGAAGTGATGATGTGAAGTCAAGACAAAGTGTTCCCTCTGCTCCGGACCTGCTCTGACATCATGAAACGTATAGTCCAGTCATCTGTCCCCTTCTTCTTGCCTGGGGTTTTAGAGTCATTAAATTACTGTTTTGCCTGGCCTTATTAGTCCTTTCCAAATATGTAGAGTTATTAAGGCAGGGGATTCCCTGGTGGTCCAGTGGTCAGGAATCTGTGCTTTCACTGCCACAGGCGCTGGTTCAATCCTTGGCCTGGGAATTAAGATCCCACGTGCTGCAAGGTGCAGTCAAATAAATAAGAATTAATAGGGCCATCAGTTGGGGGTAGGATCAGTTAGGAAAAGCTCACAGTTAATTGCGCCATTGTTGTTCAATCACTGTCATGTCCGACTTTGCAACCTCGAAGACTGTAGCATGCCAATAGTATGCTCCTCTGTCCTCCACTATTTCCTGGAATTTGCTCACATTCATGTCCATTGAGTTGGTGATACTATCTAACCATCTCATTTTCAGCCATCACCTTCTTTTTCTTTCAGTCTTTTCGAGTATCAGGGTCTTTTCCAGTGAGTCAGCTCTTCACATCAGGTAGCCAAAGTATTGCAGCTTCAGCTTCAGTCCTTCCAATGAATATTCAAGGCTGATTTCCTTTAGGATTGCCTGGTTTGATCTCTTTGCAGTCCAAGGGGACTCTTGAGGGACTTCTCCAGCACCACAATTTGAAAGCATCAATTCTCCAGTGCTCAGTCTTTATGGTCCAGCTCTCACATCCATACATGATTACTGGAAAGATCATAGCTTTGACTATACAGACCTTTGTCAGCAAAGTGATGTCTCTGCTTTTAATATGCTGCCTAGGTTGGTCATAGCTTTCCTTCCAAGGAGCAAGTGTTTTTAATTTCATGGCTGCAGTCACCGTCTGCAGTTAATTTTGGAGCCCAAGGAAAGGAAATCTGTCACTGCTTTCACTTTTCCCCCTTCTGTTAGCCATGAAGTGATGGGACCAAATGCCATGATCTTAATTTTTTTAATGTCAGATTTCAAGCCAGCTTTTTCACTCTCCTCTTTCACACTCATCAAGAGGCTCTTTAGTTACTGCCATTAGAGTGGTATCATCTGCATATCTGAGGTTGTTGATACTTGGCCGAGCAATTTTGATTTCAGCTTGTGATTCACCCAGCCTGGCGTTTTGCATGATGTACTCTGCAAGTAAAGTCAAATAAGCAAGGTGACAATATACAGTCTTGTCATACTCCCTTCTCAATTTTGAACCAGTCAGTCGTTCTGTGTCCGTTTCTGTTTCTTCTTGATCGACATACAGGTTTCTCAGGAGACAGGTGAGGTAGGTGGTCTGGTATTCCCATCTGTTGAAGAATTTTCCACAGTTTGTTGTGATCCACACAGTCAAAGGCTTTCGCGTAGTCAATGAAGCAGAAGTAAATTTTTTTTCTGGAATTCCCTTGCTTTCTCTATGATCCAATGAATGTTGGCAATTTGATCTCTGGTTCCTCTGCCTCTTCGAAACCCAGCTTGTATATTTGGAAGTTCTTGGTTCACGTACTGTTGAAGCATAGCTTGAAGAATTTTGAGCATAAGCTTGGTAGCATGTAAGATGAGCCCGATTGTAAAGTACTTTGAACATTCTTTGGCATTGCCTTTCTTTGGAATGAAAATTGACCTTTACCAGTCCTACGGCCACTGCCAAGTTTTCCAAATTTGCTGATATATTGAGTACAGCACTTTAATAGCATCATGTTTTAGGATTTTAAATAGCTCAGCTAGAATTCCATCACCTCTACTAGCTTTGTTTGTAGTAATGCTTCTTAAGGCCTACTTGACCTCACACTTCAGGATTTCCAGCTCTAGGTGAGTGACTACACCGTCGTGGTTATCTGGGTCATTAAGACCTTTTATGCATCTTTCTTCTGTGTGTTCTTGCCACCTCTTCCTAATCTCTTTTGTTTCAGTTAGGTCCTTACTATTTCTGTCCTTTATTGAGCCCATCCTTGCATGAAATGTTCCCTTAATATCTCCAATTTTCTTGAAGAGATCTGTAGTCTTTCCCATTCTATTGTTTTCCTCTCTTTCTTTGCATTGTTCATTTAAGAAGGCCTTTTTATTTCATTTGCTATCCTCTGGAACTCTGCACTCCGTTGGGTATATCTTTCCCTTTCTCCCTTACTTTGTGGTTCTTTTCTTTCCTCAGCTAATTGTAAAGCCTCCTCTGACATA
>NW_011491015.1:864430-866591 GCF_000754665.1 Bison bison bison | reverse complement strand
CCCCCCCGGTCGTCAGTTTTCCTTTTAGGCACACTTACAAACAAGTCACAGAAAGACAGTGGAGTTCTCAAGGGAAAGGTACATCAGGTAGTTTTAGATCTATTAAACTCATGCTAAAGAGTTCTATGCAGGAGGAGAAAAAACAACTATGCAAATTGCTTTTCTTTTGGACTTGAGAAAAGAGGATGAGCCCACCACCCACTAGAAAGGACTTAAAATCAAGTTAGAGTCCCGATGCCCGTGTTTTCATGAAGAGACTCAGTAGGGTTGGGATGATTGCTGTACCAATGAGAAAATGGAGATGTCTCCTCTCTCAGAGCTTAGAAGCTGTCCCCAAGTTTAAATTCCAGTCTCTGTTGAAATGAGACTGGTGACTCTTCCCTTGGTGGCTCAGAAGGTAAAGAATCTGCCTGCCATGCAGGAGACCCAGGTTCTATCTCTAGATCAAGAAGATCCCCTGGAGAAGGGAATGGCTATCCATTCCAGTATTCTTGCCTGGGAAATCCCATCCATGGACAGAGGAGCCTGGTGGGCTACAGTGCATGGGACTGCAAAGAGTCAGACATGACTGAGTGACTAACACACAGATACACATGGTGTTGGTACAAGAACCACAAGGGCTTCCCAGGTGGTACTAGTGTGAAGAACCCGTCTGCCAATGCAGAAGATATAAGAGATATGGGTTTGATCCCTGAGTCAGGAAGATCCCCTGGAGGAGGAAATGACAACCACTCCAGAGGATCGTCGTGGGCTACAGTCCATAGCATCACAAAGAGTTGGACACAACTGAAGCGACTTAGCATACACGCACGTGCAAGGACCACACAACCTCTAGTAGGGAAGGAAGCTTATTGGTAAATAGATTAATGGTATGTGATATAAAACAGACTCATTTGGAGAACTACATTTACTTCTGAGAAACTGAAGCCTTGATTACTGCTATTTCTCTAAGCAAGCTGCAATGGTTGTGTCTTACCTACAAAAACAGAATACTTAAATACTTAATCTTTGCAGGTTTTCATTTGCTTCAAAAAAAGATATTGCAAATACTTTGGTCCATGACTTTAAATCTATTCAGGATTGTTACTTTATTTGATGAGGAAAACACTCTGCTGCATGCTCACCTCCCAGTTCGAGTCAGAACCCAGTCGTGGGTCTACACAGGACTTTTCTCCTGTCCTTTCTGCATTTCTTTTTTTTTCCTCACGTGTTTTTGAATAGTTTCCTTTAAACAGCCAAGAATGTAGCTAAGTAGAAGAAGGAGGCCAAAGAGTTCAAAATCTGTTACCTATGACACACTGGCAGGGCCTCGTGATGCGTCTGTGCTCTGTCGTGTCTGACTCTGCGACCCCACGGACTGCAGCCCACCAGGCTCCTCTGTCCATGGGATTTCCCAGGCAAGAATACTTAAATGTGTTGCCATTTGTTCCTTCAGGGCATCTTCCCAACCCAGGGATCGAACCTATGTTTCTTTTCGCCTTAAATGTGTGGTCTGTCTCTCAAGCTTTTGGACTGAGATGTCTCATGAAGGCAGAAGATCCCGCAGCCCAGGAAAATCTACTGACCCAGTTTCCCAAGAAGAGTAAAACTCACAGATACCAAGGAGCAGTTCCGTACATGAAAAAGTGAGGTGAGGCGTGATGAATTCTACCCTTTTCTAGAACCAGGAATGGAAGACTACAAGTCTTAAGTTTAGCCACAGGAAAGGATCGGTGAAAATTTCCATATATACAAATCACGGGTAATGTAAAATCTAGCACACAGGCCACAGGCTTAGGCAAGCTAGAGGTTTAAACTAAGTTTGCTTCATTTTGTAAGACTGTCTGTCACACAAGCTGTAAATCAGAGGACCCCTGGCTCTGGGCCCCTTTCTGTTTGTGGACAGTAAATTTACATCTTTTGTCCCTGGAAGACAAACTCTAAGCAGTAACCTTGGCTACTGTTGCTGCACATTTCCAGTTCTATGCTCAGTTTTAGAAAACGGGTTAGGGGGAAAGGGTGGGGGGAAAAAGCATTTCACTCTGCCTCAGTTATTGACACCGAGAAGGAAGCACTCCTCAGACTGTTCAGAGGGGAAACAATGAGTCATTCATGCTGTCAGCCCAGGTGGTGCATGAATTCCAGACAAGCCACTGAGTTAACCCCTGCAGGCCTCCTCTCC
>NW_011491015.1:837312-864330 GCF_000754665.1 Bison bison bison | reverse complement strand
GTGGCCTCCAGGGAAGAGGGGGCGGCAAGGGGGCTGTGCTGGGAGGAAGTCCTAGCGGTAACCAAGGCACTGCCTCTGCAGTGTCAGTCCCGGGGGCCTCGAGCTGTTTCTCACCATGTGACTGGCTCCAGGAGAGGGTGGGGAAATGAAAACACTCTGCCGGGATATATTTAGTTGAAGTGCAGCTGGGGAAGCGTTTAAACAAGGGAGCTTTTGTCCTCATGCTGAAGTGTTTTTCTTAACTCCCCAAGGCTGAAAAAACTTAAGCCACTGGACTGATTTTTCTCCCCACTCGATTTTCTCTTCTTTAGGGGATGTTCTTATGCTGAAAGTTTAGAATTACCTGGGGTTTGCTGAGCAAATTTGATGCCAAACTGACACAAAAATCTCCACAGTTAAGAGATTAATTAAAATGCAGATAATTTCTGAGCACATTATATGTGGTTTGTGTGTGTGTGTTCATCGCTCAGTCGCATCCAACTCTACATGCACCATGGGCTGTGGCCTGCCGGGCTCCTCTGTCCATGGGATTCTCCAGGCAAGAATGCTGGAGTGGGTTGCCATTTCCTTCTCCAGGAGATCTTCCTGACTCAGGGATCCAACCTGAATCTCCTGCATTGCAGGCAGATTCTTTACCATCTGAGCCACCAGGGAAGCTGGTACCTTCTTGCAATTAATTTACTGTTGATTCACCCTGGAAGTTAGGTATTTTCAGATGCCTTTACTGGACAATGTATGGAGTTAAAAACGTAATTAAGTTTTATAAACTGACAGAACCCTGTTTCCCTTGAGTTGATTCACATTTTCCAGTAATGAAAGATTTACTTCTGCGCTGATGAGCACAGCATCTTTGCAACAGATTACTGATGAGCCACGTTCATTGGTTCTCGTTCACGACCTCCTCCAAAAACCACCGTGAACTGCCACCTTGCTACGAGGTTTTTCAGCCACTGTGTCAATGTTATATATCAAGGGCACACCGTCTACTATTAAGAAGTAGCACAGGAAATATTTTACATGAAAATGCCATTTGCAGTTATGAATCCAGGGCGGAAACTGCTGGTCAAGAAGCTCGTGTTTTGGGTTGATACAAGAGAGCCAGGTTGTATTAGTCAGGATTCTCTAGAGAAACAGAACCAATGGGGGTGTGTGTGTGTGTGTGCGTGCGTGTGTGTGAGTGTGAATGAAGAGAGAGATAGAGACTGGTATTTTTGTTTGTTTCATGTCTATATTGACAAGACGGGGGAAAAAAGGGTCACAACATTTCAGACTTTATTCAAAGACACAAACGGCAACAAAGAGCACCCACAAGTGACAGGCATGGTCCCTAAGGCCCTGGCTCAAAGGCCACCCTGGAGGGTGTGGGTGACTTCTCAGCCCTTCCTCTCAGCCTCTCTCTCTCTTCCTCCTCCATGCCTCATGGACACCCCTGAGTTCAGTGAAAACTGTGCAGAAACGAAGTCACTCTAGAGGAGGTTGGGCCCTGCCTGGCCAGTGTCGCCCACATGGCAGCCCTGGGCAGCTGAATAGTGGGGGTCACCGGTCATGTGACCCCCCCACAGCCAATGGCCAGGCTTCTCTCTGAAGTGGTCAGCCGAACTCTCCCAGAGGGAGACAGCTTTCAAGAAAAAAACACCAACTTGGTTCACGAAGGGCTTGGGTAAAATGCTTTCCCAGAAACCTTAAGAAATGATTCACTCTCAGATTCCTGGAGCACTGAGCAACTGAAACGGTCACTGGCTTGCCTGGAGGAGAGATCTTGGTGAAAGGCAGCCTGCTGGTTCCTCAGAGGGCTCAGCGAGGGGCTCGGTGGTCTTTGCACAGACTCCACAGTGGACCCATGAGAAGCACGATGAGCGAAATGGCACATCCAGAGGGGCTGGGCCCCCGCTGCCCTCCAGCCTCCTTGCTCCTGCTTGCTGGCTTGGGACTAGAGGCTGGTTTTCAGACGAGCCCCAGGAAAGCAGGTCTGCTTGGGCTTGAGGCCCAGATGCCGAGGCTTCCCTCCTTTCAGTCTGAATGTGCTTATTCCCTTTGGCCAGAGTTCCTCTCCCATTGTCCTCTGTCCTGCCCAGTCGACAGCAGCTTTTCCTCGACATGTTCAAATCTTTTTTTTTTTTCCCTCCCCCTAAAGATGTCAGGATGGAAACCCTCCACCATTCTGCAGGGGTAACTGTTTACTGTAGGTAGCAGTTCCTCTAACACTTTATACCTGTAAAAATCCTGGGCACAGGCCAGACGTCTGTGGTACCAACGTTCATATTCACGTTGAGGTGTAGACACAGTGAGTCAGCAGGAGCCCCGGACACACACTTCTCCCCTACTCTACACACAGACATGTGAGGGCCATGTGAGGTTCCTGTCTGGTTGGGGCAGGTCACAGGCTCAAAGGGCACTTGGCAGAGTCCACAGTCACTTTCAACAACCCTGACCCCAGACCCATGAGGTGAGCGGCTGAGCTGGTGATGGGCAAAGGGAGCCTCAGCGTAGAAGGAGCCATGGGCTTGCGGGGTCTTTTATGGACAAAGCACTCCCCATGGGCACCTCCCCTTCTCTGGACCACCTGCCACACTAGGAAAGTTAGCTGGAGAAAAGCCTGCGTTTTCTGGCCTCTTTGTGTTCCACGACTGCTCACCAAGACTCGAAAGCTCAGAGAGCAAGTCCAGTTACAAGCTCTGAGGCTTGGCTCCTCTGAGTGGAATAGTGTAGGATCCTCGACGCCTCGGCACCCACAGAAGGACGTAGTGGTGAGGGTCAGGGTCAGGGGAGGGACTCCTCAGCCCGCCCAGAAAGTGCACACACACTATGGTGAATGGTGCGCACTCACCACCACTGCCGAGGTCAGAAACCAAGAAGAAACACAAATATCGCACTTTGGGTTAAAGCATTTTCAAGAAACAACCACAAAAACAATGGCCACTTTTGATACTACAACCTACCACATTTGGCAGCTTTCAGAGAAAACAGCTGTCTCCACCCCAAGCCATCAGAGGGTCCAAGATTCCTTTATCCTGGGCCCCAGTTTAAAAAGTCAAGGAAGGAAGACGGACCAACGGAGGGCAAGAAAAGGCTGAAGAAGCAGTTATACAACACCTACAGCGCCCACCAGTCTGGGTGTCTGCCTCCCTGCAAGAACCGTCTGCCTTGAACCTCTTCTTGGGGAGAAGGTGAGCTATCGGGGGGCCCAGCTGCTGGAGACAAAGGAGGCAAGCTGAACATGGGAGCCGCCGTAGCCTCCAGAGCTGTGACCCCCAGTCTCAAAATCAGGGACACCCCATCCTCCCCTCCTCAGAGGCTCTATTCATAGAAATATGGGGTACTCTGGTGACTCTATCCTTCACGAAAACTTCAATTCAGCCAGCCTAAACCAGATTCCTCTGCGTCTGTTGCATTAGTCTGGCGTGTATGGGAGAGAAATGTAGTGTGACTAAGCAGCTGCCCACGTCCAACAGGGCACACTCAGGTGAAAACGTGGCAAAGCTCAGGACAACACTCTTGCTTGTGCTCGGCCTTCCCAGAAGTACAGCCTCTGCAAGCACCTAGGCCTTCCTCTTCCCCGCCCCCATCCCTAGATAAGCTCCATCTGGGAACCCAGCCCAGCCACTCTTGTAAAGATACGTTACAACACTAGCTAAGAAAACAAAAGCAGGTTTCTTTAAAAGGTATTGTGCAGCCGGAAGCGGCATCTGTCTTCGGGTTCCTGTGGCTGGGGTGGGGTTCCTTTGGTTTTGACCAGAACACTTCTCCGCTGGGGGGGCCAGGCTTGGCGTGGCTTTGCAGAAGCTCGGTTATGGGAGTGAGACTGAACGTCACAGAGGTGCTCGGGTGGGTCGCGCTCACATCACCGAGGACTCCGGAGTTTACATCCGAGACCCTCTGTCCTGAAGAACCTTCGCCTTCTCGCTAGGTTGGATGACAATGCCGTTGGTCGAATTATTTAGTTCTCTGGAGACAACACAGAGGAATTCTGCCTGATCCTCGTTCCCATAAGGCAATGGCACCCCACTCCAGTACTCTTGCCTGGAAAATCCCAGGGGGGAGGAGCCTGGTAGGCTGCAGTCCATGGGGTCGCGAAGAGACGGACACGACTGAGCGACTTCACTTTCACTTTTCACTTTAATGCATTGAAGAAGGAAATGGCAACCCACTCCAGTGTTCTTGCCTAGAGAATCCCAGGGCCGGGGGAGCCTGGTGGGCTGCCGAATATGGGGTCGCACAGAGTCGGACACGACTGAAGCGACTTAGCAGCAGCAGCAGCAGCATGCTGATTAGCTGTTGGAATCTCCAACCGTCGGACATAGTGGACACCATCTGCCTGAGCGCCTCCTCTTGGCGTTGCAGGACTCTGTACACGTGCTTCGCCGGGCCCTTGGAAGCTCAGTTTTTCTTGTTGATATCACCTCCTTGAAACCAGTCGCTGGAGAGATGCAATGTTGTAAAACTCCACTTCCTCCAGCCGCCTTTTCTGCCAACTCCTTCCTAAAGATGAGCTTCCCTTGACGGGGGTAATTTAGGAGTGGACCCAAGTAAATAGGGTCCCTGTCAGTCAGATAGGCCCGCGTCTCGTCCTTGTCTGTGTCCAGCCCCGGATCCTCCTGGCAGCAGAGGCGGCAGAGAAAAAACCTGGGCTCCAGGCCTAGGGTCTGTCTGGTGGTCATGGAGTAAGGTGCTGCCCCGTTCAGCCGGACTCTGCGGGCCGACCACCGCCCCCTGACCCGGCGGCCCGGGACCCGGGCTCCAGCGGCTGCGCGGCGGCCCACAGTCGCAGGGGCCAACTGCAGCTCCGCCATCTTGGGCCGCTGCCGCTGCCCGCGCGCCGGAGACTGACTGATTGATTGGGAATTGGCTCATGGACTCTTTGCGACCCTATGGACTGTAGCCTACCAGGCCCCTCTGTCCATGGGATTTTCCGGGCAAGAGTACTGGAGTGGGCTGCCATTTTCTTCTCCAGGATTATGGAGGTCAAGTGCAAAATCTGCAGGGTGAAATGACAGGCCGGACACCCAGGAAGAGCCAGTGTTGCAGTTCAAGTCCAAAGGCGGTCAGCTGGCAGAATTCCCTCTTCTTCAGGGCAGGTCCACCTTTGTTCTGTTCAGGCCTTCAACTGATTGGGTGAGGCCCATTCACAGTACAGAGGACAATCTTCTTTACTCAAAGTTCACCGATTTAAATGTTAATCTCACCCAAAACTATCTTCACAGAACCATCCAGAATAATGTCTGACCCTGTATCCGGACACTGTAGTCTAGCCAAGTGGGTACATAAAATTAACCATCCTGTAGGCTAACACACGCATTTTGAAAAATTCACTTGTTATAGTACAAGATTGCTTATCAGATTGAAGCTGTTGTAAGGGTATAAAATGCATAAGGTAGAAAAAATAAAAATAAATGCATAAGGTAGGATCCCCTGTTTTCAGGATCCTCCCTTTTGCTCTCTCTTCCGCCCTCTCTCTCGAGGCTTTCCTTGGGAACCCAGGCACAGTGTTGTGCAGAAGCAGAAGCCCCAGAGAAGCCCCCAGCCAACACCAACATCATCTCCCAGTCCCCGGGGGCTCCTGCCCCAGCCTTCAGTCTTCCAGCTGTGCCCAGACATGTGGTGCCAGTTGCACCCTGTCTCAATCTCTGACCCACAGAAACCATGAGAATTTTCTTTAAATTTAATGCTATTTCAAGCCACTAAATTTCGGGGTAACTTGCTACACAGTAATAGGTAACCAACATGTAAGATTATGGTTAACTTTGTAAAAAACTACCAAAGTGTTTTCCAATATAATTTTAGCATTCTGTACTCCTACCAGCAGTATATGATGGTTCCAGGTGGCACAGAGGTAAAGAATCTGCTTGCCAATGCAAGAGATGCAAGATATGTGAGTCTGATCCCTGGGTAGGGAAGAGCCCCCCGCCCCCACAGTAGGATATGGCAACCCACTCCAGTACTCTTGCCTGGGAAATTCCTTGGACAGAGGAGCCTGGTGGGGTATAGTGCATGGGGTCACAAAAAGTCAGACGCAACTGAGCACGCATGCACGCACGCATGCACACACACACACACAAAACACACACACACACATTTATCATCGAAGTCTTCCTAGTGGGTGTGAGGTTGTTGCTTGCTGTGATGTTAATTTGCATTTTCCTGATGATGCCACACCTACTTTGGATCAGAAATATTATTACCCAACTTAGAAGCCAACCTCATTTACTATGCTGTTTCATAGTCACATGTCATAGAGCTTGTGCTGACATTTCCAATTTGTTTTAACAATGATTGCTACCACATTGAATCTCTAAGGTTAAGAGTCATCTTAAGCTAACTTAAGAGGTTAAGCATTTATCTTGTTTGCATACCCCCAGAAGAATGAGGAATAAAAGCCATCTTTTATTCACAGGTGTGGGGCTCCTGGCCTAACAACACCATCATCTGTTGTTAATTGGTATTAATATGTGTTTTTGAGAAATGCTATGTGCCAGGCATTGCACATGTAGACGCTCACTTACCACAACACCTCTATAATGTTCATGTTATTATTTTGAGCCTGTTCCAAAGGAAGAGAGGTTCAGAGAGCTCAAGAAACTTGGCTGTTGTCACACACTGAATTTGAACCCAATATCCTTTTACCTGATCTAAAACAGATTTCTCAGGCTTCCCTCGTGGCTCAGCGGTAAGGAATCTGCCTGAAAATGCAGGAGACGGGTTCGATCCCCAGGTCCAGGAAGATCCCACGTGCCATGGAGCAACTAAGCCTGTGCACAACTATTGAGCCTGTGTTCTAGAGCCGGAGAGCTGAGCCCACATGCTGCAACCGCTGAGCCCAGACACTACAGCCTGCAGTTCCCAGCAAGAGAGTAGCCCCTGCTTGCCACAACTAGAGAAATGCCCACACAGCAACGAAGACTCTGCACGGCCAAAAATAGGTAAATACAATTATTAAAAAAAAAAAGATTTCTCCTCACTTCTTTCTTATTTTGTACCAGAATGTAAGAAGAATTTTTGGCCTAAAGTTAACAGTATAAAATATTCTAGTCTGGGAGCTGGGAGATTGAGTTTTACTCCTGGCTTTGTCACTAATCAAGCGTCCCCTCTAGGGCCAGTTCCTCTTTGGCCCACAGTTCTTCATTATTAAAAATAAAAGGTTGGGTTAAGATACTTTCCAGCTCAAAAATCACTTTATAGCAGGCACTATACTAACCATTTTGCAAGTGTTAGCTTATTTATATATATATATATATCTCAGAAAAGCCTTATGCTATATGCTGCCTGCCGCTGCCAAGTCGCTTCAGTCGTGTCCAACTCTGCGCGACCCCATGGACTACAGCCTACCAGGCTTCTCTGTCCATGGGATTCTCCAGGCAAGAACACTGGAGTGGGTTGCTATTTCCTTCTCCAATGCATGAAAGTGGAAAGTGAAAGTGAAGTCACTCTGTTGTGTCTGACTCTTAGCGACCCCATGGACTGCAGCCCACCAGGCTCCTCCATCCACAGGATTTTCCGGGCAACAGTACTGGAGTGGGGTGCCATTGTCTTCTCCCTTATGCTATATATAGGTGCTATTATTCTTCCCATTTTACAGATGAGTAAACTGAGGTAAAGAGATGAAATAATTTTCCCAAAGTCACAAAACTGGAAAATGGCACAGCTATGATTTATATATTTAGGGTACACCCTAAATATATGCAAGATCTTAGTTCCCTGATCAGGGCTCAGACCTGTGTCCCCTGCAAGGGAAACACAGAATCTTAACCCCTGGACTATCAGGGAAGTCCCAAGTTGGTTTATCTATCTATCTACCTACCTACCTGTCTGTCTGTCTGTCTATCTATCTATCTATCTATTTGTTGGCCAGTATAGCTGTGATTTAAACCCCAGCTGTCTGGCTCTAGAGGATATGGTGTTACTCAGCTAGGTAGCATTTATAGAAAGCTTTTTTTTTTTTTTAGGAAAGTTTAATTTTAACAAGACTTTATGATATCATGAGTTGCATTTTTCTCTCCACATCCTCACCCTCCCTTCCACTTAAAAAAAAAGAAAAACTTTTTATTTATTTATTTATTTGGCTGCACTGGGTCTTGTTTGCAGCATGTAGGATCTAGTTCCTTGACCAGGGAATGAACCTGGGTCTCCTGAATTAGGAGCGCACAGTCTCAGTCACTGGACCACCAGGGAAGTCCCCCTCCTACTTTTTGAATGAAAACACTGAGCCTCAAAAAAATGTATGATGTCCCAAGTCCCACAGCCAGCTAGTGGCAGAGCCAGGATGGGATGCCCAGGCAGCTTGTCATCCAAGTCTGGGTTGACATGTCCCCGTGAGTCAGAGCCCCCGGGAATGAGAGACCACAGCGTTGCTTACCCCTGGGAATCTCGCCAAAGGCGAGAAACACCTTCGCTGATCTGACAGGACCACACCTTCCCCTCCAGATTCCAGCCTGGCTGGTTTGCCCTTCTTTCTCTGCCTCTCCTCTCACCAAGCCAGTTGCATGGGAATCAGAAGAGCTACAAATGCCCAAGGGAACCTGCCCTGGGGCACAGATGGGTTGGTGGTGGGGTCCCAGAATTGTTCGGCTGCATGCTCCTGGGGTCTCCCCTGTAGGTCTTCACTGTGATGGGACCTGGTCTCTCCCCCTCCAGACCCAATGTTGAATTCATTGCCTGGGAGTCACAGAAGAAAAGGGAGCTTGAGCAGACTGAATACTATAGTTCTGCTGCCTTGAGAGTCTAGTTTTGTTTCTACTTTTTCTAGGTAAGTTTTTTTTTTTTTAATAGAAAATTACACATAGTAAGAAGTCAACACAGAAAGCATATTGTAAGTAATGAATATGATTCTTCATTTTAACCCTGCCCCTGTCCTCAAACGCTATGCCAAACTTTCTTGTCCTTCCAGCCAAAGATAGTCTGGCATATATAACTATATATGTATATATAAACTTTTTATTTTGTATTGGGGTATAGCCAATTAACAATGTTGTGATAGTTTTAGTTGAACAGCAATGGGACTCAGCCATCATATACATGAATCCATTCTCCCTTAAACTCCCCTCCCATCCAGGCTGCCCTGTGCTATACAGCAGGTCCTTGTTGGTTATCTATTTTAAATATAGCAGTGTATACAGACAGCCACAAGTTCATTCATGGAGGTATATGTTTTTAATCGCATATACTATACCTACTGTTCTGTACCCTTTTATTTTTATTTCTAATGCTCAGTGTAGCTTGGAAAGTATTCCTTGTCAATACCTAAAGCACGCCTTTGCTTCTTTAAAAGAACTGCATGGATTCCTATTGTAGGGCTGAGTCATAATTTATCCAACCAGCCCCCTATGAGAGCGTTTGTTGTTGTCGTTCAGGTGCTAAGTTGTGTCCAACTCTTTGCAACCCCATGGACTGCAACGCACCAGGCTCCTCTGTCCTCTACTGTCTCCCGGAGTTTGCTCAAATTCATGTGTATTGAATTGGTGATGCTATCTAACCATGAAAGCCTTTAGGTTGCTTCTAATCAAGCTCCGACTAGCCAGCACAGTGAATCTGCTTGTGCTTTTGTTGCCAGGCCATGTGGGCCCCTCTGAGATCTTTAGGGAGGGAGGGAGGGCAGGAGGGGAGCTGATGGCACTCTCTCCCCCAGGCAACAAGGCACAAAGAACTGCTGGAGTTTCCTCCCTTGGGTTGTAGTCAGAAGAGAATTCATGCGGCTACAAGGAGGCATTGCACAGAAAAAAGCATCCAGATGGCAGCTCAACTGATCTCTGAAATCTGGCAGCAGCAGCAATGAAAACATGCCACAACTTTTCCCAGCTATGTCTGGCCAGCATGCCACTGCCATCTTTTCCAGCAGGACCTGCAGTCCCAAGGACTGGGCTGATTCTGTGACCCATGCAGCTGGAGGCGCTGCTTATGATTCAGGGTCCAGAGGACAGAACAACAGGATGGGGTCTTCCCTCACTATGGTGGTGTCTCCAGATTCAGTTCAGTGCCCATATTCTCTCTGCTGCAATCAGAGCTTTGGGTAAGGCTGGTGGTTCCTCGTAGAAAAGCTGACAGCTGATGTCTGCTTCTGCTTGGTTTTGTTTGACGATGCCTTGCTTGACTGCCAGCCATGGGTGAGCCCCTCAGACGCCATCCCTGAGAAATGCCACCCCCACCCCAAAATGCATTCGGCCAGGACAGAGGAGGAATAGCAAGTCTGGTCGATATTTTTAATATCGAGTCTACTGCCCTAACCCTTGTCACAACCAAAGTTAGTTAAAAGTGACCAACAGAAAGCCATTGATTGCCCCCCACCACCATTTCATTGTGAAAATTTCCAAACATAAAGAGACATTGAAAGAATTACACAGTGAACACACATCTATCTGCCACTTAGATTCTGCGCTTCACATTTTGCTGGATTTGCTTTCCTTATAATACAGACTTGCATCTCTCCAAGCCACTGATTTCTGCAGCTTTTTAAAATTAAATACTCAATTCATTTCCTTTTAAAACTTCAGAACTGGAAACACGCAATGCCTTGTCTGGAGCTTCCCAGGTGGCTCATGGGGTTGGAAAGAGTTGGACCTGACTTAGAGACTGAACAACAACAACGGAAGTGGCACTGTGGTGGAGAATCCCTCTGCCAATGCAGGAGGCACAGGAGACACAGGTACAGTCCCTGGGTTGGGAAAATCCCCTGGAGAAGGAAATGGCAACCCACTCCAGTATTCTTGCCTGGGAAATACCCCGGACAGAGGACCCTGGCGGGCTACAGTCCATGGGGTCGCAAAGAGACGAGCACAACTTAGCAACTAAACAGCAAAGAATATATACCTCATGGGGCGTATATATATGTTGTGTAGGTAAGCAGAGATCAATGCATATATGTAATAATGGCGAGTTTGTGCAGTTGTCTGCCAGGCATTGGGCAAAATGCCTTATGCACTTTATCGCATCCCATTCTTGTATCAGCCCTAGAAGGTGGACTTTATCATTGGCTTCATTTTAGAAATACGGAAGCTTGAGACTCAAATTGGTGAAGTCACTTCTGCAGGTGGCCCAGCTGGTGATGGGGGAGTCAGTTTGCCTGCATGCTTTGCTGCCCCCAGCATCTTGCCTGGTACAAACCTCATAACATGTGACTAAACAGGCTGCTGCAGAGGGTTCTTGCAAAGTCAAAGACAGACAGCCATGTGAACGTGCAGAAAACTACCACATCCTTGAATGTTTGCTGAATGGCTGAATGAGCTCATCACATACTCATCATACACTTCAGCTGCTTTCTCTAAGCACTAACTCTGTGGATGCTTTCCTCTGAAGGGGATAAAAGATGAAAAATCTCCCTAATCCTGCACTCTACAAATGTCAGGTTTAACACTGCTCTTTTTTGTGTTCTGATCTCATTGATATTACAGCAATGGAGGTGGAAGTGTTAGTTGTTCAGTCGTGCCCGAGTCTGCAACACCATGGACTGTAGCCCACCAGGCTCCACTGTCCATGGGGTTTTCCAGGCAAGAATACTGGACTGGGTGGCCATTTCCTTCTCCAGCTGATCTTCCCAACCCAAGGATCAAACCTGCATATCCTATGTCTCCTGCATTATAGGTGGATTCTTTACCCCTGAGCCACCATGGTTATATTTTTGTCTGTGATCAAGTGGCAGGGCAGCAGATTACAAATGCCAGGGTCTAAGGTAAGTCCTTTTTTCTCCTGCCTGCTCCAACCTGCAATTGGAATTCTCCAGTGTGCCAAGGGCACCCCAACACCCAGGATGGCCCCAGAGAGGAGAACTGGGAGGCTCTTTACCCTGTGTGACTTTGGTAAGGCCTCTCCATGGACTGCTTGCAGTGGGATGTTTTGTGTAGCTATTTTCTACCTTTGTGATTGACTTCCCTTTCAAAACTTGTAAAACAATACCCTGTGAATGTATCCATAACTACAGTGATGATAGGTAGAATAAAGCAAGATCATCTATGGAAAAATACTTTGAAACTTTCTTTAAAATTTTGATTCAAATGCAAGACTTAAAAAATCAACTCAATAGCCCCCCAAAAAAAAAAAAATCATCTCAATTATCCATCAGTGGCTGAATGGATAAACACAATGTGGTCTATGCATACTGCTGCTGCTGCTGCTAAGTCGCTTCAGTCGTGTCCGACTCTGTGCGACCCCATAGACGGCAGCCTACCGGGCTCCCCGTCCCTGGGATTCTCCAGGCGAGAACACTGGAGTGGGTTGCCATTTCCTTCTCCAATGCATGAAAGTGAAAAGTGAAAGTGAGGTCGCTCAGAGTGGAGTATTATTCAGCCTTAAAAAGGAATGGTTTGACACATGCTACAACATAGATGCATCTTGAGGACATTATGCGTGGTGGAATAGTCACAGAGGGGCAAATGCTGTTTAATTCCATTTTACATGAGGTATCTGGATTAGTCAAATTCATAAAGTTAGAAAGTAGGGTGGTGGTTGCTAGGGGCTGGCAGGAAAGGGGCGTTATTGTTTAATAGGTTCAGAGTTTCATTTTGGCAAGATGTTCTGAAGGTGGGTGGTGTGATGGCTGCACTGAATTGTACATGTTACATGGTTAAGATGGTCGACTTGGGATGTCCCTGGGGGTCGAGTGGTGCTTCCCTTGAAGAAGGCATGGTTCATCCTTGGTCCAGAAACTTAAGATCCCACATGCCCCATGGTACAGTCAAACAGAAAGGGAAAGGAAAAGCTCAACCCACAGACCTCTGCTTTCAGACAGGACCACACGAAGCCAGTTCATCCATTTTAAGGGATATGTGATGTTTTGAGAGAATCAGAGCACAAAATTCCAAGTTAAGTGTTTTCAGCTCACCTCTGTAGTTGTAAACACAGTGTGTTACCATTCCTCCTTGTCAGGGGGATGAGGGGTGGGGGAATGGGGAGGCGATTATTTAAAACACCAGCAAGTCTCTACAGTCTAATTTTTGTATCACAGCACGCTGTGTCACTTTCCAGCTTTTCATTTCCAAGACACACTAATCTAGTTTTTGCGCATGTGTGTGTGTTTTTTTTTAAAGGCCAACTGTTTTAGCATGTCCCTGTAACTGGTTGTAATTTCCCTTTCTGTGTGTTCAGAATTGATGTAAAGGAGTGAAAGCCTTTCCGTTCCCTTCATTGCTTCTCCCTAGGGTGAAATTTAACTTCATGTTACAACAACATTTCCACAAGGAATGTCCCACCTGTGGATTTCCTGTACACGCTGACACCAAGTAACCGAACCATAGCCAACAGACGTCCTGTTTGCTGACTGTTGAACGTTTCCATATGCAGCAGGGCAAAGGGGGGTTATTGCAGTCAGGTTCTAGTCTGGCTCTAACCCTTCACAACTGCACAGCCTCGTGCCTCCATCATTATAAAATGGGGATGAATTAATACTTCTTTGGGATTGTAGAGAAGAAGAAATGAAATGATAGCTATACACACATATATATATGTATTTTAATTGAAATATAGTTAATTTACAATGTTATGTTTCAGGTATAACAGCAAAGTGATTCAGATATAAATATATATATATTGTGTAGAGAGAGAGAGAGGATAGATAGGTATAAACCTTTTCAGATTCTTTTCCCTTATAGGTTATTAGAAAACATTGAGTAGAATACCTAGGGCTGATTCATGTTGAAGTTTGACAGAAAACAACAACATTCTGTAAAGCAATTATCCTTCAATTAAAAAATAGATAAAAACATTGAGTATAGTTCCCTGTGCTACACAGTAGGTCCTTGTTGTTTATCTATTTTGTATATAGTAGTGTGAATGTAATTCACAATTTTGGATTGTACTGCAAGTTAATCACCAAAGGGATTTGCCTAGAAGCTTAAATTATACATAACGGCCCATCTCTGGAAACCCTGCCTCCCAGGTAATGAGCATTAAGCTAAAACACCTTTGTTTAGCTCACAAGAAACATCCTGACCAGGCCCACCTGTGACGGCTGCAGAAGGAAGAAATTAACACAGTCCCTCCGAAGGCTGATGGGAACCAGGAAGTGTTTGACTTTACGCCCTCCCTTTTTAGTATAAAAGAAGCCTGAATTCTAACTCAGGCAAGATGGTTCTTTGCGGGGGCACTAGCTCACCATCTTCTCAGTTTGCTGGCTTTCCGAATAAAGTTGTTATTCCATGCCCCAACAACTTGTCTCTCGATTATTGGCCTTTCACTTAATAAGCCGTATGAGATTTGACTCGGTAACATTTATGTTAATCCCATACTCCTAATTTATCCCTCCTCTGAGATGACAGCTATAAGTGTTAGCTCCTGCCTCTTCTTCTTTCTCTCATTCTCCCTTACTCTCTGAATTTCTTCACCTTGTCTCCTTTTTCTTTTCTCTTCCTCCTTTGTACTGCCTCTGTCCCCTCTTCCTCCTCTCTTTCTTCTTATCAAGGGAAGCCGCAAGAAATACAGCACCCTGTTCCCTCTCCCCACGACAAGGCATATCCTTTCTATTTTACTGGGCTGCCTTTCCGGATTTCTGGCCTCAGGCTAGCGATTGACAATGTGTGATCTGTCAGTTGGTGCGCTGGGATCTAGATTCACAGGCCCACTGTTGCCAATGTCTCAATCTTCATTCTTCAGTTTAATCAAATTTTCAGATTTCCCACCATCCAGGAAGTCTGTGGGTTTCGTTTCATGGAGCAGTTGTGCAGCAAAGTCCCCTTCCACTAGCTGGGAGAACTTGGCTCACTATTTCTCAAGGAGTTTGGTTTTCCTCCTTCTCCTGCTAATAGATCTTATCAGCAGGCATCTCTGCCTCCAATTTGGTGTTTTGTACTTCACTCATCAGAGTAATTCTGTGAATTTCAGAAACAAAAGCAGATCCTTTGTTCAAAAGTTCCTTCATTCTCTCCTTCTCTTCCTTAGGCTCCCTCCCCGCCTCCCCGATGCAGCCGCACCTTGTATCAAATAGTAGTCATACCTTCTGGAACAGTCCTGAGCTGTCATATGCTATGCAATGCAGACAGTGCATTTTCTCATAATCTGGAGTTGCTGGCAGAGCAAAAGGAAACAAGAAACAAAAGCTGCATTTCAGGAACTTCATTTAGTGAAATACACTTCCTTGTGGTAGTTTGCCAGTGAATTTCCTCAGCTGCCAATGATATTTTGAAAGTATATGGGCGTGGGGTGGGGTAGTGAAGAGAATCACATCAATATACTAAGTCAGGTGCCAGTTTCCAATGGTGTCGTCATTCATTCATGAAACTGTAGAAAAGAGAGAAATTCACTGGTGAATGAAATTTATTACCCTTAACTACTCTGTTCCCTGGGCTTCCTTTGTGGCTCAGATGGTAAAGAATCTGCCTGCAATTTGGGAGACCTGGGTTTGATCCCTGGGTTGGGATGATCCCCTGGAGAAGGGAAAGGCTACCCACTCTAGTATTCTGGCCTGGAGAATTCCATGGGCTGTATAGTCCAAGGGGTCACAAAGAGTCAGACACAACTGAGTGACTTTCACTTTCACTCTGTTCCCTATGTCTCATATACAGGAGAATAAAGGAAAAAGAAAACAAAACTGATGATAAAAGGATTGCTATAGATTACAAACACCACCCAAAGTATATTAAAACAAACGTAATCTCTTACAAATGCTCAAAATTGACCCTATATTAAAATGTTTTGTTTTTTGTAATAATTAAAACCTTGAGATTATATGTTTCCTTATTTGATATTGAGGGGTCTTTAATTCAGCTGTTAAGATTACAGATAGCTACATGGGCCTTAAAAAGGCATTTTGCAGGGCTTCCCTTGTGGTCTGGTGGTTGCAAATCCGCCTCGCAATGCAGGGGACCCCTGTTAGATCTGTGGTGGGGGAAGATCCCATATGCTGCGGAACAACAAAGCCTGTGCGCCACAGCTATTGAGCTGCAGTCCTGCGACTACTGAAACCTGCCTGCCTGGAGCCTGTGCTCCACCGCGAGAAGCCTTCCTTCCCCAATCCAGATGCTATGAGTTAAATTTCCCCTTAAAAAAAAAAAAAGGCATTTTGCATTTCTCCATATAGAGTTTTATCAAAGAATATCATCAATTATTTTTTCTCATTGGCAGATTAGCAAACTGTGGCTTAACAGATACATCTTAAAACATACAAGTCAGCATTAAAATAATACCCAGTGACTGGTCTTTTAAAAAAATATCATGTTAGCCATTTTAAAAAGTTTTGTTGTTCAGTTGCTGTATCGTGTCCGACTCTTTGTGACCTCATGGACTGCAGCATGCCAGGCTTCCCTGTCTTTCACGATCTCCTGGAGCTTGCTCAAACTCATGTCCATAGAGTCGGTGATGCCATCCAACTAACATTTATTTCTGGCTGCGCTGGGTCTTGGGGGCTGTGCGCAGGCTTTCTCTGGTTGCGGTGAGCAGGGGCTACTCTTCAGTTGGCGTGCACAGGCTTCTTATTGCAGTGGCTTCTCTTGTGGTGGAGCGCAGGCTCTAGGGCTCACGGGCTCACCAGTTGTGGTATACAGGCTTAGTTGCCCCTCGGCATGTGGGATTTTCCTGGACCAGGGATTAAACCTGTGTTTTCTGTGTTGGCACACAGATTCTTAATCACTGGACTACCATGTAAGTCCCAGAGTGATTGATTTCAACTTCTTCTCCCAGGGTCTTTGAGCACCAAATTATTTTCTGCTCAACAGGTATTTTTGAGCTCCCATTATGTACTCCAGTTGTGCTATGCACTGGAGGAGAATAGAAAGAAAGGAAACACAGTCCCCTCCCTTGCAGAGCCTTTCACATTCAAGAAGATGAGACATCCAAGAAATCTCTTGAAAACAACTCAAGACGTCCCTATGAAAAATAAGATTAGCTACACGGCATGCACTTTCAAAACATTGACAAAATCCATGGACGTATTGAAAAAATTCAAGATGGTACAGGAGAGTACCGTGAAAAGTAATTCAGCCTCCTACCCCTCACCCAACTGCTTTTTCAAAGGCAGTCTCTGCAATGAGTCCCTTGTATAGCCTTCCAGTGACAGCATAAACATTTTCAAGCAAGTTATGTATAATAGCATATATCTATTTATTTACACAAATCCTACCCACTTTTTAAAAGAAGAGTAATCTAGAAAAGCTAGGCATTGTTTAGCAATCTCAGGAAATGATCATATAGTAGGAACTCAAATATTTCAATGACTAAGTGAATGAACGAGTCCTCTTTGTCAGGACATTTTGATTTCTTGCTATTTTATTTTACTTATTTTTGGCAATACCACATAGCATATGGAATCAAACCCATGCCTCCCACCATGGAAGCATAGAGTTTTAACCACTGGACCATCAAGGAAGTCCCATCTTGCTGTTATAAGTTATGCTGTGTGAAACATTTTTTCTGATTCAGCTCTTAGTTAGGTAGACATTTCCAGAAAAGAAATTACTTGGTTAAATACTTTAGGTATTTCCAAGTTGCTTTCCAATAGGCTATTTTCTCCCATCAGCACCATCATGGGTAGTTTCATTTTTCTTTGCTAATCTCATAGATGTAAGCATAATTTCATTGCTGCTTCTGTTTGCATTTCTTTGAATTAGTAGGGTTGGGCATTTTTTCCTCAAATGTTTGCCAGCCATTTATAATCATTTCAAACTGTTTTTGAAATTATCTGGTAGAAGACTCTTGTGCATTTACCTACTGGGGTTTTTCTTACTGAATGTTACAACCTTGTTAAATACTGAGACTACTAATCCTGTTCCATGTTCTTAGTAAACAGGTCCCCTCATCTAGTGTTTGCCTTTTTTCCCCTTTAATTGGCTTATTTTTGGCCCAGAAGATGTACATTTATATTTGTTCAGTTCTCTCTATTGAGTCATCCATAATTCATTTCATTGCCTTTGAGGCCAGAATAACCTACTTATTGCATCTTTTCAAGAACTGTGTAGAAGTTGAAGGAAAGTCCATCTTATGCTTATAGCCTGTCAACAGGGGGATTTTCTAAGCATTTGTTTGTAGAGCTAAATTTATAACTCATTCCATCTTTGGATCCCAGGTATGTGGACTTAAGAAAACATCTTAGACATCCTTCTTTTAGGGGTTTTGCCTTATTGGTGCAACTTTCATGTGGAAAGCAAATCATTTGGAGTCGTCAAATGCCGTTTTTCTTTCTCCTCTCTTTCCCTTCTACTCAGAGTGGAAAATTACTAAAGGCTTGGTCTCTAGCCTCTCAGTTAGTTCATCTCAAGTCTTTCTTTCAAATTCATCCTCTTCTTGTGGCTACAACTAACAATGAATCTGGTCATATCAGTCAGGGTTCTTGAGAAATAGAACCAATAGGATACACACAGACACACACACACAACCTCTCTCACATTAAAGCAATACCCGAGTGAAGTACGGAGAGGGAGGTTTATTTTAAGGAATTGGCTCACATGACTGTGGGGGTTGGCAAGTCTGAACTCCAAACAGCAGGCTGGAAACTCAGGCAGGATTTCCACATTACAGTCTTGAGGCAGAATTCCTTCTTCTCTGGGAAACCTCAGATTTTGCTTTTAAGAGATTCAACTGATTTGATGAAGCATTATCGAGGGTAACTTTCTTTACCTAAAGTTAACTGATTGTAAATGTTAATCACATTTACAAAATATCTTCACAGCAACACCTAGTCGAGTGTTTGACTGAACAACTGGGCACCATAACCCAGCCAAGTTGACACATAAATTAACCTTCACCCTGATCTTCCCACTGGATTGGCTTTCTTTATATCATATACCTAGTCTTCTGTTCCTTTTAAGGTTTGTCTGTGAGTATGAGTAGCTTTTATTAAACACTGAGTATGTAGTCCACTAGCTTTTATTAAACACTGAATATGTAGTCCACTTGGAGGAGGCAGTGGCAACCCACTCCAGGATTCTTGCCTGGAGAATCCCATGGACAAAGGAGCCTGGCAGGCTACAATCCAGGGGTTGCAAAGGGTCAGACACAACTGAAGTGATTTAGCACACACGCATGCCGTCCACTAGCTTTTGTTGAACACTGAGTATGCAGTCCACTGTGTGTGCTGTGTTCTTAGTTGCTCAGTCATGTCCGACTCTTTGTGATGCCATAGACTGTAGCCCGCCAGGCTCCACTGTCCATGGGATTCTCAAGGCAAGAATCCTGGAGTGGGTTGCCATGCTCTCCTCCAGGGGATCTTCCCAACCCAGGGTTTGAACCCAGGTCTCCCGCATTGCAGGTGGATTCTTTACCCTCTGAACCACCAGGGAAGCGGTCCACCAGCTTTTATTAGATGTGTCGTATGATTTTGATAACACTCACTTGTGGGTACGATCATTGCCAGATTGTTTCTATCGTTGGTTCCCTGGCTACGAAAATGTACTGCTCTAGAGGTAGAACTGCAGTGAAGCCCATCCTTGGAATTAGGAGGACATCATGTATATCTCTGACAGTATGGTTATTGGAGAGTTTGAGATCTGATAGGATATTTGATAAGAGGAATTGTTGATGGTGCATTAAATACCCCTTGTCTAGGGGTGGTATGGAGGTTTGGGCTAAAAATATCAGCTTTGTCCAGCTTTGTCCCTTACTAGTCTTGGGAACACAAAGCAAGGACTGGGAAAGGGAGGATGGAGGCATTGGTTGGTCAGAGTGCCACTAAATCAGAAGAAGAATATGGAACCAGATGTGAAAACCTGCAACTGCTCAGATACTGGGAGGAGGCAGGGTGGGAACCACCCTAGCAAAGGGGATGGAGCTATGTGGGCAGCTGCTGCCAACCTGGCAATGAAGCACAGCTGATGTACAGGATTGCAGTTATGGGAGGTAAAAAAGGACTTTACACCCCCAGCACTGATGGTGGGGTGAGGACACAGTCTTGCATCCAGGTTCTCATCCAGACAGAAGAAATAAAGTTGAACCTGCTTCTTTCTCATAGGACAGGTCAGTCCTTGGCTTCCTGAAGACTCACAGTCTTGAAACCAAGAGCAGTAACAATCACTTTTCCTAAAAAACGAAGAATCTGAGGTCCAGAGAGTTCAGTTCAGTCGCTCAGTCATGTCTGACTCTTTGCAACCCTATGGACTGCAGCACGTCAGGCTTCCCTGTCCATCACTAACTGCCAGAGTTTACTCAAACTCATGTCCACTGAGTCAGTGATGCCATCCAACCATCTCATCCTCTATCATCCCCTTCAATCTTTCCCAGCATCTTTCCCATACATAGGACTGATTTCCTTTAGGATTGACTGGTTTGATTTTCTTGCAGTCCAAGGGACTCTCAAGAGTCTTCTCCAATACCACAGTTCTAAAGCATCCATTCTTCAGCGCTCAACTTTCTTTATAGTCCAAATCTCTCACAAGGGGTCATTTATAACTGTATTCACATGTGTTATGAGTTGTGCCCTCTCCCCTCCAATTCATATGTTGAAATCCTAACCCCCCCAGTGCCTCAGAATGTGACCTTACTTGGAAATTGGGTCAGAGACGTAATTTGTTAAGATGAGGTCATACTGAAGTCGAGTGGGCCACCAAAAATGGGGAAACTCTACAGACATTGCATACAGGGAGCAGTCATGTGAAGATGAAAGCAGAAAGCAGGGTGATACTTCTTTTTTTTCTAAATAAAATTCCCATTTTAAAAATAGCTTTATTTAGTTAGTTATTATTTTTGACTGTGTTGGGTCTTTGCTGTGCAGTCTTTTCTCTAGTTGTGGAGAGCAGGGGCTACTCTCTAGCTGCAGTGCTTCTTCCTGCGGTGACTTCTCTTGTCGTGGAGCACAGGCTCTAGGGCACGTGGGCTCAGTAGTTTCGGCTGCTGGGTTCCAGAGCCCAGGCTGAATAGTTGTGGTGCACAGGCTTAGTTGCACCGCGCCATGTGGGATCTGCCCGGATCAGGGATCAAACCTGTGTCTCCTGTACTGGCAGGCAGATTCTTCACCACTGAGCCACCAGGAAAGCCCAATGTGTTGCTTCTGTAAGCTAAGAAACACCAAAGGTTGCCAGCAGTCATCAGAAAGAGAAGAGGCTGAAACGGATTCTTCTTCTTGGTCCTTAGAGGGAACCAAGCCTGCTAGCATCTTGATCTTGAGCTTCTAACTTCCAGAATTGTGAGAGAATACATTTCTGTTGTTAAACCACCCAATTCATGGTATGTTATTACAACAGCTCTAGGAAATGAATACGACATGGAAGCACGTGTTACTTCATTTTTAGTTTAGACCTAAGCATGTGGTTGTATTCGTGGCTACAGTTTATTACAGCAAAAGAATATGGAACAAAACCAGCAAAGGGAAAGACTCTAAACTTGGCTCAGGCCCAGTGTCACAAACAGCTCCTCTATCATCGATAGAAATCACTTCTACTCTGGGTTTGATTTGCTTGACTTCACCCTCTTGTACTGACGTAGGTCCATCTCTCTCAAGGCTCAGTGGCCTAAACACCACACTCTGTTCCACCTTCCACCTCTCCTTCTCTCCCTTCCCTCCCATAATAGTAATAGCCAAGTCTCATAGCAATGTAAGATACACCAGAAACTGTTCTAAGGGTTTTGTATATCAACTCAGCTAATCTTCATAACAACTCAATAAGGTACGTGTGTTGTCATTGCTGTTCAGTCACTAAGTCATGTCTGACTCTTTGCAACCCCATGGACTGCAGCATGCCAGGCTTCCCTGTCCTCTACCATCTCCCAGAGTTTGTTGAAACTCATGTCCATTGAGTCGGTGATGCCATCCAACCATCTCACTACCTCCCTTTTAAACAAGAGAAAACAGAGGAATAAGCGGTAAAGCACATTCTTAAGATCTTACAACCAGTAAGTGGCACAACTTCAATTCAAAACCCTGTGGTCTGGCCCCAGACCCAAGGTCTCAGCTCTATAGAACTGCCTCTCAGACTAACACACTCTGAGCTGCACACAGGCACGTGCCCATGGCCCAAAGCTGAGCTAATTACAGACCTTCCAAACAGTGAAAAACAGGAACACTAACAGAATCAAAGCCTGTCCTCTACTAGCTAAAACTCCACTTACAAGCGTTTCCAAATTTCTTGAATGGCCATAGCTACTGTTCTCTGTAATGACACTATGAACCACAGAATACTGAAGTGCTTTATGAACTCTTAAAAAAAAAAAAAGCTGTGCATAATAGTACAACAATGTGTATGTAATTAATGGCATTGAACTGTATATTTTAAAGTCATTAGGGGAATTCACTGGTGGTCCAGTGGTTAGGACTCCACACTTTCGCTGCCAAGGATCTGGGTTCAATCCCTGATCGGGGAACTAAGATTCTGTAAGCCATGTGACTCAGTCAAAAATGAAATAGTAAAATAAAATAAGGTGACTAAGATGGTGAACTTTATGCTGTGTGTTATTTTACCACAATTGTTAAAAATGCAGATACAGTTCTATATATTTTAGTGTGTTATGAATGACCCTTCCTCATGCATCAAAGGAGACTTTAGAGAGAAAGGTAATACTTTTATTTGGCCCTCCATCCTGATTTGAGGAAAAATGACATATCTAGAGTCCAATTGCCACTTGAAGCCTGGTCATGAAGATCAGGTGACCATTTGTATAATGCTGGTTTGAAAACAGCATCAATGCCCATAAGATAGCATCATGAATGTTTAATTGCCCTGTTACATATGGGAACAGCAACGTGATTCAGTTATCTGTATGTTCTTCTTCATCTTCTTTTTCATTATAGGCTATTACAGATCTTGAATATAGTTCCTTATAATATACAGTAGAATATAATATGCAATAGGTCCTTGTTTATCTATTTCATATCAGTAGCTTGTATCTGCCAGGAGGCTTCCCAAGCCTTTGGGGTAACCCCGCATCCTCCCCAGTCGTGGAGATGTTTTCTCCTTCCAGAGCCGGGAGGGGGGTCCACTTCCATCCTCATCTGTGGTCTGCGTTGACTCTCATCGGTTTGGGATATCCACTCTTTCGAATCTTCTTGATAGTCTGCTTCTTCTAGAGATTTTTTTTTTCCTCTCAAACATAGAAAACAAACATGGTTACCAAAGGGGAAAGAAAGGCGGGATAAATTTAGTAACTGGGGATTACTAGATACAAACTGTGTGTGTGCGTGCTCAGTTGCGTCCCATTCTTTGCAACCTCATGGTCTGTAGCCCGCCAGGCTCCTCTGTCCATGGGATTCTCCAGGCAAGAAGACTGGAGTGGGTTGCCATTTCCTCTTCCAGGGGATCTTCCTTGACCCAAGGGTCGAACCCATCATACCTCTTGCCTCTCCTGCATTGGCAGGCAGATTCTTTACCACTAGCACCACCTGGCAGATACAAGTTACTAATATGAAATAGATAAACAACAAGGACCTACTGTAGAGCATAGAAAACCATATTCAAGATCTTTAATAGCCTATAACGAAAAAGAAGATGAAGAATATATAGATAACTGAATCACTTTGCTGTACACAGAAACTACCACAACACTGTAAATCAGCTGTACTTCAACTTTTTTTTTTAAAAAGCTTTTTTCTCTGTCCAAGGCTGTTGATTCTCAGCACCACAGTTTCAGTCCTACAGGGAACCTGCTCAGCCTCCCACCAGTACTTCTTCTATTTTATTTCCTTCTCAGGTATTAAAAACCTTACCTCTGCTCTCAGAAACCAAGACCAAACAGGCCTTTACAGTCTCCAGGGCTCCCTTCTGCTTTTTCCTTGGAGGCCAGGGTATTGTTGTTGTTCAGTAGCTAAGTCGTGTCTGACTCTGCGACCCCGTGGGCCGCAGCATGCCAGGCTCCTCTGTCTTGCACGATATCTCAGAGCTTTCTCAAGCTCATATCCATTGAGGGGGTGATGCTATCTAACCATCTCATCCTCTGCCACCCCCTTCTCCTTTTGCCTTCAATCTTTCCCAGCATGAGGGTCTTTTGCAATGAGTCGTCTCTTTGAATCAGGTGGCCAAAGTATTGGAGCTTCAGCATCAGACCTTCCAATGAATATTCAGGGTTGATTTCCTTTAGGATTGACTGGTTTGATCTCCTTGCTGTCCAAGAGACTCTCAAGAGTCTTCTCCAGCACCACAGTTTGAAAGCATCAGCCTTCTTTTTGATCCAACTCTCACATCCATACATGACTACTGGAAAAACCATAACTTTGACTAGACGGACCTTTGTCAGCAAAGTGATATCTCTGCTTTTCAATATGCTCTCTAGTTTTGTCATAGCTTTCCTTCCAAAGAGCAAGCGTCTTTTAATTTCATGGTTTCAGTCACCATATTGTTACTTAGCTGTGAATCAAACCCTTGAGTACAGCTATGGTCTTTATCCATTGTATTTACAACTAAATATTTAAACAGAGCGCGGAGTTCCTTAATTGTTCTATACCGAGACTGAGGAGAAAGGAGTAAAGGACTCCTTTCAGTAGCTTTTCTAAACTTTATTTTGTATGGTAGTTGTACAAAGTTTTCTGTGCTAAAGCACATCCCTTCCCCTGTCTTTATTTATTTATGTAAATTGACTGAACTGGAGACTTCTGGTGAAGAAGGGGTTAAGACTGCAGCCCAGTGGCATTTTAGGAAAGCAGTAAAAGCTTCTCCTTGGCTGTGGCCTCCTGGGAGTCTTAATTTTTACTCAGCCTCACAGTTTTTCCTTCTAAATTTCAGACTTTTCCTTGCCTTTTTGGGTCTTCTCACTGTAACAACACCCTTCCCTATAACTCTACCCATATTTCTTGAACTTTACATGTTTTCCCACTTTTGAGTACACTGGAAAATAACAGCTCCTAGAATCTTGTCCTTCTCTTCTTCTTCAGTTTTAAACCATGTCTGTCAGAGCTGGGGAATTTAATGCCTTCAACTTCACCTTTAAACTTGGTCATGTCACACATAACACTTTCTGACTTCCAAGTCTGAAGTGATGTACACTGATTTTTTCTGCATATCCCGCATACTTTGCTGTAGTATGCAGGATCTTTTTAGTTGTGGCATGTGAAATCTAGTTCCCTGACCAGGGGTCAAATCCAGGCCCCCTGCATTGGGAATGCACAGCCATTGGACCACCAGGGAAGTAGAGTTGTGTTAATTTTTGCATGATATATACTGCACTCAGTATGAAGTAGGACTTGGCTGAAAGGCTTTTGAGCAAAGCTAGTTATCTATTATATAGTTTGCTAGTTTTAAAAAAACTAGGCATTTGTTAGCTAATTAGAGGATACCTACATTCTTCCTTCTTGATGCTTTGGGCATTTTTCCTTTATTACCGAACGGTAAAGACAATGGAAACAAATCACCATTGATTCAGATGGTAGATGAAGAGCTTAGAGGGAAGGACAGAACAATGAATTTATTGAAAATCTCTGGTGGAGATCAGGAACATGATAAGCCATAATGAACCGCAAGTGTTGGATTTTGGTTGGGGAGGGGCAAGCAGTTTTGGAATGTGGGATAGAAAACCATGAGACCTGTAGTTTTGTCCAGAGTTCTGACAAGCACAGGGGAGCCAGAATGAGGCCTGCGCCCCTGGTCCCTGGAGGAGCAGCCGTTTCTTTACCTGTCTCAGGCTAGCTTTACGTAGATGCTTCTCTTTATCCCAGTTTGAATAGCTGCTATGTCAATGGACTAACTTTAACATGTATGACTTTTCAAAAGCACGGCGTAGGGGACTGATGCCAGCTCTGCTACTTCCTACAAGTAGGAGCACCCGCCTCCTACTTCTGCTTACCTAGGTCCTCACAGCTCAGGGTATAACTCCACTTCTCTAAGAAGCTCCCCCAGGTAGTCCCCACCGTCTGTTCTCTCCTCCCCTGGACCTCACGAAGCCATTCTTATTTGGCCCCTCGTTTAGATCCTTAATCATATTCCGGCTTCCATGAGACACTCACTTCATAAATGTCCCTCTTGCCACCTAACTTGGATGACAGCTTCTCAGGGGCAAGGCTCTTAGCACCTGTGTGTGCTGCATTCTTGGAGTTCCTGCACAGATGGGGGCTGACATGACGGCCTGGGAAGGAAAGCAGTTGCTCATAAAGGGAGCAACAACAGAAAACAAACTTCCAGGGTAAAAAAAAAAAAATCAGCATGAGAAGGTTGCAAAATATTACTGTAAGTGATACCAAACATACAGTTTGACTACGTTCTCTTACTATTAGGGGGTATTTTGCAACCTTGATTGACAAACTTTGAAAAAGCCTTGGGCATTTTAAGTAAAGCAGACAAGCAAAAACCAGACCTCCAAAAGTCAACTCTTTACCGCTACCTGATCTTACATGCTTCTACAAAAGAAAAAAACTAAAATAAGAAGTGAGAAAAATGGCCTTTAGATTCTGAGTAGCTGGGGACCAACAGGAACGTCACAAAGTCACCAAATTCATTCATTATGCAGATAGGTGTAAAATGCTAATAATAAAAGACTACTGTATCTTCTCCACTTGACTAAGTCACTGAAATGAAAACCCAGGATTATTAGATGTCTAATTAACTGGATGGATCAGAGGAAAATCTCATCCGTAACAGTCAAAAATTCTTCTGCTGGTTTTAGACAGCTTCTAATGTCCTTTCCTATTTAGCGCTGTATAGGAGAAGGCAATGGCAACCCACTCCAGTACTCTTGCCTGGAAAATCCCAGGGACAGAGAAGCCTGGTAGGCTACAGTCCATGGGGTCCCAAAGAGTTGGACACAACTGAGCGACTTCACTTTCATGCATTGGAGAAGGAAATGGCAACCCACTCCAGTGTTCTTGCCTAGAGAATCCCAGGGACGGGGGAGCCTGGTAGGCTGCCGTCTATGGAGTCGCACAGAGTCGGACATGGCTGAAGCAACTTAGCAGCAGCAGCAGCAGCAGCAGAAAAGGGAAACAATCTTATTACATAATTTCTCAGTAAGAGAAGCCATGTTTTCCTTGAGTGGGTAAAGAGTCTTCTAAAGAGAAAAACAAAACAAGATAGAATTACCCCTGTATATAAAAGTTACATAACAAAAGTACAAATGTTGTATGATACCAGTTATATGCTACTGAAAACGGGCATATTCATAGAGACTGAAGGCAATGGCACCCCACTCCAGTACTCTTGCCTGGAAAATCCCATGGATGGAGGAGCCTGGTGGGCTGCAGTCCATGGGGTCACTAAGAGT
>NW_011491015.1:832651-837212 GCF_000754665.1 Bison bison bison | reverse complement strand
CAATGGCACCCCCTCCAGTACTCTTGCCTGGAAAATCCCATGGATGGAGGAGCCTGGTGGGCTGCAGTCCATGGGGTCACTAAGAGTTGGACACGACTGAGCAACTTCACTTTCACTTTTTCACTTTCATGCATTGGAGAAGGAAATGGCAACCCACTCCGGTGTTCTTGCCTGGAGAATCCCAGGGACGGGGGAGCCTGATGGGCTGCTGTCTATGGGGTCACACAGAGTCGGACACGACTGAAGTGACTTAGCAGCAGCAGCAAGGTAGAATAGTGGTTACCGTGGGCTGGGGAGGGAAGAATGGAGGATTATCATTTAACAGGTACAGAGCTTCAGTTTGAGATGAAGAAACAATTCTGGTGATAAATAGAGGTGATACTTACACAACATTGTGAAATATTTAATGCCACTGGATTGTACACTTCAAATCATTAAAATGGTACATTTTATATTATATATATTTTATCACAATAAAAACTTTAAAAAATAAGTAGCAAGAACAACAGTTTTTGATGAGACACTAATGAGATGTCACCAAGAAATTACATAAATTTGAAAATGTTAGTTGCTCAGTCGTGTCTGACTCTTTTTGACCCCATGGACTGTAACCCGCCAGTCTCCTCTGCCCATGGGATTCTCCAGACATGAATACTGGAGTGGGTAGCCATTCCTTTCTCCAGGGGATCTTCCCAACCCGGTGGTCGAGCCTGGGTCTCCTGCATTGCAGGCGGATTCTTTACCATCTGAGCCACCAGGGAAGCCCAACTGTACAGGGAACAAATAAATTAATGTTACACAATTTTTTTAGGAGAACCCTTAATTTCTATTCCACAGTCTGTCCTTTAAGAACTTAATATATACAGTAAGTATAACTATTGTACAAAAAATAATGACACTGTGAAAAACACAGAAGGTGTTAGCTAGTTCAAAATTATGGTTGTTTCCTGTATATGAGTCTAGAGTCTCAAATCATGTCAGGCTTGAATTACGTCAGCCGAGTCCAAGTTCACTTTGTCAAGGATATGGATTGAGAATGGAATTACATCCTATTCCTGGGTTCTGGAGAGGCAAAGCAGTAGTCAGGGTCACTCTGTTAGCACAGACTTATCCCAGGGTCAGAACCCAGAGGCCAAATAGATCTCAGTATTTGTTAGCTGCCGTGCAATTTCTGAAGGTCACCATCCCATTCGACCTAGGAGCTCACAGATCAAACTGGATTGGCTCATCCCTGCTTAAAGAGCAAGCCTGAAGACAAATGACTGCTAATTATTATCCCATTTTGTGTGCAGAGTAATTTTTTTTCCTATGAGATCTCATCTGACCGTCATACTTAACTGCCCTGCAAATAAAGCGGGGCAGATAGAGTCATCTGTATTATGTGACTGAGGAAGCCATGAGGGTTAGGTCCAGGAAGGCCAAGTGTTGAGGCTTTCATGGCTGTGTTGGGTCAGAACTGAAGCCTTTTGGTTACCAGAATTCCTTTTCTGCAACTCTACCATCCACGTAGGACTGGGGTTCAGGTGAACGCACTTGTCTCAGGCACAAAATTTAAGAGGTGCCAAATCAAGACAAATAATATTTTTATGTAATGTTTTTAAAGGGGAAAATTAATGCTAAAATATCCCTGATGAACAAAATATCAAATATTTAAATCAAGACTGGCTATTTGCTGGGGCTTCCTTGGTGGTGCAGTGGTTAAGAATCCACCTTGTGATGCAGGGACATCATCAGTTAGATCCCTGATCTGGGAAGATCCACAGGCATGGGAGCAACTAAGTGTGAGAGCCACAACTCCTAAGCCTGTGGCTCTAGAATCTCTGCTTTGCGACTAGAGAAGCCATCACAAGGAGACTCCCACACCGCAGTTAGAGAATAGCCTCCGCTCTCCACGACTAGAGAAAACCAGGGAGCAGCAACAAAGACTCAGCACAACCAAAAAAAAAAAAGGAGGGGGTGGGGGGATTTCCCTGGCTGTCTAGTGATCGAGACTCTGCACTTTCCACTGCAGGGCGGGGTGGGTTAAATCCCTGTTGGTTGAAGAACTGCTGCTGCTGCTGCTAAGTCGCTTCAGTCGTGTCCGACTCTGTGCGACCCCATAGAGGGCAGCCCACCAGGCTCCCCCGTCCCTGGGATTCTCCAGGCAAGAACACTGGTGTGGGTTGCCATTTCCTTCGCCAATGCATGAAAGTGAAAAGTGAAAGTGAAGTTGCTCAGTCGTGTCTGACTCTTCTCGATCCCATGGACTGCAGCCTTTCAGGCTCCTCCGTCCATGGGATTTTCCAGGCAAGAGTAGAACTAAGAACCGGTTATTTGCTTGTTCTCTGATCTCGAGTTATTGTATAACGGGAATAGTTGTTTCCCCATCAGCCTGAGGTTTCCAGGCCCCCTAGGCTACCTCATCCCCCTCCTGTGGGTTTATGAGGGTTGATGATGCTGTGCAAACAGACAGGGAAATATGAGGCTTTCTACAGAGTCACAGGTTATGTTTGGAGACAAGTATGAGAACCTGGCTGCAGAGAGCCAGGGAGCAGCCAGGACCAGGTTGGATCCCACAGCTGAGGATGCCAAGGTCCATGTGCTCTGCTTGCTCCTGCATTGCCTCTGTCCACTCCCTCTCTTTCTAGTGCCTACATCTAGGAAAGAGAAAAGACGACAAGGTATCACCCTACAGCACCCTGAAAATCAGAGCCCAGGTGAAGTCCCAAGGAGTTCTCAGGACAGAGTCGCTTCTGGGTGGCTGGTCAGGGGCTATTGCATAAACATATCAGAGTTCCAGACAGTCTATCAGAGTGCCAGGGGCAAGATCTATTTTTGATTACTGACATACAGGGTGTGCCCTACTTTTAAGAAGCTCTAACTGGAGAAGGAAATGGCAACCTACTCCAGAATTCTTGCCTGGAGAATTCCATGGACAGAGGAGCCTAGTGGGCTGCAGTCCATGGGGTCACACAGAGTCAGACATGACTGAGTGACTAACTTTCATTTTTTCAATAAGTGGAAAACTATATTTACATAAGAAGTACATGAAATTGTGATGATTTACTTTGGCTAAATCATGTTGAAGCGCATTCAGTATAAAGTTCTCCTAATCTAGTTAATGGAATCTGATTACAGTTGGTGGGTATTTTAACAGAGCAAACCTTTCATCAGCTGATATTTGAGCATCTACAACTACGCAGTAGTAAACAAAGTCTAAGTCAGGGTTTCGGCTGTCAGCCAAAGCATATGGAGCCTGCGCAGGGACATGTGCTCCATATACCCAAGTAGACAAATATTAAGCTATGAAAGAGCCCGTTGAGTACAGAATAACATAGCCATTGTTGTTTAGTCACCAAGTCATGTCCCACTCTTTTGCGACCCCCATGGACTATAGCCCACCAGGTTCCTCTGTCCATGGGATTTCCCAGGCAAGAATACCAGAGTGGGTTGCCATTTCCTCCCCCAGGGGATCTTCCCAATCCAGGAATTGAACTCGAGTCTCCTGCATTGCATGTGGGCTCTTTACCATCTGAGCCACCAGGGAAGCAACATAGCCATTAACTCATGGAAATTCCAAGGTGGGAAAGTAGTTCACTTTGGAGGACAGAAGACAGAACAGTTCACATGAACTGGTTCAGTCCAACAAGCACAGCCCACTGTACTCTCAGGAGATGTGGGCTGCTCCCACTGAGGGCTGGGCAAAGGTGAGGGGCAGACAGAGGCTAGACAGAATCACAGGAGCGTGACATCAGCAGTCTGGCTGAGTAGCTGCTTTATGAAGCTGGCAACCACCAATGTTATGCTTGAAAGTGGCTATAGGAAGATGACTGAGAAAGAAATGGCTGAAGCAGTTAGAACAAAGCAGGGCCAGTACATGTCCAGGTCTGAAGAGCTCCAGAGGTGAGAGGTTAGTGGGTGATGCAGGAGGAAGGTCAAGGAGAGAAACACTTGAGACTGATGGTCATATCTGTAGGGGAGAGAATGTTGGGATGGCATGACTTCACAGGGGCTTGACCTGTCTGTCTGATAGGCCCCCCAGTCCTGCAGTCTTAGAGCCAACAGATAAAATACAACCACACTCTAAGTCATCTTGGTATTGTGATCCTTATAATAAAATCTGAAATATCTTTGGAAGGACATTGGGGAAACTGGTTGCATTGATTGCTTTCAGAGAGGAGCTCTGGGTAGAATAGGAAGAGAGAGGGGAGACTTTTCACTGTATAGCCTTTGAACTTTGAACCAGGTGTTAACTCTAAACCTTTTTTTTTTTTTTAATTAAAAGATAAAATCCAAGTGTGTTGGAAAAAAGAATGAAATAGGAACATAAGGTTCTAGAGTACAATCTTCACAGGATCCTCCATCAAAAAAAAACAAATAAGCAGGGACTCCCTTGGTGGTTCAATGGCTAATACTCTGCACTCCCGATGCAAGGGGCCAGGGTCCAATCCCTGGTCAGAGAACTGGATCCCACATGCCACAAGATTCCACATGCCACCAACTGAAAGATCCTGCAGGCAGCAAGGAAGATCAAAGATCTCAACTAAGACCTGGCACGGCCAGAAAAAAAAAAAAAAACGTA
>NW_011491015.1:828515-832551 GCF_000754665.1 Bison bison bison | reverse complement strand
TTAAACAAACAGCCTTATTGAGGTATAAAATTGACGTACAATAAGCTGCGCATATTTAAAGCATACAATTTGGTATGTTTCAGTGTGCACTTAACAGTTGCAGAACTATCAGCATGAAAAAGATATTCATCACCTTTAGAGATTTCCTCCCTCATGCCTTTTGATGTCCCTGTTTTACATCCCGCCCCATCTTTCTCCCATCTCCAGGCAACCAAAGCACTGATCTACTTTCTATTAGTTTGCATTTTCTAGAATTTTATATAAATGGACTCATATAGTATGTACTCTTTTTTTATTTTTGGCTTATTTTCCTCAGGCAAAATTAATATTGAGATCAACCCTGTTGCTTGTATTGATAGCTTATTCATTAAAAGTGATGGATTAGTATTCCTTTTTTCTTTTTTGGCTATACCACGTGGCTTGTGGGATCTTAGTTCCCTGACCAGGAAATGAACCTGGGCCCTAGGCAGTGAGAGCATGTACTCCTAACCTCTAGACTGTCTCCGAAGTCCTGAGTAGTATTCCCGTTTATAGACACGCACCTGGGTAAAAATCTAGGCGCAGGATCATACATTAAGTATTTTGAACTGAACAAGAAACGGCCAACGTTTTCCAAAGGGGCTGTACCATTTGGCACTTTCAAAAGCAAAGCATGAGCGTCTTTTATCGTTGCTCTGTATCCTCCCAAGCTGGCAGAGTTTTTTTATTTTCATTTTTCAGTTTTATTGAGATGTAGATGACATACAGCATTATATAAGTTAAAGATATACACCATAATGATTTGATTTTCGTCCATCATAAAGTGATTATCACAATAAGTTAAGTTAACATCTGTCATCTCATATAGGTACAAAATTAAAGAAAGAGGAAAAGTGTTTTTCTTGTGATGAGAACTCAGAATTTACTCTTACTTTCATAAATATCATACAATGGTATTAATTATATTTATCATGTATATTATATCCTGCTGGGACAGTCTTTTTAAACTCTCAAGTTCCTATTATATACATAGTAATATCTCATTGCGTTTTCAATTTGAATTTCCCCGGTGACTAATGATACTGAGCATCTTATTTTTCTTATTTGGCTTCACTGCTTGGCTTGCATAACCTTCATTCCCCAACCAGGGACTGAACTCAAGCCCTAGCACTGAACCACTGGACTGCCAGAGAATTCCCCTAGCGTTATTTCATGTGTTTATTTACTATTTGTGTATCTTCTTTGGTGAACTCTTTATGTATTTCACTCACTTAAAAAATTGCATTGTTTATTTTTTTATTATGTTTATTTACTTTTCATTGATTCATGATTTCCTTACAATATTGGTCTGATTTCTGTCACACATCAACATGAATTAGCCATAGGTGTACATATGTCCCCTCCCTTTTGAATCTCCCTCCCCCCTCCCACCCCATCCCACCCCTCTAGGTTATCACAGAGCCCCAGTTTGGGTTCCCTGAGTCATACAGAACATTCCCATTGGCTACCTATTTACATATGTTGGTGTATATGCTTCCATGCTGCTCTCTCCATCCATCCCACCCTCTCCTTCCTCCCCCTCCCCCTTGTCCGTAAGTGTTCTGTATGTCTGTGTCTCCATGGCTGCCCTGCGAATAGGTTCATCAGTACTATCTTTCTAGATTCCATATGGCCCATGCTCTCTTCTCTCTGGTACTCTGCCCTGGTAACTCCAGCCACCATGCCCTCCCTGGGCTTCCTGGACTGCCAGCCCGTCTCCTCAGCTCAGGGAGATGGCAGGGTTCTGCCTGGGTTTCCTCTCCCAGCACTGAGGCTTGGAGACAGGGTTGCAATCCAGGCAGTACGCGGGGGTAACAGCAGTGCTTATCACATTTGTTTCCTGCACTCAGGAATCATGGTCCTTTGTTAGCTGATGCCTGATGTCTTAAGTACCCTTGCATTTTTCTTGCCTTTTGTCTGTTTCAGGCAGGTGTGTAAATCTGGTTCCTCAGGCTCTATCTTGGCTGGGAAGCACAAGTTCCCTTACACTCCGCTTGAAAGTTTGATAGAATTCAACTTAAAATATATATTTATTTGGCTGTGCTGGGTCCTAGGTGTGGCACATTGGATCTTTGCTGCAGCATTTGGGATCTTTAGTTGTGGCATATGAACTCTTAGTTGCAGCATGTGGGATCTAGTTCTCTGACCAGGGATCGAACTGAGGCCCCCTGTACTGGGAGTCTGTTGTCTTAGCCACTGGACCCCCAGGGAAGTCCCTGAACAGTTATCACTTACTTTGGAAAGCCTGAGTTGTAGGCACTCACCTAGCTATCATGGTATATTGGCAGAGTTAGATGAAGGCTCCCAGGAGACGGCAAAGAGACGCATCTGCAGGTTGTAGTCTGACTGAGGCTTCCCTGGGAATTTACGAGAACCTCACCTCGGCAACATCAGGAGTGAATCCTGGAGAAGACACGCTGCAGCACAGTGGGGGCACTGACAGGACAAGACAGGAGGCGAGTGTTAGACGTGTGGCAGTTACGTGGTTCGGGAGTACGCTGTTCCGTTTTAATCTGCTTCTCACCTTGGTCTAGCAGTGGGTCAAAGCAGACCGTATCTGTGGAGGAAGAAGTGAGTCCTCAGCTGATCTAGATGGTGTGGCTTAATGGGGGAGAGAGGAATTTTATCAATACCTGGTCCAGATAGGTCACGTCCAGATTATAAGCTAGGTCACAGGTGTGACCCCTGAGTTAGGAAGATCCTCTGGAGGAGGAAAGGGCAACCCACTCCAATATTTTTGCCTGGAGAATCCCATGGACAGAGGAGCCTGGGGGGCTTCAGTCAATGGGGGTCACAAAGAGTCAGACATGACTGAATGACTGAGCAAGAAAGCAGGTTCACCTGGGTATTCAGTCCTCAGGCACAAAGGAAGGAACCAGGGGAGGCAGATCCCAATGAAGCTATCCTGGAGTCTGTCTCTTGGGTTACGCTGCTCCAGTTCTGCCTGGTGGCTGTCTGGAGCAGACTTGACAGCCTGGGATCTCTCTGTACCGTCCACTCGGGGACTCTGTTTGCCCACCTTCTGCAATAGATCTCCCCTGTCCTCTGATTATGACTTCCTCTTCCTTGGTTGCTCCCTTGCAGGATACATTCTCCAACAGCTCCTTGAGAAAGCATTCATGGGAGGTAAACTGTTTGAGATTTTGCATGAAAGTTGTCTTCATTTTACCTTCTACATGCTAGATACTTTGGCTAGAAGTAGAATTTGAAGTTGAAAATCATTTTTCCCTTAGTGTTTTGAAGATGTTGCTTCACTAACATGCTTTTTTTTTTTTTCTGGCCGTGCCTGGCACACGGGATCATAGTTCCCAGACCAGGCATTGAACCTGCATCCCCCGCTTTGAAAGCTCAGAGTCTTAATCACTGGACTGCCAGGGAAGTCCCTTCACTAACTTCTTGATTCCAGTGATGTTATTGAGAAGCCTGAAACTATTGATTCCTGGTCCTTTGTATGTGACCTTCCCTCCTTGAAGCTTGTAGAATCTTCCTTTGACTTCTATGTTCTGGAATTTCACAATGATGAAACTCAGTGTCTACTTCATCTGTTGGTCTTGCTTCTTGATCACCCTTTTCCAATTGGAAATTGTGTTCTTCAACTCTGGAACATCTTGAATTATTTAGTTGATGATTCTTTCCAACTCATTACCTTTGTTTTCTTTTTCTGGAGTTTCTATTATTCAGATGTTGAACCTACATGCTGCTGCTGCTGCCAAGTCGCTTCAGTCGTGTCCGACTCTGTGAGACCCCATAGACGGCAGCCCACCAGGCTCCCCTGTCCCTGGGATTCTCCAGGCAAGAACACTGGAGGGGGTGCCTACATGAGTTATCCTTTAATTTTGTCTCCTAGTGTCCATCACTGCAGATGGTGACTGCAGCCATGAAATTAAAAGACGCTTATTCCTTGGAAGAAAAGTTATGACCAACCTAGATAGCATATTCAAAAGCAGAGAGACATTACTTTGCCAACAAAGGTTCGTCTAGTCAAGGCTATGGATTTTCCTGTGGTCATGTATGGATG
>NW_011491015.1:820130-828415 GCF_000754665.1 Bison bison bison | reverse complement strand
TATGGATTTTCCTGTGGTCATGTATGGATGTGAGAGTTGGACTGTGAAGAAGGCTGAGCGCCGAAGAATTGATGCTTTTGAACTGTGGTGTTGGAGAAGACTCTTGAGAGCCCCTTGGACTGCAGGGAGATCCAACCAGTCCATTCTGAAGGAGATCAGCCCTGGGTGTTCTTTGGAGGGAATGATGCTAAAGCTGAAACTCCAGTACTTAGGCCACCTCATGCAAAGAGTTGACTCATTGGAAAAGACTCTGATGCTGGGAGGGATTGGGGGCAGGAGGAGAAGGGGATGACAGAGGAGGAGACGGCTGGATGGCATCACTGACTCGATAGACTTGAGTCTGAGTGAACTCCGGGAGTTTGTGATGGACAGGGAGGCCTGGCGTGCTGCGATTCATGGGGTTGCAAATAGTCGGACACGATTGAGCGACTGAACTGAACTGAGTGTCCATTTCTGTCCTTCATATTTTGTTTTCTCTGAGTTTTCTCCAATTTTATTATTCTTTCTATTGAGTTTTCCATTTCTGTCACTATGTTTCTTTTTCTTTCTTTGAATTATTTCTTTATATGGCATCCTTTCCTTTTTCATGGATCCAATATCATTTCTTTCCCTTTTGAAATACTAATGATGATTAAGAAATTTTATTTTTTAATATCCTTTCCCTTCATGGCCTGTTTTTCCTTCAAGTTACTTTTTTTTTTTTCATTCCTCTTGGTTTTGGTCCTTATCGTTCATGTGAGAAACTTTTATTAGTTGTTTGGCATTAGTTATTTACTATTAACAATTTATTCCTTATCAAGAGTAGAGTCTGAAAGGGTGACTGGAAGCTCCGACTGTAAGATTGGGTCTTATTGTAACTCAGCCAAGGTTTTCCTCAAGAAAGAGCCCAAGACTTACACACAGGGGAGTGATGACATGATCCAAAGAAGCAGGAGTGGGGTTGGTGGGAGGGAAAGTGGCAGAGCACAGCATCAGCGTTAGACATGTGCCGCAGCGACCGGTGGTCTGTTTCACAGCATCTTCTGAGTCCCGTAGAATCTGTCTCAGCTGTCCAATCAGGGGACCAAAGTCTTCAAAGGTATCCTCACAGGTATTATCTTCCATAAATTTCTGGCTTCACATTCCTCCATGCTGATGCAGAGTGATTCTGTTGACCCAGAGACATCAAAGCAGCTTTGAGACAGAAAGTACATTCAGGGACGAGATAGGTCTAGATAGAGATAGTATAGGGAACTGGCTCAGGTGATTATGCCGAGAAATCTCATGATGTGTCATTTGCAAACTGGAGGGCAGAAGAACCAGTTGTGTAATTCAAGTCCAAGAACCGGGGGAGCCAATGGTGTAAGTTCCAGTGTGAGTGTAGGAAAAGACAAGTGACCCAACTCAAAAAAAAACATTAGGCAGGAAGAGTAAATTCTCTTGTCTGCTTTTTTGTTCTATCAAACTCTCAACCGATTGGATGAGGCCCAATATCCGCTCTGCTTCCCTGGTGGCTTAGCAGTAAAGAATTCACCTTTCATGCAGGAGATGCTTGAGATGTGGGTTTGATTCCTGGGTGGGGAAGATCCCCTGAAGGAGGAAATGGCAACCGCTCCAGTATTCTTGCCTGGGAAATCCCAAGGACAGAGGAAATTGGAGGGCTACCGTCCACAGGGTCGCAGAGAGTCAGACACGACTGAGCATCCATGCAGTATCTGTTCAGTCTACCAATTCAAATGGTAATCTCATCCAGGAGTGTTAATTAATATCTGGGCATCTTGTGGCTAGTTAAACTGACACAGGAAACCCATCATATTTGCTCTGGGAAGCTATATGGAACTTGATGGAACAGTAGCTATGACTTTGGGTAGAATAACAGCTGAGGTCAAGAGGATTAGGAAGCAGTGCACAAAAGGTGTCTGATACATTGATCCTGAGCTTTTCTGAAGGGTGACCTGGTTGGACCATTGTTAGGAGTTAGGAATGCCCCCTGTGGGCTTTCGTCATAGACCTATTAGATTCCTCAAAAAGAGTCTTCCAATCTCGTACCCAAAGGTAAATGTCACATTGCCAGCATTCTAAGAGCCAAATTGGGATTGTGGGTGTGCCCAGTTGTGTCTGACTCTTGGCAACACTATGGACGGTAGCCAACCAGGTTCCTTTGTCCATGAGATTTCCTGGGAAAGAATACTGGAGTGTGTTGCCATTTCCTTCTTCAGGGCATCTTCCCGATGCAGGGATCAAACCCCTGCAGCTTGGCAAGTGGATTCTTTACCACTGAGCCTTGGGGCAGGACGACTGGAGTCATCTCACTTGCTGAGCATCTGGCCTCCGGATCTCCTGATTTTTGGTGTGGTAGCTAGGCCCTCCAATGTGCCTGGCATCCTTCAGACCAGAGACTCTCTCTTCAGAATAATCTCCAATCTCCTGCTGGAATCAGGGATGGGATGTGAGCTCTAACTGCTTCTCAAACTGCTGTCACTCAGCTCTCTTTATTTCACCCTTCCCCTTCCCACTTAGTCCCAGTGATCCCCAGCTCTGGTTTCTGAGCCTTCTGAGTGTAAGTTGGGTTGGATCTTAGCTTTCTCAAGCCTGCTTAATTTTAAGATAACCTTCATCCATCTATTTTCCAGCTTCGGAAATTGTGTTGCTCTCTTGTGTTCTTTCCCTGATAAGTTTATGAAAAGAAGAAAAGAAGGAAGTAAAGAAAGGGAAAAGAAAAGCTGTTTAATGCAGTTTGGGGATGGAGCAAAATTAGCTGCATGCATACTGTCTGCCATGTTAGCCTGGAACTGGCTACACATAGCTCCTTCGTGTCCTTCTGATTTAATTTACATGTCACCTCCTCAGAGAGGTCTTCCCTGACCACTCAACCTGTGGTTAGGCCTTCCATCAACATACCTAACTGATGACTACTTGGTATTTTCTTATGTACAGACTTCTGCCCCATAAGAATATAAGTTCCATGAGAACAGGAACCCCAGTCTATGCAGCATCCCCAGCTTCTAAAATGGTACCTGGTGGGACTTCCCTGGTGGTCCAGTGGTTAAGAGTCTGCCTTGTAATCCAGGGGACACAGGTTGGATCCCTGTTTGGGGAACTAGGATCCCATATGATGCAGAGCAACTGGGCCTGTGGAACCACAGTGCAGCTACTGAGCCCGAGCCCTCAGGGGCCCCAGTGCCACAACTAGAGAATGCGTGCACTGCAGTGAATATCCCGAGTGCTGCAACTAAGACCTGGCACAGCCAAACAAATGGACTTTTTTTAAAAAGGAATAAAGTTTAAAAAAATAAAATAAAATAGTACCTGGTACATGGAAGAAATAAGAACTGTGTTCGGAAACCTTTTGAATATACGAGTTTCAAGCTTGCGTGTGATGTACCCTGGGAAAAAGAAAGACCGCCGTCTGTGAAGAAGGAGCAGGGTGTATCCAGAAATAAGAGAGGCTGCATGTAAGTCACGTGAGTGTGAGCAGCAAGAGAAACTGCAAAGAGCAGGAGCAGAGAAACTCTGCCTCTGACATCAAGGTCATCCTAGGTTTTGATTGAGCCTCCGTGATGAGTTGGGTTGACCCTCGAAGGGAGACACTCCAGGCAAAGGTGGATGTGTAGGACAGGACGTAAGGCGGGAAGCATGTCTGGCTGGCTCTTCTTTAATGGCCACCAGAGGAGAGGAGGGCAGAAACGGGAAACAGGCTCGCGGAGCTGCAGGGACGCAAGCAAGCAGCTCTGTCCTGCAGTGTGATGCCACAGCTCACGGGGACCGGGAGCTGCTGCCCATCATATGTGCCAGGGACCCTTACCATCAGCCAGGGACACTCCAGGGGCCATTCACATCTCTGGAGGTCCTGAGTGTTGTATGACCTTTGTTTCATTAAAAAAATAAAAAAAGGTACAGGTGTTTTGTGCAGCCAATGCAGATGACATATACACAAATTTTTTTTAAAGCCTTTTTGGATGTGGACCATTTTCAAAGTCTTTATTGAATCTGTTACAGTATTGCTTCTGCTTTGTGTTTTAGTGTTTTGCCCACAAGGCAAGGGGAATCGCAGCTCCCAGACCAGGGAACGAACCCACACCCCTGCATTGGAAGGCGAAGTCTTAACCATTGGATGCCAGGGAAGTCCCCACAAAAAAATCTTTTTTAAGTTACCTTTATAACAGTGGCAGCTTTTAGCCCAGGAGATCGAGTTTTCTCCCTTTTCTCTCTTCATTAAAAAGGTAATACCTTCACATGGTTCAAAGTTCAAATGTCACGAAAGGATATAGAGTACAAAATGCCCTTCCCACTTGATTCTCCACCTTCCTCTCAGGTCTCCTCAGAGGTGACCAGTGTAAACAGATCCTTGTATCCTTCCAGAAATAGTCTCTGCCCATCGAAGTTTTTTTTTTTTTTTTTGACAAGATTAAATTGGAACAGATCTACTTAGAGCGCATGAAGAGGCCTTTCCTCTGAGGAAGTCAGGGCTAAGGGCTGGGTTCTTCATTTTCACTGGTAAAGAGATACAGTAGTAATAGGAGCCTGCGGGGGCTGGGGAAGGGAGTGACCTCCTCTGGGTTCACTGGCAGATCACTTAGCACGAAAGGAACTGTGGTGGAAGTAGACTGTGGTCAGCCAGCTATCAGGTGCTTTTTTTCAGGACAGAGCTAGTCTACCTTCCCTGGTGGGTTTTCTTGGTGTCTTAGTGGGAAAGATTGAGGGCAGGAGGAGAAGCGGACGACAGAGAGTGAGATGGCTGGATGGCATCACCGATTCAATGGACATGGGTTTGAATGGATTTGGGGAGTTGGTGATGGACAGGGAGGCCTGGCGTGCTGTGGTTCATGGGGTCGCAAAGAGTCGGACACGACTGAGCGACTGAACTGAACTAGTGGTAGAGAATCAGCCTGCCAATGCTGGAGACACAGGTTCGATTCCTAGGTCAGGAAGATCCCCTGGAGAAGGAAATGGCAACCCACTCCAGTATTTTTGCCTGGAGAATCCCATGGACAGAGGAGCCTGGCAGGCTACAGTCCCTGGGGTCGCAAGGGTCGGACACGACTTAGCAACTAAACCATCACCACCAGTCTAGCTTTAAAGAGGATGGCTAAAGGCACAGTGTTGACATGGCAAAATAAATCATGACTGTCATGTGTGAGGTGATAGGGAAAACATTTCCATTGGGTAGATAAGGGCCTTCTCTGAAGAAGACGTTATGTGGAATGTAAGCTTGGGAGAAGAAAGCTGTTTTCTGTAAGCCACCCAAGATGTATCTTCTTAAAAGGGAGTCACTCCACAATTGAACCGTGAGGATCCACAATTGGACAAGGAGTAAAACAGGAGAGCTAGAGGGACTTCCCTGGTGGTCCAGTAGTTAAGAATCTGTCTGCCAACACAGGGTTCCAATCCTGCTTCTGGAAGATTCCACATGCCGTGGAGCAACTAAGGCATGTGTGCATGCTAAGTTGCTTCAGTCGTGTCTGACTCTTTGCAAACCTATGGACTATGGCCCACCAGGTTCCTCTGTGCATGGGATTCTCCAGGCAAGAATATGGAAGTGGGTTACCATGTCCTCCTCCATGGGATCTTTCCGACCCAGGGATTGAACCGGAGTCTCTTATGTCTCCTATACTGGTAAGCAACTAAAGCCCAGGTGCCATGACTACTTAAGCCCATGTGCCTAAGTGTTGTTCACTGCAACAGGAGAAGTCACCACAATGAGAAGCCCGAGCACCGCAACCAGAGAGTAGATCCTGCTTGCTGCAATTACAGAAAGCCCACACACAGCAATGAAGACCCAGCACAGCCAAAAACAAAACAAACGAACAAAACCAGAACTAGAGACCTAGAGTTCCCAGGTGGCATGCCAGGCGATTGATAGCAACAGGGTGGAGGATGGGGACCAGGTCTGGGAACCAGGATTAAGTTAAAACGGATCTGATATCTCCCAGTTGGAGGGAGGCCCGATTCTGAAGGTGGAACATGTCAATGAAGTAGGGGAGAGAGCACCTGGAAAATCAGACAGCTCCCACAATGGGAGATCCAACTGAACCCATCTGGCAAGGGGACAGTCTTGGCCAAAAACTGGGAGAGGCAGAAGGGAATGGGTCTGGAGTCAGACTACTGGGCTCAATGCTGGTTCTAATATTTCTTAGCAGTGTGGACCTGAGCAAGTTAAACTTGCGTCTCAGTTTCCTAACAGAGATAATACACAGTGATAATAACAGCCTCTCATAGGGGTGCTGTGTGATCACCTAAATCAACCTCCAATGAGGGCTTAGAACAATGCCTGGTGCATAGCTTACTCAATGTTTTTGAGTCATACCTATTTTTAATAAGGACCTGTTCAAGCCAGTTTTGCTGGCAGAGAAGTACTCCATGATGAACCGGGACAAGCAGAATCATAGATGGATTTCAGGTAGGGCTAGGAGGGAAAAGGTGGGGGGATGAACAAAGAACACATAAGAACGAATCAGGAAGGATGAAGACAAAAAGTTCAGGGTGGGGCTATTTCAGAGAACAAAGCCTGCAGCAGGTCTACAATGTTCAAAGTTAGATTGTGTAAAGGAATATCTCTTGGAAATTAAATGGAGAAAAGCTGAATTTCAGTTAAAGAAGCATTCTTTTTGTGTTCACTTAGAGCTCAAATTACACTCTTAAGAAGAATGGCCAGTTTGCACAGAAGGAACCCTAAGATCTATATAAAGTTAGGAGATTTGAGTTCTAGCCCTAGTTCTGTCCTAAGTAGCTGATGCTTTTCAAAAGAAGGGGCCAGACCTAGTTCCTAGGCCTCATGAATATTTAACATTCTCTGATTCTAATTCAAGAACAGAAAACAGGGTCTTAAGAGAATTTCAGAGTTGCCCACCTTTCCCCAAGACTCCTTCCCTCAAATAAATCCGTTAGGACTAAGAGCGTCTAGTGTTCCTTTCCTTTTTCCCAGGTCCCTTGCCAAAAGGAGCAAGATTTCTAAAATGCTGGCGTTGGGAGAGAGCCACTACTTTTTCTTTTCCCATCCATTTCAGTAAAGTTTAGGTTTTCAGTTATTTCTCGGTCTGCCAAGAGTTACTTCCAGATTTAAGTAGGAAGAAGGGGAGAGGGGGCGGGGAAAGATTTGCTTAAAGGAAGTGAAGCTTGTTTTGCCTGAGTTCTGGGAAAAGGTGGTTGGCAGGTAGACTGTGACTGTTCAGCTTCAAACTATCGCTTTAACATACTGGGGAAGGGTGGAATCTGGCCCAACCAGGATTAAGAGATCCTGACTTACAAGGCCGAGTAACAACGTACCTAATACACTGCCTTTCATAAACGGTCAACAAGAAGGTTACAAACTCTCAAATAATTGGCATCTCAATTAGGATGCTTGGCTAGGGGGATGTGCTGGTTGGAAAATCACTTGGCTCTAATTCTTTGACCTTTAGGGAACGATTGGGTTGTTTAGAAGAAAAATCTTGAGTTCTACAGTTGAGGAGAAATGGCTGTTGCCCAAGGGCTATGAACCTGCATCTTGTTTGCCCGTCATCCTCTCATTTTCCTTTTTTTTTTTTTTAAAGACAAAAATCTGAAGTCAAAAACACCGAATTCCAAGTTTTTTCCAGGAGCGAAGGCCCCATCTCTAGGCCACTGTACTAATAATACTGGCCTGGACTATTTCGCGCCTGGAACCCCCCTAGTCTTCTCCGAGGGGTCCGCACTGCGGGGTGCAAACCCACAAACCAGCTCCAAACCAAATGTTCCATCGTCAGCCAATCGCTGGCTGGGACCCCTCAAGAAAACCAGAGACACCTACAGAAGGTGAGTGGCATTAAGGCCAGCCTATCCGCGGGGAGGCAGCTGAAGGGGGTGGGTTCAGAATTAGCCAATAGTCTCCAAGTGGTTGTTGTTAGGCGGGAGGAAGACGCTTGCGAGCGTGCGTGAGGCCGCTCCCCGGGAGGGGGGTGGCAGGAAGCTCGAGGAGCCAATGGCCGCGGCGGGCGGGCGGTGGCGCGCATGCGTATTGCCACCTGGGGCTGCGGGCGGGAGGCGGGGAGGGTGGGGGAGGGGAGCGGGCAGGAACGCGGCGGAGCTGCTGCCGCCGCAGCCGCCGCCGCCGCAGCGAAGAGGCCATGTTGTGTGGTGTGTGGGCGGGGGGGAGGAGGAGGAGGGAGTAGAGCCGAGAGAGGAGACGGGAGAGAGACACCACACACACACGGCACAAGATGGCCGGAGAGGCAGCAGCACCCCGAGCTGTCAGGCGTTCCGCCGCGGCCGCGGAGCCCGCCGGCCGGCGAGGACCTACTCCCGGGCGGCCCCCAGACCCGCGGGAGCAAAGCGGCCGTGGCTGGGGG
>NW_011491015.1:805918-819855 GCF_000754665.1 Bison bison bison | reverse complement strand
TGGGGGCGCGGGGCCCCGCTGCAGACCCCGCGGCGGCGGGGGGCCGTCTTGCTGCCCGGACCGGCCCCGCGGGGAGAGGGGCGGCGGCGGCGACCGGGCGAGGAGAGCCCCCGTCTGTCCTGGTGAGTTATTTTGATATTTAGGGTAAGGAAAAAAGAATCCCCTTTTCATATCCTTCCAACTGGGGATTTTTTTTAACCCCTTTCCCGTGAGGTGGGAACTCATCTTCGTGGTCGAATTTAAAAGAACAATGGAACCCTGACTACGTTTCAACAAAAAATAAAAACTTGTTTTTTTTTTTTTTCCTTTTGGGTGTTGGCTTTTAACTCTTTCCAAGCCGATTTTGAAAACGGCTGCAGTGTTACAGATGAAAGGTAGTTGCTGCTTGTTCAACCCTTTACTGACTTTAAGGTTGTCTTTAAAAATGCAAGTTGGAGGAGTGCTTCTGGTATTTCAAAAATTACGAAGCCAAGTTTACTATGTCGTCAGGGCTGTTTAATGGAAATAGATTATAATTACGGTGCTAGAAGATGACGTTTGATTAAGGTAGTTTATTTTACTGAGTGATTACGCCAAGATTGTTTGACATTCTGTTGTTTGAACGATGATTAAATCTACTGTTGGGGTACTTTTAAAAAGGTCATAAGGAGCCGTTATACCACACCTGAATGTTAGGAGGTACTTGGGTCAGTTCCTAGACTTTTAAAAGTTTAAGTTCGTCGTTTGATTATTTTTAAAAATAATGTATATCCTCACAAGCTGTGGTCGACAAAACTTCTGCAAAGGAATATTCAGAGACCAAATCCCTTTGTGAAGTTACTTTCTGGTAGTGTAAATATTAAAGTAGGATTGCTCGGTAATGGGCGATGAAGAGGAGCCATATTTGTTGCATGCATAAAAATCCAGTTATGCTCAAAATGGAACAGTATTTCAATAGTGTATTATGATTTTTTAAAAATTTGTAGAGTCCCCTGTACAGTCTAGAAATTTGAAACCTTGTCTGAGAGGGAATTTAAGTTTAGTGATTTGAAGAACAAACCACAAATGCACAAACCTTTGTGTATTTTAGAATATATTTGTCTTCGTCCTGCGGTAGCTCGTGTGGTGTTGTGGAGGTGAAGATCTACGTAAAAATAGTGTTGGGCAGATTTACGTAGTACTTGTAAAATCACAGGTACTGTTGTATTTTTTAATGTTTCTGAGGGTATTTTTGTTAGTGAAATTGTTTTATTTTCCTAATAGTATTCATATACTGCTACACGTTACATCAGTTGCGCATATCTTGATTTTACAGACTGTGTTGTTTTAACCGTTTTGGTTTTTCAAATCAACGTTTTTTGAAATTTTTGAACCTTGCAAGTCGTTTGACATTAATATTCTGAATCTTAGTTTTTCAGAATCCTCTAAATAGCAAAATGCAAAATAATTGCTAGTTGTTTAACCTCCTAAGATCTTTTTACATGAGAAATGGGGGAAGGGAGACTGAAAAGGTTAGAGACCTCAGTTTGAAATTGAATAAAGATCATAGATAGTACATGTTTTAGATTTGCTTTAAAGACAAAGCTAATATCCCACTTGGTGAGATCAAATAACTTGTGGTTTAAAAATTTAAAGTAACCAGTAGCCATTTTAACTTCACTTATTTCTCCTGGAGTTAATTTTTAATTGCTCGTTTCTTGTAAAAGGTAGTTCTAGATGGTAAAGAAAATTTAAGATAATTTCAATCTTTACCAGTGGTAAACTTCTTTGTTTTGGTATATTGCTTGGCATCAAAGAAAAATAAAAATGAAAACAAGGTTATAATCTTAACCCTCTCCAAAGATGTGAATTCTTTCTTTTTTAATCTCCTTGCTTTCTCTCTAATGTTTATGCACGCACCCAAAAGATGAGGAAAACAAAGAGTGATAGGCCCTCTGATAAATAGCTGCAACCTCACATGTACAGGGAGCGCGTTGATGAGCATCTTCTTGATTTATCCAGTGAGCATGTCTCTGGAATATTTTCTCATTGTTCCATCACACTGAAACTTTGGCCAAGAATTGTTCAAAAATCCAAACACTGATACTATCTTTTTTTTTTTTAAGGTAACTTACAAGATTAAAATTAAATTTGATTGACGATGATTCTGAACAAATACGCTGTTTATTTGAGGTAAGAATGGGTAAATTTTACTACTTTGACATAAAAGTAAGCTTATTAGGTTTTTATTTTCTTTGATAATTTATATTTTTGATACTGATTATGAGTAAGTATCTGAAATAATTTTACAAAATCTTTAAACCTTTTCATTGAGAAGTATTACGTACATAGCTATTGTAACTTCATGTGCCTTTTGAATAGTTTAAAATATTGAAGGTCCTTTAAGCCTTTGTTTAATTTTGGGACCAAGAAAAAGACTGATTATACTTTCAGGAAAACCATAAACCAAAGATATGGTTTTTCTTTTTTGCTGCCTAATATGCTGTGTAAACAGTTTTAATCTTTAATATTAAATAAGTTCATTGGAAAATTCAATCTAGTTACTATTCATATTAACATTTTAGGGGAGAATGTTTTAAAAACTAGCGTTTTGTGAGCATAGATTTTAGTTTTTGTTCCTTTTATGAAATAAGAACTTTAAAAACATGTTTTCCTACTTGGCTTTTGGTGGTTCCATCAATGAATTGTTTAGAATATTGTTTTCTTCCCCCCCCCCCCCCCAAAAGGTATGCCATTTTGAAGACTGAGACCATGGAATTTTGTCCTTGAGGATAAATCTTTGTGATAGTCTGTATTTTGTATAGCAAGTAAGTAAATGTTTTTACCCAACATATGAAGTCTAATAGCTACCAACATTTGAATAGGAAAATATCAGTAAAGGTTGTCAATGTGACATAAATTGTAGACTTAATCTCAAAAAAGGGATGAGGAAAAGCCCGTCAAGTGCATTTCCTTATATCAAAGCAGTTTTGTGTTAATGTTAAAACAGTTGATACATGTGATTTATATCAGCTGTGAGACATTCAGTAATTTTCAGTTAAATGGTGATTTAGATTTATGGTTAAATCAGAAGTTGAGTCATCTTTACAATCTGAAATGTACATTCTTCAGCCATTTTTTTGGTGATATAGATTATGTTTTAGAAATGGCGTAGAATTTTTGTATCTGCAGATCTTACAATTCTTAAAAGAACTGTATTTCAAAAATTAAGTAGACCCTTTCGTAGTCTAGTTATTATTTAGTGGATTTAAAATAGTCATTTTACCTATTTTTGTGAGTCTTTCTTCCCAAACAGGTAGAAAAATAAGTTATTTTACAGGAAACTAAAATGATGTGACAAGAGAGACTTGTTACCTATAGCTTAGTAAGTCTTTAGAGCTTGAAAGGAAGGAATAATTTCAACATGTATATGATTTTTTGATATCCTAAAATTAGATACATGAATTTAAAAAAATAGGTACAGAATTGTCAGGAATAATTTCTTACTCCTTAACACTGAATGTGGAAATTAATGTCAAGTGATATTAACAAGGGATTTACCAGAGGAAATATGGAATATAATGAGATATCTTGGGAAATTTTAAGGGTAGTCAAATAACCAATTAATTCATATAAGGGCAGGTTTGCATTTGTTCTTATAATTTTTGTGGATAATTTATCATTGGTGTTAGCTTATTCTGTTGATTCAAATAGATGATAGAGGTAATATTTTTATTTCTTTTAATTTAGCTTAATTTTTGCTTTTTGGTCCTTTTGCAGTTTGGTCAAATTTGTGTTTTTTATAATGTACAAAGGAAACCAAATGTTAGACCTTTAACAGTATAAAGTTTTAAGATGTCATATATGTAGAGTCAAGACATGTTTTCATCCCAAGCGTCTTTAATACAAATATCAAGGTTAGGGATTCCTTCTTGTAAATGATAGGATGTTATTTTGGCATTCAGATGTGCTTGGACACTGTTGTAAAAATTGAGAATTGAGCTTCTTAAGACACAAATGTATGTGAAGTTTAGGGTAAGTTTAAGTAGAAATTGGCAGTGACTTATAATAGACTACCGAAGTTGTAATTTGAATCCATAAAAGTAAAAAAAAAATAAAAGACTTTAAGATTAAAATATTAAATGGAGATTTTAATTTTTTTGTGTAGTATTAATCATTATAAAAATACTTTAAATGATACAGAAACTCCTAAATTAACATAATGGAGTTCAGTTTTCCTTTTTATCACCAACAAAATAAATATTTTTAAAAGATCTGCATGTCCTTTGACCTTCATAATAATACGGTCAGTGTTTTGAAATCTGCTGAGCCAAGCTTGTAAAATTGGCAATATTTCTGGTAGACAAAAAGAATGGATACATGAGAGCAAATATAACCTAAGATTCCATTATTTTAAGTTTGTATAGTTCATAAAAAATTATTTAGTTTATTACTATTTTCTGTTTGAGTCAAAGTTAAAAATACTTAAATACTTGTTTTTATTTTAACATTTTGAATTCTTGAATCAAAATAACCTGATCAGGTTCGAGATTGAATTCCATTGTGTTTATCATTGTGGCAACAACTGTTTAAAAAATTCCCTGGAGTTCCACAGATAATGAAGGAAGCCATGCCCATAGTTAACAAAAGGCTTTCATGAACTATTGCATTATAATTAGAGGCTAGATTATATGAAATAGGTAATTTTGAATATAAATTTTCTTTCAAGCTTAGTTTACTATTCACAGTTTCTTGATAATTTAAAATTTTGGACTGTGGACAACCAATTAATTTGCCTTGTTTACTCTGATTTTCTTCTTTGTTGAGAGGGAAAAAAGATAACTTGGGGATATCTCCATCTTCTCCATTAATGAGAGGTGTGTGAAAGAATGGAAAGAATAACTGATTGAACAGAGAGGAGACCCAGCTTCTAATGTGAATTAGTTCTGTAATCTTGACATTTTATTCACTGTGGGCTTTAGTCTTCCTATTTTGTATAAAATATTTGGAGTTTTCCAATCTCACACCAGTTTGCTCTTGAATTGTGTGGTAAAAATAATAGAATGTCTAATTCTCTTAAACTGGAGAGCAGTTTTTGTAATTTTTGCATTGCAAATTGTAGGTATTAATTTTATGTTGAAGTTATTTGAATAACGTGAGACCTGGGCCGGTAGTATACCTGACTTTCCTAATTTTGATGGTGGTTTTGTCCCTAAATTGTGTCTGACTCTTTGTGACCCCATGGACTATAGCCTGCTAGGCTCCTCTGTTCATGGGGTTTCCCAGGCAAGAATTCTGGAGCAGGTTGCCATTTCCTTCTCTAGGGGATCTTCCCGACCCAGGAACCTGCGTCTTCTGCATTGGCAAGAGGATTCTTAACCATTGAGCCACCAGGGAAGCTGTTTCTTAATTTTAGGCATTCTAAACTATTAATAAATAGTATAAATGCAGACAATGGAGAAGTGTCTTTAAAAAATAGAGATTTAGAATGCTGCAATGAAAGCGTTTTGAATTTTTTTCCTAATTATTTCATTAAGTAATTTAAAGATTAATGTATTTAATGTAACATTTGCAGCTGACTATCATGATTATAAAGCTTACATGCTTGGCATAACCTATATAATTTTCTCTGAATACAACTGTATTTCAGAGATAAATATTCTCTTACTCAGCTGCCTTTCCCTTCCAGGTTAAGTAGCTCACCGCACTTAATTGTCAAATTGAGTGTTATTTCTGAATATAATTAACCATGACAATTTAAATTCAAGGATATTCTGAACTTTACAAATAAAAACTGATTTGAATGTTTACATAACTTCTAAGAAGCATGTTTACTACAACAATTTGATTTATACATTGTGTAAAGCTAGATAATCCACTGTTTTGGAAAACAAGCTTTTGTTTTTTGAGTTTATTTGAAATTGAATATTTTCCAAACAAGCAATTATATCCTTAATATATATTACAGAGTAGTCAAAATCATTTTAATTTAGGTTATCAAGCTAAATATTTTGCTTAACTTTAGTGGTTTATGAGTTGTGAGAGTTTTCTTATAACTTGATGACTTTACCACTAGTATCTTATTTTTGTGAAAAATTTCTTATATTTCACAATGCTCTCAAACTTTATTCTTAATTAAGATGTTAGGTGGTTTTGAGGACTTCAAAAGATGACAATCAAATGTAAGAAAAGCACAGATGGCCTAGTGTTAATGTAAGACTGCACTAAAGTCATCTTTGCATTTTATTATAAAGTGACCAGCAATCATAATATACCTTTCAGTTCAGTCGCTCAGTTGTGTCCGACTCTTTGCAACCCCATGAATCGCAGCACGCCAGGCCTCCCTGTCCATCACCAACTCCTGGAGTTCACTCAGACTCACGTCCATCGAGTCAGTGATGCCATCCAGACATCTCCTCCTCTGTCGTCCCCTTCTCCTCCTGCCCCCAATCCCTCCCAGCATCAGAGTCTTTTCCAGTGAGTCAACTCTTCGCATGAGGTAGCTAAAGTACTGGAGTTTCAGCTTTAGCATCATCCCTTCCAAAGAAATCCCAGGGCTGATCTCCTTCAGAATGGACTGATTGGATCTCTTTGCAATCCAAGGGACTCTCAAGAGTCTTCTCCAACACCACAGTTCAAAAGCTGGATCTCTTTGCAATCCAAGGGACTCTCAAGAGTCTTCTCCAACACCACAGTTCAAAAGCATCAATTGTTCGGTGCTCAGCTTTCTTCACAGTCCTACTCTCACATCCAAAGATGACCACAGGAAAATCCATAGCCTTGACTAGACGAACCTTTGTTGGCAAAGAAATGTCTCTGCTTTTGAATATGCTATCTAGGTTGGTCATAACTTTCCTTCCAAGGAGTAAGCCTCTCAAATGAGGATCCTTGTTACTGCAAAATATTAGAGATAGATAGGAATATGAGCAAAATTGATATATCAAAGTTTGTAGTCTGCTTAAGGTGAACTTAGCTTGTGTTAGTGGCTCAGTTGTGTCTGACTCTGCAACCCCATGGACCCCATGGACTGTAGACTGCCAGGCTATGCTGTCTGTGAAATTCTCCAGGCAGGAATACTGGTGTGGATTGCCATTCCCTTCTCCAGGGGATCTTCCCAACCCAGGGGTCAATCCCAGGTCTCCACATAAAGGAAAGCTTTGTCATTTTGGAAAGGAGATTGAGTGGTAAGATTACATCAGTGTCAGTAATTTTTGTGGTGGTGCAAAGTGTGATCCAACTTTTCATCTGGTTTTCATGGAGTGAGCACTCTGAACCACATATTTATACTGGTAGAGAGCTTTTTTTAATAAGCTGATGAGTTTTCCTCAGATACTTCTTTCATGGATATTCCCTTAAGTCATTCCTGCTCTACTCTCAGGGACTAAATCAATTTATTTTACTTGATTGATTTAGGATTTATCTTTGTTCAGTAACTGCCTTCTTTATATAAGGTCAGGTTAAATTTGGAAGCTTAAAAATGAGTAATGCTGTGTTTCTTATTAATTGCTTCATTTTATTAACTTGTTGGGAGGAAATTTTAGCACCTTGATCTTAGAAGAAATTTTGAAGCAGGTCTTTGCAATATTTCTTGGATATGAATAGTCAAAATGATTAATGGGTTTTGGTAAAGTTATCAGGAACTTGCTTTATAATTTGAAAATTGGAAACCTTGGTCTTGGAAAACATTTAAGGTAGCTTAGTTGTTGCTTAAATCTTAAACTTTATTTTACTTTCTAAAAATTCTTAAATTGGTACTTTTTTATATTGAACTTTTAAACAAAGCATTTTGGATAGTTCTTGCCATTATTTTGATTATTATAATCATACTTTGGCACAGGAGTGACGGGAAAAAGTATATACCTGTATTCTCAAAAATATACTCAAGATAGAGAAACATTGTCTTCCATGTTGGTGAAGTATTTCAGTCTAACCAGTGAAAAGTATGGGTATGGTATTTTTATCAAGCCATATACTTTAGAGAGGCTTAGTGTTGATGCTGGGAAAAATTGAGGGCAAGTAGAGAAGGGAGCGACTGGATGAGATGGTTGGATGGTATTACCAACTCTGGACATGAGCTTGAGCAAACTCAGGGTGATAGTGATGGACAGAGAAGCCTGGCATGCTGCAGTTCATGGATTCACAGGGTCCAGCAAGACTTAGTGATTGAACAAGTGTTGAGTAGGTCCATTTAATTAGTAGTAAAGGAAAGTTGGAAATTATGCTTAAGGTTTCTATCCCAGAATAGTGTTGATTTGATTAAGGTTCACGATAATATAGTAATACTGAAGAGTGAGAAACATGGCCTTGCCAGGTTGGAAATGGATGTTTTCCTTTAGAAATGTTGAAAGCAGGTTAGATGAAGGACCAGAAGATAAAATCCTTCTCTTCTGTTGAGTGAGGTTGGCTCTGTTAAACAGCTGTTTTAACAACCATGACTGCCTGTTAGGGAGCCCAGATTTTTACCTAGGAAGTTCTTGGGGACTGAGACTTAACATGTGTTTTTATAATAACATTCTACAGGTGAAGCTCCGAGCGTTCAGGTTTAAGATTCTCTGGATTTGAACTTTTGATCTTTTGGAACTGTCTTTATAAATACATGTCTGGTAATTGATTCTGATAAGATGTTGAAATTTCCAAGTCTATTTTTGTGTTTCTATTCATAAAATTGTATTCCTTTTGCTTTCTGCAGGAATATGAATCCTGAAGCTGAATTACCTAAGGGGCCTCTACAGTGAAGTGAAATAGATGTTGGTGGAAGCATTTAGTAAGTTTTTACTCAATTTACATGTTTAATCTGTTTTTTAAGTTTAAATATGACTTTGGAAATTTTAAGTAAATGAGTCTATAAAAACAGATTTAGTGAGATTCAAAACAGTACAAAAATAGACCCATATGGTTGGGTGTGTACCAAGTTTATTAAAATCTTATTAATTTACTCCAACCTTTTATTACTTTCTGCTTTTCTAACTTAGGTTCAGGCAAAGTTTAAATGGCAAGAAATCATATTTGAATATGCTCTTAATACTATACCTAGGACTTCTCTTGACGGCCCAGTGGTTAACACTGGGCTCCACTGCAAGGTGCAGGGTTCAATGCCTGGTCAAGGAAATAGGAGGCCGCAGGCACAGCGCAGCCAAAATAAAAAACCTGCACCGTAGATCTAGGTGTTTGTAAACTGCCCTCTGTTTTTATAAATAAAATTTTATTAGAACACAGCTATGGTGTTTCATTTATACATTTTCTGTGTCTACTTTATTTAGAGCTACTGAGTAGAGAGTAGTTGTAGCCAATGGCCACAAACCATTGAATACTTAGTATCTTGTCCTGTAAGCAATTTAGCTTATTCTGGATTCTTCTTTTTTGTCAGCTTTACATATATAGAACTCAGAAGCCCTTGAATTCTCTTGGTAATAGAGCATACTTTTTACTGGATTTCATTGTTACTAATTCAAATAAATGAAGTAATCATGAGCTTTCCTTAAACTTGAAAGCCCAACAAAAAGTTCTTTTTACACTGGGGTTTTGCCTTGATAGTGTAGAAGGTTTGGTTACTACTATGGAATTTCTAATTCACCATCTGAGAAATAGTGAGAAAAGAGTGGTGAGACTGTATAAATGAATTTGGATGAATTTTCAAATGGATTTGTTTATTTTTGACAAAACTTTTTAGTATAATTATTTAGTAATTGTTTTATAAAAGAGTTTTTGAATCACATTTACGTATCTAGATTCTATATGATAATCTTTGTTTCTCATTATTGTTTGAACCTCTATTATATAAATGGTGACTAGGACCTGTAAAATTGAATTTTTTTTTTAATGGGTGGTGAGGACAGAGATGAAAACTTACCTAATGTAGTATAATTTATTGACTTCATGCCTTCTATTTTAAAGTGCTTAATTGCCTGGCACATAGTGGGTGCTCAGTAAATACTTGTTAATTTAATGTATATAGTTGCTGTTGAACATTTGTCAACTAGTGTTTGGGGTCTAAACTAAAAATGAAGGGAGATTCATGGTTAAGTTTATAATGCTTTAAATAGTAACTTTTAGATATGCTTTAAATACTAAACTTTGACTCAGTAAAAGCTTAAAAGTTACAAGAAACCACAACTTTCAATCTTTTCATGAACATGTAGTCAAGTTTTAAACTAATAGGGATAATGGGGAAGATCTGATAATAAAACTTTTAAGTAAGATGATTTTCTTAGCCCCCATAGTTGAACAGCATAGTTTTAACAGTGTGAACAACAGCTGGCTGCTTTTGTTTCTTGCATGCCCACCTTATTTAGGACCCAGACTTGTTAATATATTTTAATCCTATTGAGGAGTCAAGCTGTTTTTGGTAATAAGACAATATGTGAATTGACTATATTAAATATTTTCAAATTTAAAGGCTGTGCAAAGAAGATTGAAATTATGACATAAGTACCAGGAAGATTCATTATGTGATAATGATCAATTTCTCCTTACTGTAATTTTGTACCCATTTGTCCCACTCGTTTTGCATTAAGTCTTTGAATTTTAACAAATTGTAACATTTATTAGAACCACTTGTTTAAAAAGTTGAGTCATTCATCTTTTTCCTTGTGCTCTTCCTGTCCTCCACATTTTTTTGTTGCTTGTAAAATGGGGGTTTGCTAAGAAGTAGAGGTAAGGAAGTGGCTTGTTTTAGGGGAACCTCTCTTAAAACACATCCAGTAATAAATCACTTGCTTGAATTTCAACTAACAACTCATTTTACAGTATCCCAATGTGTTTTAAGCAAATTTACTGAATTAGAATTTAAAACTTTCTTGTTCAGTATTGTGTTTTTAATTTCTGGCTGTACAGTATTTGGGGATTTTAAGAGATAGTAGATACTTAATACCTTCTTACCATAAAAGTTTGTCTAGAACTGACTTAGAACAAGCAATTAAAAAAAAAAGTATAAGTGACCATTATAGTGGGAAAATTCTCTTAACTTTTCATAGTATTAGCTTGAAGCTTGTATGTTTGATGATGGAATTCTGGATCAAACCATCATCTCTTCAGTATGTTTGCAGTAATCCACAAATTGCTGAAAAGATATGGAGTAGTAGGGCTTTGATACTAAACCCTATTCAGTTTTCTGTACTGATCTTATTTTAATGCAACATTAGCATTATGTTAGTTACTCAGTCATGTTGGACTCTTTGTGATCCCATGGACTGTAGCCCACCAGGCTCCTCTGTCCCTGAAATTCTCCAAGCAAGTATACCTGACTGGGTTGCCATTTCCTTCTCCAAATGTGACATTAAATTCTCTTTAAAGCAGAAATTGTTTTTGTCTTTTAAATAGTTGACCCCAGGACCCTATAGATTTTTCAGAGATACCATGACCATTGGAATATAAATTGTTTGATTCATTAAGGTTAGTCTGTAGGTCCTCAGGTACTTTGGTTACTCTGGTATATTGGAGTAATAACTAATATTTATTGAGGTCGTTCTATATGCCAGGTAATGTAAAAGCTATAAATGTTAATCTTCACCACTACTGCTACATAAGGTAGGTACTACTGTTACTTCTGTTTTACAGATGAAGAACTGGATTTAGTTACCAATGAAATTTCCAGGCTCAACTCATGCATACCTTTTCACTTTTTTAACTTCGGTTATTTGCAAATTTAATTTTTGTAAGAAATTGAAATTCCATGAAATTAAATGGCTCATTCTGAAATCCTTTATTGTTCTTTTAAGTGCTTTGAATGCTTGACTTAGCTCTTTTGCTTATTAACAGAATGCTTACTTTCTGGGTTTTGATTTGCTTCATAGGAATGCAGATTGATCATGGCTTTTCTAGTACCAATCTTTTTCTTCATCCTACTCACCCCCCTCCCCCTTTTTACCATCTTATATATGATGACAGTATATATGATAGCACAACCAATATGCTGGTATTTTTTAATTTCTACTTTTGTCACACAAGATGATGTATTCTGTTAATTAATTTTGATATGATTTTAATATCATTTGGCTTCCTTGTGAATCTTTAAAAATATGGTTTTAATTTTTTAAAATAAGGCTTTAATATTTTACATAGTGTCAAGAATGGATTTTGCCTCTTGCCTTGTGGCAGGAGAGTATGAAGCCCTGAGTTTATCACTTAGTGTACTAGATTGAATAAATTGCACCTATTGCTATTGTAATGACTGTAACTTAATATCAATGCATTAACGTCATTGTTCATCATAATAGTATTTACATTCCAAACATTTAGAGCTTGATCCTTCATTGTAACAGAGTTTGAGAAATTGGTTTATAATTAACTAATCAAGAGGAATGAAGGTTTTTATCTTTTTACTTTAATATAGAGATATATGTCCCTTAATTTTAAGGAATGAACAATTCAAGTGGAAGCTATTTTACTGATCTGGGAAATAAATGAGTTATTTTTAGTTCTCCTTTTAGGCTGGAGAGATATGGGCAAAAACGTTTGGGAGAAATATCTTTTGTTTGATGTTTATTGATGTTGTGACACTCATTTTCAGTATCTGTTAAATGAGTGGTGATATCTCTTGGTTAATCATGTGATTTATTCAGTAGATTTTTGTACTGTATATAGTAGACAACAGCAACAATGAATCCTTATAGTTTTGGAATGAATGTATTAATTACCTAAAGAGCAAAAAATGCCCTTGTATTTAATAACTTCCAAGTCAGTCATCCAGACTTTATTGGTATAAATTTTAGTTTGAGAGCTGTAAAATTTATAGAGAAGATCAGAGTTAAAGCTTATTTTTCTAATTATGTTTGATCATGATGAATCAGGGCCATTTATTTAATGGTAAAATCTTCTGACTTCCCTTAATTCCTTTAGCTCAAATTATTTAAGCAGTTTTTTTTTTTTTAATGAGGAAAATTTGATGTTTTTGAAATGAGAATTTTACTTGTATTGAATTTGAAATCTGATACATCAAATAAGACAGGCAGACACTCTGCATTTTGATCATTTTGTTTTCTAGTGGCTATATGTTTCCTGCATTCTCATGTATGTAGCTCAAGATTATCCATATCCATTTGTGTTACTTATGCAAAATTAAGATCTGTTGCACCAGAGAACTGCTATGATCCACTGCTTTGGTCTTTTTTTTTTTAATTCTTTAAGATTCTTTTCCATATTTAGTTTTATTTGAAGAAGCTTGGAAAGTTTTCTGCATTGAGATTTAGAATCCATAGTGTTTGCTGTACTTTAGCTTTCCAGAATTGTGGATTTGACTTTTTGTTTCCATTTCTCATGTAGATAGTGTAACAACATTTAACTATTAAAAATGTGACTCTTACTGCCACATTTTTATGGTTACTCTGTATCTGTGACAGGAAAAGAATTTTGTTACTGGTGTGCTGCTGTTTGTGCCATGCTTCTATCAGTGAGAAGTTGTCTGTGCAGCACATGCTACTTAATATAATACAATTTTAGAGTTTAAAGTTGTTACAAAATTATTAAAGCATTATGTATGGTAAGCTTATCTTCAAGGTGGGTAGATGTTGTCTGTTTGAAGGAATATGATTGTTGATATTCCAACAGCATTTTTTTTTTTCTTTTAATGTTTTCATCAAGCACCCAGTCAGCTTGAAGAGTCTCAAATGGACCCTACCACTGAGAAATCAAGATGGCAGTCCACTATGGGGAATTGAGAAAAATGGATTAATACAAGAGTGCTGTGATAATATACAACCAAGACAGGGTTCTTTTAACATGGATTTCATGAAATGAATGAAGATATAGGTTTTTTAACAGCACAAATGGACAGTAAATTTGTCTTTCTAGAGACTTTTTGTATCATTAGGAATATTTTTGACATTTGGAGAAAAAGATGGCACATTAACAGATGATAGTTTGTATGCCTGGAATTTTTTCAGTTTGATTTGTATGAGTATGACCTTGTGGAATGTTAACTTTAATAAAATTTCTAACACTTTAAAATTTCTCAGTTTGGGTTTTTTTTTTTTTTTTTTTTT
>NW_011491015.1:793197-805818 GCF_000754665.1 Bison bison bison | reverse complement strand
TTTTTTTAAGCTCATGTTTCATTAAATATTCAGTGTCGCCTTAAATCACACTTTGACCTTTACAGTTGCCCAGCAGTCAAATGTACTGAATAAAGCTGGTAAAATGGAAATGGTGTGCTGGAAAATATTTTACTTGGTTGATTAACATTTGTCTTTTTACAAAGTTGTGGAAATTTATTTGTGCCTTAAAAAATGGTTGTTCAGGTAAAATACTATTTTATACTTTCTTAAAGCATCTTGCTTAACCAGTGGGTCAAGGATATTTGATTTTGTGAGACTTTAATGAACTTAAAAAAAAAAAAATGCCTTTTGCTTCAAATTCAGCATGAATGATAGAGTATTTTTCTGAATTAGTATGTTTTGATGGAAATGGTCCCTTTCACCTATGCTTATTAAATATTATAAATAAAACATCTTGTAGAATATCTGAATATTCAAATTAAACTGAATCCTCCTTTTGGCTTAATGGTTAATATTAGGTGAAGAGGTGTTGGATTTATAGGAAGGTCCTTAGGGTATTCTCAGAAGAACTTAACATTTTGGTGTCAATAATGTCTACAATAGATTTTATAAGATAAGATTGCTTATTGTATTTTTCTGATTCTGTACATTTAGAAGTTTAGAGTAAGTGAACCACAGTATGTCATGGATAACTTTTGTTTGAATTCTGGGTGAATGCTGCAGTTTCATTCATTGATAATCAGTTAAAATTATTTTCAGTTACTATTATGGGGTGTGGCAGACTTTGATAAATGAATTGATTATATTTTCCCATTATATAGAGAACAAATGATATTTCAGCTTTTGTTTTTTGTTTTGGTGAGAAAATGTTAATCACGCCATATTTGTAATTAATGGCAAATACCAGGATACACAAGTCAGTGATCAATGGAGATGTATTCATTCTCATTGGCTGATTTGAGTTGGTTGGTTGGTTTATATAGATCAAAAGTGGAATTTTGGATTTTGATTTTTGGTACAAAATTGTCTTTTGTAGAAAGTATGGAATTGAGACTGGGTTTTGTTTATGGATTTTACATTTACCTGCGTGCAGATTATTGCTTTCGTTGAGTATAAATCTAAAGTTGGCTTCTCAGTGAGGCAAGGGTGGTATTCTGGCAGATAACGTTGAGTAAGGAAAGTTGATTGCTTTTGGATGTGTGAATGTTTTCTTGGGGTGCTTGTTGAGAAAGTTGAATAATTTGGTTTTGGCATTAGTGATTTTGTTTACATAGATGTCATGGTTTTGATATGTAGGAGATACGTGACATTACTTTGGTAACTTTTCCATCAGATATGACATTGTTACTAGTTTACCATTGTTGAAATTGGTATATACTTAGAATTTGGTTTGGAGTACAAGGGGATGGTTGAAATACATGTGTTGGTTTTCGAGGTGGAGTTTCTTGGGTTTGTTTTTTCATTGGTAGTTCCATGCTCTTGAATTTAATACCATTGTTCTGCGTGAATCAGTATGGTATGAGAATTTTTGGGGTATGGTTTTGGCAAGGTTGTATAATGGGTTAAAGAATCTTGTGAAAATACAAAGAAAAGTTGAGATTTTTGAATAAAAACTAGTTGCATTAATTTTTGCCCTAATGCAACTGAACACTAGGGAGGCGCTCTTGTGCCCCTTCCTTTCAGTTGGGATGGAAAATTCCCCCTTAAACTTAATCCTTAGATAATTTTTAGGCTTCATAAGGAAGGCAAAACTTGAATTTTAATTTATGAAACTGAGGTTTTGCTTTTATTTAGAAACCATTTTACCATGGTGGGGGTAGTTTTTAAAAAGATTAGTACTTAAGCTGAGCTTTATATTCTCCTAAGAATTATCCCTTTTTCAAAATGGCTTGATAAAACACCACTTCCTGTCCAGAGAGGAAGTTATTTTAGCTCAAGGACTGAAATATTTAGCAGATCTTTAGACAAAAGGAACAAATTACATTTCTCTCTGGCTTAAAAAGGGTGTTTGAGCCAGAGGGGGTTAAGAAACCTCCCCCCTCCGCCTGATGGGGTGGTCTGGAGGGGCAGGGAGGGGTGGGGGTAGGGGTCCTTAGGCTCCCTGGGATGGAGGATTCTTTTTTTTTTTTGGTGGAGATGAAGGGGTGGGTCTATGGTACATCACCTGAGTTGTGGGGTAAATGTAGAGAGTGTCAATCAAAGGCAGAGCTCAGAGCTGGGAAGGAGGCTCTAGATGGCGGCTGTGCCTTAGAGAGAGCGCGCTCAGCTCCCTGCCTTCGCCTCACTTTACGCAACTTTCCCTAACTTTCGGGCAGCCTCAGGGGGCCCCCGCAGCCCCCTGCCTCTCCTAGTGACTTACTGGGGTCGATTCGAACCTTTTTTAGGGAGAAAAGCAGCTTTTGGGAGCTTTCTTTTCGTGCCTTGTTGGAAAGAAGCAGCCGTACTGAGAGCCCAGGTCGTTGTTTTTTCCAGCTTAGAAGCCATGGCGCACCTCCATTTTTGTGCGCTCTCCTAATGAGGTTTTTTTTCTTCCGGACCCGTTTCAGGATTAATTGTTGCTTTATTTTTTTGAACAGTTAACATATTTGAGGATTATATTATTTATTTTTTGCTTTTTAGCGGAGAATTTTGTTTTTATTTTTAATTATTTGGGATCTGATATTTTTCTACTACTAGATAGGACTCTTGCTTTGGACCTACTACATGGATCAGGTAAGTTCACGATCATTAGTGGTAATTTAAAAGATTTACATGTTTAAGTTTGCTCTATTTTCTGTAAATATGTGAAATTCCTGGATGACGCAATAAGATACAGAGATTGTTATTTGTATCCAGTGTGTTACTTTGAGAAACTTTCCTTATTGATAGTGATGATTCCCTCTGTTCGGTTTATCATGTTTTTTTTTTTTTAAGGAAAAAATAGAAATATTTTGTTTTTTGGTGTTTACCGCCGTTGTGTTATAACAATATCGTTACATAGTCAGGACTTTGTTCCTGATAATAAAAGCCATCGATAGAAGCTGGGACCTTACCTTTCTTTCAACTTTTGACAGTAAATACCTGGGCACAGGACTTCAAAGCAAACACAGATTCCCCCTCCCCCTTAATATTTAAGACTTAAAAGATGATGAGAAATAAGGACAAAAGCCAAGAGGAGGACAGTTCGCTACACAGCAATGCATCGAGGTATGAGCTATCAACTTTCTTCCTTTTTTCTTTTTTTTGGGGAAACCTCAGCTTACATTGTTTACCTTGACAGACAAGGATAGCTGTCTGTTTTATTTTAAGAATTTTACTCATTTGAGTTCGTTTTTTAAAGCGTGACCTTGAGATTGCTAATATGCCACACCCTAATTTTTTGGTAGCAATTTATGAAAGTTAAGTTGTGACTTAAGGCCTCTTACAGCAGTCAAAAGGTAAGGTACCTTTATTCAAGGGGGCCTTTCCTGCAAACCACAGGTTTTTTGACAGTAAATTTCAGTTTTTAGGTTTTCATGCTGTGGGAAAATGACCTTGTCGGTTTAGCCATTGCTGCATTGCACCATTTTACATACAAGGCAAATTTTTTCTTTGAAGAATGTAGGATACCCAAACTAGTAACTGAAGGCCATAGAGGAGCCTTGTGGTAGTAAATTATAGTAAATAGACATTTGAGAAAGTTATATGAATGAAAAAATGTACATTTTAAAATGAAATTGCAAAAAGGACCCTTTGACTGATGCCTCTCAGTTTATATTTTTATTTGACTCTGTTTCTTTTGATACTGTTGACATTTTAGGAAATTTTGATAAGATTTAATCAAAACCTTTACTCTTGATGGTTACAGTTCCTGCATTTATAAAATCAAACCTGTGATCACAGAAATCTTGGAATACGATTAATATGCTTCTGTTTTGTGTGTGTTACTGTGATTCTAATTGTTTATTTTATATTTAAAATACTTTAAGGTTTGCATTTGTATGCTTATATTTAGACAATTTTCTCTGGTTGGTAGATGTAGTATTTTATCCTTGCATTTTAGTTGTAGCTGCTTTAAATTTATTGATTTATTTCGACAGAGTCGTCTGGAATGCTTTATCTTCTGAAGCTTACAAATGTTACTGTTTGTTCAAATCATGATTTGTTTCACATTTGTTGGAGTTCACCATATTAGTGACTAAGTAATAAAGCCTCTAAGATATCTTGTTGTATGAAAATCCTCTAAGATGTTTTGTTGTATAATCTGTATATTAATTTTCTAAAGTATGTATGAATACATTTCTTGATGTGTATTCTATGAACTGTCACATTACAGATTTTAAATTAATGCATTTAACAAGAACTTGATTGGTTTATATGAATTTTCCCCCTCCCCAGTTTGCTTTTACTTTTACAATTTTTTACAAACAATATATATTACTAGGTTAGTGATATGAAAGTTTTGAACATGGTTTATTTCTAATGTTGAATTCTTATTTGTGTTATAAGACTTAAAATATTTTCACCCTTGCTTTGAAAAATACCTTTCCAAATTCTTTTGCAAATTGAATTGTCACATAGTTTGGATTACTGTCTTTGAAATTGAATTACCCGTGTAATTATCTAGGCAAGATTTAGGACAGAAAACTCGTGATTCTAAACTGATTTTTCTGAAAAGTGATGGTGACTTGAAGAAATAGGAATCCCCAGAAATCTTTGACAAATTATTAAAGATTCAATACCTAAAATTGGTACTCCCTTGAGTGTATGATTTGCATATTTCACATGGGTTCTGGCTTTCTCATGCAAGGTTTGTGGTTAACGTCATTGACCAGACTCTGCTTTCTAATTTAAAAAAATTAAATGGTTTTGTTATTCTTTCATTAATTTACTCTGACCTGGAGAACGACATGCAAGTTTCCATGCATTTGTGTTCTGGTTATGGGGTTGCAGCTTAACTAGGAGCATGCACTGTACTTTTGAATGTTTTGTCAAGTATATTTTGGTTCATACACCTGATGAGTGTCAAATATTTGAGACACCTTGAAAAGAAGATGGAGTTTTAAATTACTGTTCCCCCTAAATTGCATACTGATACACGTACATAATTATGACATCACTTCCTTTAAAAATTGTAAAGCTAAGAGAATGTTAGTGATGTTTTATTGTAGTAAATTGTTATTTTTAAATGAGCTAAAACTGTGACTTACCACAGCTAGTACTTGGTTCCTTAATGCTTCAGAATTTCTCCATAAGGACCTAGTTTCAATGGCACAAAGTCTAGTGTTTGGGGAATATTAGAAAAATCACTTTTGCAGCCTGAGCCATCAGAGGAAGGGAGGAGTTTGCAGGTCAAGTAAACTTTTTGGTCTGTGAAATTACTTTAGGACCTGGGAGAATTGAATGTGATCTGTTATTTTCCTGTTTTGGGAAATAATGGCAATACTTAATAGTCATTATGTAAGTTTGTTACTCTTTTGAAGTTAATGCTTAAGTATAATGTTAACACTTTGTATGTCATGGTTTTTGAAGGTTAAAAGTTCACTTTCAAAAATGTTTTGGTATCTAAGTTTTAAGTATTTGAAACAAAGTTTTAGGGATGGACAGAGAAATGAGGATCACACACTTACCTAAGACAATTCGCAGTGGGGGTGACTTCAGTAATAAAATAATGGGAAGGGAAGGGAAGGGCAAGTGAGTGGAAGTGTGCACACAAAGAGCTCTGTGTTCTAGGACGCTGCGTTTTGATTTTATCATAAAAGTTTATTAAAATTTATCTCCAAACCCTCTGCCTTTGAACCAGATTTATTTTGATAAGCTGAGCTGCGGGCAAAATCTGCTTTTTAAATCAGCCTTTTAGTTGTCGCTCTTAAAAGGCTGGTGATGGTTAGAAATTGGCATAATGCAGTTGCTTGTGAACTGGAACAGGGAGTTTTTTAAGTGGCAGCCATTTTATGATGCTGATAATAATTATGAGTCGGGATTTTTTTGAGAAGACTGAAAATAAAGCAAATTTAAACCTGAATTACCAAAACATCTGCCCCTCTCCCCCCTTTTCGTTCTTTGGTACTGAAATAAAGGGCAGCTTGGTAGTTAGCGCAGGCAGCAGCTCTGAGTCCCTGGCATCTTGGTGCAGGTCCAGCTCAGTCACAAAATGGCTGTTCCTTTGTGCCGCAGCGCTGACAGACATACTGCATTGCACTGTGTACTCGCCAAACAGCAGGAAGTTGCCGTGCGGAGTTCAAAGGCCGGCCGGCGCCGTCGCCGACTGCTGATTGGCTGTGCGCGCGCCTGGCAACAGCGGGTCAACAGCGGCGGCCTTCGGGCAGGCTCCGCCCCGTGACGTCACGTCCCTCTCCACAGGGAGGGGTGCACGCAATGACGTTAGGTTGCGTGCGCAGCCTGGTTCGTTCTTTTTCGCGGAACCAGCCGCCAGCTGTGGGGCACGGGGGGTGGGGAGGGGCAGGGACGCTGGCTGGGACTTTCCGGTGGGCGGCCTCTCCCGGCGACGTCCTCCGCCCTGTCCGTGGCTGTCTCCACCCTGCGGCGTGTGTTCTTTGCCCAACCCTAGGAATGGTTTTCCTGATTTAGAAGCGGCTTCAGCTTTTGGAGAAAGTGAAGGACCTGCGTGTTGTTTTTACAATTTTCGTTTTCCTTTCTCATATCCTAGAGGGTTTTTTTTTTTTTTTCTCTCTCTCTTTTATTTTTGTGTGTGTGTTTCCTGTGGAGATTAGTGAGTTTGTAACCATTAACCAAAAGCGTTTCACTGTTAGGAGATATTTTTAATTGAAAGTTCGTTAATGGTGTTACAGCTGTTTTAACACATGGCTCATAAACAAAGGGAAGATTATTTGAACTTGTCCCCGTGCATTTTCACTTGGTACCAAATATTTTCTCAATTGACATTTGATGGAGAAAAACTCAGGTCAGTATGTGCAAAGTGATTTATTTTTAAGGGATAATTAGGTAGAAAATAGCAAGAGATTTTCACCTTCTTAGTAACTATTAGTCTACTAATGTTAGGTTAACAAACGAATACATCAGTAGCCATTCATTACTATAAACAAATGTTAGGAGACAAGTCTTTTAAGTGTTAGAGCACTTGCTAAAGAATAGTGACTCCCGAAGCATGTGCAATAGTGGAATTCCTTGGTAAAATCTTAGGAAACTTTACCCGTTCTGGAAATTTTAATTCAGTCCTGGCAAACTTGTTAAAATATTACAATGATGCTCATAGTCTGCCTTTTTAGCAACCCTTGCAAGGATTTCTGGTTAAAAAAATAATCATAGCTTACCAACCATGACTTTATAATTTGGTCATAAGTAATGAATTTAAGCACAGAGGAAAAACAGTATTGGTCTGTACTCAATACTGTAATCATACCCCGGTGAAGAGTTTTTTCCCCAAGCTTTTGGGGGTGTTTTAACAGTAAATGGAATATCAGATTGTTGGCAATAGTTAAGATTTTTTTTTTTTATAGAGTAAAATATACTTCCAAAGAGATGTGAAACTCCAGAGTGCAGGTAGAAATGTTTATCTGGGCATATCATGAATTTTTTTCTGAATCAAGTTTGTAGAGTAAAATTCACTACATTATTAATTGGTTTTGTAGATTCGCATAGTCTTTGTTCTTTAGGAGGAATTGTTGAAACTTTTAGGTGAAATTGGGTTTTCAGTTTGTTTTATAAACTTGTTCATCAAATATTCTGTAAATGATATTTCAGTTATATGCTCAAATATATATGATGAAAATTTTAACAGCCTTAGGGACAAGTACTTAGAATTTGAAGATCATTAACATATTAGCAACTTAAGGTGAATATAAAACAAGTAGAAAGGTTTGTTCTTCCTATATTTTGTGATTGAGTTCTGGTTACATTAAAATTTTATTTGCTAAATGCCCTAAATTAAAAGAGAAGTAACACTGCAGTTGTGTTCTAGAATGTAAACTGCTCTGTAGTAGATGTCATAGATACTACTGTGTGAATTAAAATGACTATTATGATACATCCTTAGTCTCTGTGAACTATTTGCATGCTACTTGGAACCAGTTAATTTATTGAAGGGAAGTATTAGGTCTCTTCATTGAGCTTTCTATGGATTTTCCTCCTGTGTGCAAAATGTCATGAAATGGCAAGAAAAGTGCTGGTTAATCTTTTTTCTTTCTTTTAGATTCTTGACTTGAAAACCTGCAGTTTCCATTTGATATTTGGCTTTTTGGAGTGTAACATCTTTAGTAAAGGTTAAGCAATTGCAGGAAGGTGGGCCAACTATTTCATGAGGTACTTTAGTTATAAAAATTTTTAGCAAGTTATTTTTTGAGAGGTGAATCTGGAAGTTCGGTTGCATTTTACTCGACAGTATGTGAAACTCACAGATTTTATAATTGGTTGGCTTCCTTCCTTCCATATGGAGTTAAACCCCTGACAATTGTGAGATCTACCTCCTAAAACCACTTATTTCTAGACTCCTGTCCTTTCACACAAAATGTAGCATAGCCAGCTTGTTCCTGACATAAATATTAAGTGACTGCTCTGTGTGACATCTGGTAATTTTATTCTGGATCAGAGCATCAATTTTTTAAGGGTTTTTTTTTTTGGGGGGGAAAGCCTTAAAACTTGGTTGGATTTCTTGAAGAGATATTTCCTTTAGGGAAGAAACAGTGTTTTGTTTTGTTTTTAATCACTTGAGAGTAATTTTGTATACAATTAAAAACAACTGTGTTGCCTTACTTATGCTGCTATTTGTTACTATAGCTGACTACTTCCCTCCTGCATTTCAGCGTGACTACACATTGAATTCGAATTCATACCTCACCAAAACTGCCTGTTACCACGTCTTTGGAACTTGAGTGTTATTAGTATAAAGCCGAAACAACAAAAGTTGACACAGTTCAGTAAATGCCAGTGAGTGTCATATGTTTATTATCAGTGATTTAGCAGTGTTGGAGTACATATTTCATATTTGTTTTATAAGTGGAGGTTTATACGTTTTAACTACCTTCGTTTAACTCCCTGTCCCCTCAGACTCCTTACTCCCCTCCCTCTGAACCATTCCCAAGCCCTGCCTCTGGTTCTCAAATCTCATCTCTATGTCTATCATTTACTTTATTTTTGAAATATAATTGACGTACAGCATTATGTTAAGATGCTTGGCTAACGTCACCTTTTTTGTTACTTTAGTGATAACTTTGGAGAGACCTCACAGTTTGGGGGGGGGGTCTCCTCTTTATGAGGAGAATGTTGCAGAAAAGTGATGAGGCATCACTGTGATGATAGTTGTGATTTTATACCCATGTCAGTTCTGATGGGTCATTTTGTGATTTGTGGCGTCTTTAGCAGTTCCTTCTCCGCCTGCCCTGGCGAGAGCGGGTGCAGTGATGAGCGCTAGTGCAGCATTGAGGCTTCCCTGCTGGCTCCGTGGTAAAGAGCCCGCCTGCCATGCAGGAGACACAGAGACGCAGGTTCCATCCCTAGGTGGGGAGGATCCCCTGGAGGAGGGAATGGCAGCCCGCTCCAGTATTCTTGCCTGGAGAATCCCCTGGACGGAGGAGCCTGGTGGGCTAGAGTCCACGGGGTTACAAAGAATCGGACACGGCAGAGCACACAGGCACGGTGCAGCCTTTACTTTAGTACAGACGACTTCTCTCAGTTTAGGCCAGTGAAGTACATTGCTGGAATTTTCTGATTTTTGAAGTGTGGATATGGGACCTCCCTGGCGGTCCAGTGGTTAAGACTCAATTCCGCTGCTGGGGATGTGAGTTCAGTTTCTGGTCAGGGAACTAAGATCCCCCGTGCCTTGCAGTGCAGCCAAAAAAAAAAAAGTGTGGATAATGTCAGTCTTCATTGGGTTACAAAGATTAAATTATGTAATGCTGATAAAGTGCTTAGCAGAGACACTGTTAGGTTGAAAGTACTCAATAACTGCAAGCCACTAGTAACACTTTATTCCTCATGTTTCATCTTTCTTTTTCAATACTTTATAAGTTCCTCTTTAAGAGCCAGGTCGCCCCTGAGGCTGGTGGCCAGGCCTCCCACAGGAGTCAGTTGAGGCCAGTTAGGTTAAGATGATTTTAGAAGGCAAGATCTCTTTTAGTTCGTTGAAACCTTGGGTGTATTTTGTAGTTAATCCTAGGATTTTTTTTGCTTGCTTTTTCCTGAGAACCCCAGCCTTCTGAAGGGAGCGTGTGAGTCTCTCTGGGCTAGACCAGCTTGTGTTGAGTCATAGTCTTCTCTCAGTCATTCTGAGTAGAGGCCTTGTCTCCTCCTCCCTGAGCTGGTGTTCACTGCCCCGGTCTACCCTCTGCCTCGTCTCCATCTCAGGCTGTGCCAGAGGGAATGATTCATACCAAGGTGCAGTGCTGTTTGGATATAAATGTAACTGCTATAATATTTCAACAAATGTCAGATTGGCTGTAGGTTGCTTTTACTAGTCAGTCTTCCCCGTAGTGGCACTTAATTTCATTTAACATAACGTGCAGTGTCCAATTTATTCTGTTAGACCTGTAGTCTCATGATTTGTGTTTCCCTTTCCCCTCCTTCCTTCATTTCCTTCACTTTTGGTTTATGAGTTCGTTGAGTTCTGTCTTTTTTTTGTTTGTTTGTTTCTACATCAGACCTTGGAGAGCTTCTAAAAATACCAATGTCCAGCCCAGCCCTTGTGATTCAGTTTTAAAAGCTCTCCACCTGTTTCAGATTTGCCTGTGTTTCCATACATTGACATGATTCCCCATGTGTTTCAAATCTTCCCATGGCGCACTTGTTACATTCTTTCTAACCCTTCCTCCATTACCTGTTCTGGTTTCTCAGTTGCCTTTTTAGGGCAACTGGCAGTTGGTCTGGAAGCAGTGGGGGATGGGGTGCTAGTAAGGAGGTGGTGTAGGGAAAGAGGGAAAGTTTGCATTTGAACGGCGTGCCAGATCCTGCTGTGTAGCATACCTTTAAACTGTTCATAGTGTTGGGGTTTGTTTTTTTTTTCCCTTGGCCCCAATTGCTTTAAACTCTTGCTCTGTCTCTTCCTTACTGTGATTGTCTTCTTAAACCCTCTTGTTCAGTTGCTCAGTCGTGTCCTATTCCTTGCGACCCCATGGACTGCAGCACGATAGGCTTCCCGGAGCTTGCCATCCAGCCATCTCATCCTCTGTCGTCCCCTTCTCCTGCTGTCAGTCTTCCTCAGCATCAGGGTCTTTTCCAGTGAGTTGGCTCTTTGTATCAGGTGGCCAAAGTGTTGGAGCTTCAGCATCAGTCCTTCCAATGAATATTCAGGGTTGATTTCCTTTAGGATTGACTAGTTAGATCTCTCTGCAATCCTAGGGACTCTCGAGACCCTTTTAGAGACCTCTAAAAGTTTGGATTGCATAATTGACTTTGAATGCAGTTACATTCCCTTCAGAATTCCTTCCCTCCCCCAGCTGAGGAAAGGTAGCTCAGGGCTGGAGCAGCTGCCCAGGGTCGTCCTGTGAAGCAGTGATTCACGGTCATATTTGTCACCCATTGGTGGGTTGTAAATTGTAACCAGCGTTAAGAACGGAATAAGAAAATAGGATATAAAATAAACCTCAAGGTATTGCATATATAGGAGTGATGGCTCAGTCCAGCCATGGCTGGTAATCTTTCATATTGGATTTTTATCTTGAAGGAAAATAACATGTGGTGAACATTTTATAAGAAAATACCAGAGTCGATTTACATTTTATGGAGCGCTCACTGTGTCAGGCACTGTTTTAAGGAGTTTCGAATGTAGATTTTATTTAGCGCGAAGGTTAGTGTAGCAGGATTGCTAGTGACCTCCTTCCGCTAGCTTTCCCAGGTCTACCGTCCCCAGAGCTTGCCTTTGAACTTCTGTGGGTGGTCCTGCATCCTGCTGAGCTTTTTTATACTAAACATGTCACCCCAATCCTTCAGTTGGGTTATATACCTAGCTAGAGCGTTTGTCGTTACTTCTCAGATTCGTTTTTGCTGGCTCTGCTTACAGTGTTACACTTAGGTTAAATATCAAACCAGTAGCTCTGATTGTTGAGAGATGTTTCACTGAAACCTGTGTTGATTTATTCTGGAGAAGTTCAGTAATTGCCAATGGCAGTGGCTGCTGTGAGCCTGCCGCTTGTTCTGAGTCCTGGATATGTGTTCCTCTGAGCCGTCTGTCCTCACGTTGTATCTGTGAGGCAGGTACGACCGTTACTTCTCTGTTGTAGATGAGAAAACTGAGGCACAAGGGCGAGCAAAGGGTAGCCTTGGCTTCAGGCACTGGCAGTTTGGCCCCAGGATGAATTATTACAGATGGGTAAGCGGAAAGTACATAGGTGATTGAAAACGTAGAATAATTCTGTGTTGTGTTTACCTTAAACTTACTAAGAAACCAAAAGATGAAAATCACCTTCTGATGACTGATGGTGTGACTGATGAAGAGACACATTGCTTTTCAAAAGGCCATAAGGCCATACTTTTACAGGAAACGATTCAAGTTAAATTGTTCTGGGAAGTGATTGCCCTGGGGGTAGTGGTGGGTGGGGGGAGGGAGCCCTGCTCTGGAATCTTGCCCTTGCCTGGTTTGACCTTCTCCAGCCACGAGTGCTGCAGCCCATGGGGTCGCAGAGAGTCGGACACGGCTGAGCGACTTCAGTGTCATGCATTGGAGAAGGAAATGGCAACCCACTCCAGTATCCTTGCCTGGAGAATCTCAGGGACAGAGGAGCCTGGTGG
>NW_011491015.1:763197-793097 GCF_000754665.1 Bison bison bison | reverse complement strand
TGGAGAAGGAAATGGCAACCCACTCCAGTATCCTTGCCTGGAGAATCTCAGGGACAGAGGAGCCTGGTGGGCTGCCGTCTATGGGGTCGCAAAGAGTCGGACACGACTGAAGCGACTTAGCAGCAGCCACACGTGCACTTTGAATTTGGCCAGTTTGTAGACGCTGAGCTGCTCATTTTTCTCTTTTGCTGTTGGTAAGCTTAATTTCCCACTGTAGGCTTTGCATCAGAATCGCTTGTGAATTCAAAACACTTGAAGGCCCATACCTGATTGGATTTTTGGAGGGCAGGGAGGGAAAAGGAGACGGGAGGGGAGAGGAGGGCGTGGAAGGGAGGGGAGGGTGGGGAGGGGAGGAGAGGGATGGAAGGGAGGGGAGGGTGGGGAGGGGAGGAGAGGGATGGAAGGGAGGGGGCAGATAATCAGAATTATGCTCCAGGTGTGGCCTTGTAAAAGCCAGGGCTGGAACAGCTATTCTATGTGTGCACTAGAGAAGTAGTTCCTGATGGTGGGTGTCAAAAGTCCACTCCAGTTATTCGACCTTCCCATGGAGGTCGAATATGGCTGGTAAGTTATCCTTTAGAAAGGGAAGTGGGTGATGGGTCAAATTCTTGTAGTGCTCCTTTACTCTTGCCTGATTAAAAGGTCTGTTCCTTCTGAATTTAGCTTTATATAGGCATTTAAGTCCCCAAATCTACTTGCTAAGAATCACCTGAGTTGCTTGTTAAACATTCCAGGCTTGCCTGGAAGTTGTAACTCAGTCGTTGAGGGATGTATGTGTGTTCAGTCACTTCAGTCTTGTCTGACTCTTTGTGACGCTATGGACTTGCCTGCCAGGCTCCTCTGTCCATGGGATTCTCCAGGCAAGAATACTGGAGTGGGTTGCCATGCCTTCCTCCAGGGGATCTTCTCAACGCAGGGATCGAATCCGTGTCTCTCTTGTGTTCTGCATTGGCAGGCAGGTTCTTTACCACTAGCACCATCTGGGATGGTGCCCAGGAATCTGTGTTGACAACAGGCTCCCTTGATTTCTGCACTCAGGCAGGTTTGGGAAATAGGGGCTAATGGGACAGGATTTGGGGTCTGTTCTGTTTCTTTTTAGCTATTGAATTGCAGACAGGACACTCTGAGCTTGTTTCTTTGATAGAAGTTAGAATTAAATAATGATTTAATAAACTAGTTTTGAAATAAAGGACACCACCTCCCCGCACCCCTGCAAAACTTTGGCAGCGTCTGGAGGTGTTGTTGGTTGGGGTTGGACACAGTTGGCATCTAGCGGGTAGCAGCCAGGGACCCTGCTAAACATCCTACCATACACGAGCTTGTCTTTCTGCTCCACCCTCTCCCCAACGGGGTTGTCTGGCCCAGAACAGTGATGGCGAGTGTGAGAAATTGGTCGAAAACAGTACAGTTTTTGCCTTGAAAACTGTTGGCTGTTCTTAAAGTTGGGAGCCCTCACCTTTTCTGTGGACTGGTTCAGGGGCCTCACTTCCTGTGACAGTGTGGGCATAAGTTCCACATTTACTACTGAGGTTAGCAGCCAGGACGTTTAAATCTCTTTTGAACTCTGGAGTTACTGTCTTATAAAAGTCTAAGACACAATTGCCTGAACGTTTATTAATAAGGAAAGAAAAGACTCAAAGGGCTGAAAGAAACTGGTTAAACAAGTTCATCCAGCCTCAGGGTTTAAATAGGGGTAAATACATCAGTTGATATGGTGGATTATGCCTTTGTTGTTCAGTCACTAAGTCATGTCTGACTCTGCGACCCCATGGACTATATAGCCTGCCAGGCTCCTCTGTCCATGGCATTTCCCAGGCAAGAATGCTGGAGTGGGTTGCCATTTCCTTCTCCCAGGGATCTTGCTGACCCAGGGAATGAATCCTTGTCTCCGGAGTTGGCAGGCGGGTTCTTTCACTGAGCCACCAGAGAAACCCATGGTGGTTTATAGGGCTAGTTTTACTTGTAACTGCCTTTCATTGCATGAAGGGTTGGTTTTCCATGTTACCTGGGTAGAAAGCTTGCCTTTTGTGTAGTCCTTAGGGCATTATCAGATCCGGATTGGGATAGGTGTTTGTGAAATGGGTATTTAATTTGTGCCTTACCCAGGCTTCTTGTTGTAACCCACTTTTTTTCCCTAGTGATTTGTTTGCCCGGATTCCGTTTGTTTTACGCTTTTTAAACCATTGAGGGCCACTCCCGTGTTTCCTGGTCATCGGGCAGCAGAAGCAGCATGATAGAGATGCAGGCGCCCTCTGCCTGAGCCCAGCTGAGGATTCCAGGCAGATCCCTCCCCCGCCCCCGCCTCTGCCCCGGGCTACTTCTTGGGAGCAAGAGGTGGTTACTGATAGGACTTAACGTTTTATCTTCTGAAACTGTACACAGCATTTTGGTGTGCATTTTGTCTCATATGGGTTATTGGGTTGGCTGAAAAGTTCATTCGGCTTTTTCCAAACCTGAATATACTTTTCAGCCAACCCAATACCTTTTTCTGAAAAGAGAATCCTTCGTGTTCCCAGTGTTAAATTCCCAAAGTATTGCTGAATCTGAGGATGATCTGCGTCAGAATACTGATTAGTTTTGCAATGTTAGAAACACAGCTCTTTTTGAAAAGTTAAGTTCAGAAAAGTTCAAAGAATGAAATTAAAGTTTAAACAAGATAGGTACAGTTAAAATCCTATCTACCCCTTTCCCCTTGTCACTCTCGTGAACTTGGCATATGAAGAACTTTGCATTTTAAAAATTATGATTCATGCAATATATTTTGTGTTAAAAAATATAGCCTTGAAATTGTCATATTTTTTTTGAAATTGTCATATTTTTATGGATGACACATCCCTAGTCTTAACTGTTGTAGTTAATTGCATAGTATGATTGAGTGACTGAACGGATGACTTTCATATTTTATCTTTGCATTTTCGTGTATGAACATGTAAGTTAATTCCTTTTCTAAAATCTTGTGAGCAGATCTCTGAATATTTTTATACTTTTCCACCTCTTGCACACATATGATGATTTATTTAGGTTATATACCCACTGATCAAATCACATGACTCATACGCGTATTTTTTATCTCAACTGGATAACACAAAATGTTTCCAAAGCTTCTGCTGATTACTTCTCCAGTAATCATATATGAGTACTATTTTCCCTACTTTCTCATCATCCTTTAACGTTACCAGACTTTTTAATTTCTGCAGAGCAGATGACTGTAAATTTAATGTGTTGTAATTACACTTCCCAAGTTACTAGTGAGGCCTGATTACCTTTTTTTTTTTAATGTTTATTGGCTTCTGCTGTTTGGTTTTTTGTAATTGCATGTTCATTTCCTTTGCCCAGTTTTTTACTGGAATTTTGTTTGCTACGTAATTCTTCCTACGTTGTATGTGTAAATGCTTTGTTGTGTGTACATTGAAATTTCTGTCTCTTGTCTTTGAACCTGACTTAAAATGTAGCTTATTCTTCAGAATCATGGGACTTGAACCAGAGGTGGAGGAGGTCTTAAAGATAGGATTCAACTTGTTAGAGGAACTATATCTAGTGTTTTTTATTATGAATAAGAAACTTGTGACTTAATGATCCCTGCCTTTCTATCTTATGACACAAAGGAGTGATTGAGAAGGACTTGTCCTGTGCAGCCCTTGAAATGGTTCTGGCCTTGATCTCTTGCTGGGTGGTTTAATAATCTCTTTAACTGATTATGACAGGGACAGAAATACCACTTAGAGGTTAATACTGTGGATTTCATAATTGAGACTGGGGATGGGGTTGACATAGACACATTCTTGGGCGAGAACTCTTCTGTAAAATGAGGGTGCGGATTAGAGGAGAATATTAACATGTGACGCAGAAGTGCTCTGTAAATTGCTAGTTATTTTATTATTGATAGTACATAGTCTGGAAGTAAGCTTTATGGAATTCCAGTGTAGATTGCTTTGTGTTTTTACTAGATTTTCCTTTCACCACCACCAACCAGAAAAACAAGCTCTGCCAAGCAACTCGGCCATTTTGTAAGTTTAGGAAAAACAACCCAGCAAGTGCTGAAATGGTAAGTTCGTGGGCAGAGACGCGCAGGCTTGCTCTTCAGTCAAGTGTTGCTGTGCTGCCCTCGTGTGGTCATTGCTAAAGTGGTGATTGAAAAGGGAACAGCTTGCTTTCACAGTCGAGTTGTAAAGACACACTGAATCTCTGTGTTTTTGCCAGCTTGAAAGGGATTTTCAAGAGTTATCAAATCTTTTTTAGCAGTGAATGACAGGAAGTGTTAAGCTTTTTTAAATAAGTATTTTTCTGTTGGAGTCCAACAGTTCCCAGTTTTGACTTCAGTCCCCTGTATGTATTTATGTATTGTGTTTCCATTGTTGTGGTTGTTCAATCAAAAATTACAGAACTTGTCTGCAACTTAGGTTTTGGGTAATTTTTAGGTAAACTTATTTTTCATGAGAATTCTGTATGTATGGTGGATAATCATTCTCAAGTTCCATTTTTCATTGCCTTATGGCTAGCTATTAATGCCATTGGAAATCAGGTAATTTTATGACTTTAATTTAGGTGAAAGCTTAGTTAAAAGACTACTTACCCTCTAACTTGATTTGTCCTTTTTTCTAGTCTTGTGGACTTTGCATATCTCCTACTCTAAGCATCTCAGCCTACAGTTTAATATTGATAGTATTTTGTATTATCATTAGGCATTAACAGTGAATCTTCATAATATTTCAGGAAATTTCATGTCCTTGGAATTAATAATTAGGTCATCGGTATCTTAAATGTGGAGATATTTATAGTTTTTTCCTAAATATTCTTTTTCTAATTTTATATTTAGGAACTTGTCCTCCTAGAAGTAGTATGCAAATTAATTGTTATATCTTTATTAAGGCTTATTTTAACCCCCCCCCCCAAATATTATTTTAGGTCGCTTAAATCTGACTTGTTTCAGAAATGATTTAAAAAAAAAAAAAAACCCTTGGTCTTACTCTCATTCATATCTTAAGTTCATTTTGTGTAGGATTGGGGATTTTTACACCCCTTGCCTTGAATTTGACTCTCGGTTGAATTTGACTCTCGGTTGAATTTATTATGAACAATTTGAAAAACTAAAAAGATTGATACATAGCGAACGGCTATGAACTCAACCACTCAGCCTCAGTCCTAAAACCTGTCCATATCATTTTCTGATTACATCTGCCTCCCTTTACCCCCAGAAGTAAATACAGTTGAAAATTCATGTTTTGTCTTGGGTTTGACTTTCAGAGTTAACTGTTTTTGAGGGCTTCCTGTGTAGCTCAACTGGTAAGGAATCTGCCTGCAATACAGGAGACCCCAGTTTGATTCCTGGGTCAGGAAGTGCCCCTGGAGAAGGCATAGGCTACCGACTCCAGTATTCTTGGGTGTCCCTGGTGGCTCAGCTGGTAAAGAATCCGCCTGCAATTCGGTAGACCTGGTTTCAGTCCCTGGGTTGGGAAGAACCCCTGGAGGAGGGCATGGCAACTCCTGGAGAATACATCTGCCTCCCTTAACCCCCATAAGTAAATACGGTTGTAAATTTGATGTTTTCTCTTGGATTTGACTTTTAGAGTTACTATTTTTATTTTTAAATTGCACAAGTAAGTAATTCATGAAATTCTCAAGGTACTTCAAATAACCCACCCCATAGAGTAAACCAGTGTTAGCAGTTTGGTGATTAAAATGATTTTATGCACGTAGCTATGTTTTACCTGAAAGGTGTTGTATGCCTGCTCACATTTCCAGAGGTCACTTTCCTACACAAACACAAATATAGAGCTGCACATGAGGCATATATACAAAAACAGTTTTGTTAAAGTGCACAGTTTTAAAATCTAAATATTTTGGTCAGGAATAGAGATATGGAAGTATATCAATGATATTTGTAGCTTATTCATTAAGAGAACAGTTTAAAAATTATGTAAATGTCCCTTTAATAAGGGAGCAGTTTAAATATGTATTCATCCTGTGAAGCCATTCAAAGAGAAGGAGGTATTCATGGACACAGGTGTACCCTGATGTGGGAACTGGTATCAAATTGTCTCTATCATGCATGTTGGCAGTGACTAATGGCATGGGTTGCAAGAGGGCGCAGGCCTGAGATGATCTATGGTGGAGACCCACACCAGGAGGGCCAGAGCCTGCACTTTCTAACTGGTCACTTCCTCGTGTTCCTTCTCGCTTGCTGAGCACCTTCTGAGTGGTCACAGGTGGAGAAGAAGTGAGTTGAGATGGTTAGTCACCTGGACTAGTTAACTTGACTGTGCCAAGGACCCAGGAGTCAGTAAGTGCAGTGGGGCCTTGAAGGTACTGAGTCACCATTACAGGGTTCAGGTTGATCGGCTGAGTCTCTAGGACTTTGAACTCCTGTGGTGAAATAAAACATGAGCTTTTTAGAGCCACACTTCAGGTGGAATTTCTGCCTCACTCCCCCCCAGCACTCTCACCCTCCGCACGAGGGTGGTAAAAGTGTTGTGCTGGTGGATATATAAGTTAAACAGACATGTAAGGTACTCGGCATCTATTACATGATCAGACAAATGATAAGTCGCTTTCCCCTTCTGCTCCCTTTCCCAAGGTAGACACTCGCCCACTCCCTGTGTTCTCATTGCTTCCTCGTGTCAACTGAAGTCCCTCTGACTGTATTTTGCTTGCTGTGGGTCACACGGGATATTTGGGTCAATGCCCCATCCCTGTGTACTGTCCTGTTCATTCTCTGGACACATCTGTCAGATGGTAGCACTTCATTTCTGGTTTGGAAGAGAGTGGTGGTAGATAAACAGCCTCGCTCTTGTTAAAACACCCTTTCTGATTTTCCTGCCGCGTGTCTTTGTCTTCTGGTCGCTACACCTGAGGTCCTTTGTGTTGGCACTGCTTTAGGTTCTGGGTTGCTGCCTGCTTCCTCCTCTGCTCTGCCTCTCCTAAATGAATAGAGGGTTTCTAAGCAGAAGAGCTGGGGGAGCTCTCCACCTTTTTTTTTTCCTGTAGAGTCCATCACATTTAGGTCTCTTCTCTATAGTGTCCTCATTCCTGCCACCATGCCCCTGGCTCTGTTTTTAACATTGAAGAACATGCCTTCTGTTTTATTTTTTGGTGTGACTTCTGCTGTCGTTTACCTGTTGTGCTTTCCTGAGGGGGGCTTGGAATGATGAAGTTGGGGTTGTGTGGGAGTCCAGTGGCAGTCTTTATTGGACTAGACTCTTTGTTTATCCTTTTCTTTTAAGTCTACCAGGTCTGGGACTCACCTGCAGGAAATTTCAGGGCAGGAGATCTGGTTTGGGGTTACTGTGTATATGTTTTTAATTTGCGCCTGTTCTTGAGAGCCATTGATTGGATAGTTGGAACGATTGCATTTTTACTGTTTGAGTGACTCTGCCTTGGTTTTGTTTTGTTCTGTGTTGTTTGCTTTTTTGTTTGTTCCTTTTGTTTTGATTTTGTCTTTGTTTTAAGGAGGGAGGGGCTGAATAATGAACAAATAAGACTTAGTGGATTCAGACAGATGTACCTGGTTTTAAACACTACCTGCGTCATCAAGAATTATTCAACTACTTTTATTTTATTTTCAGGCTATGCAGCAATATCTTTTATTATGTATGGGTTTTTAAAATTATTTTTGCAATATCTCCATACACAGGCCAAAAAAAAAATTGTTTAGCATATTGGAACTTGCAAACCTGATCACTGCATAGAGAAGGCAAAATTATCCCTATAGCACACTTAACCAGGAGGCCAGTTCATCTGCCGACCTCCAAGAACATGGAGAAGAACCTGATAGACAGACTGGCCCCCATCTGAACCTTCATTCACCACCATTTTGATAGCCCTTCTTCACGCCCAGATCAGCAGCACATTTCTTGGCGACAGTCATCAAATGCCCAAGAAGACTTGCATCATCATCATCTGCTGCAGAAATCTGGGATGTATGTTTCTTGGGTATCACCAGAAAATGTGTTGGTGCTTGAGGGGAAATGTCATGGAAAGCAAGACACTGGGCATCCTCATAAATGATTTTGGCTGGGATTTCCTTGCGATTGATCTTCTTGAAGATGGTGTCGCTGCCAGGCCGGGCGACCTGAGCCTTGGCGATCTCATCTGCCATCTCTGCCTCCCTCCCGTGCGGCCGGCTGGGGAGAAGGTTAGGAGGAGGGTGGTTAACTACTTTTAAGCTTCAGTTTTTCTTCATCTGAGTGAAGGACAAAATAATATCCCCCGTTTTATTTTATTTTTTCAAAGAGCTAATCTATATAAATTATGTGGCGTATGGCATCATGTAAGTAAATCAGGAAATGGTAGCTGTCAGGTGTCAGGGATGTTGAGAATGGCACTAGTGACATTATTTGCAAATAATATAAAAGTATGTTTGAAAATTTTGATCTCGTATTACCAAATTACTATCTGCTGTCATATTAATGCTAGGATTTTTCTTTTAAAACCGATTTATGTGGCAGTTCTTAAATTTTTTTTTAAATCTTTTTTTTTTTTTTTTTTAATTAAGTCATTCAGCATCTGAAGAAGCTTCGGGTTCAGACTCAGGCAGCCAGTCGGAGAGTGAGCAGGGCAGCGATCCAGGAAGTGGCCATGGCAGTGAGTCAAATAGTAGTTCTGAATCTTCGGAGAGTCAGTCGGAATCTGAGAGTGAATCGGCAGGTTCCAAGTCCCAGCCAGTTCTTCCAGAAGCCAAAGAGAAACCAGCCTCTAAGAAGGAACGGATAGCTGATGTGAAGAAGGTATCGGCCTTGCTTACAGTACAAGTGTGCCGCGAGCCTGGACCAGAGCGCAGGCCCCCTGCGTTCCTGTGGGAAGCTCCTTAGTGTGTCTTGATAATGAAAATTCATCTGCAGCTGTCTTTTCTAATAATACACTGTCTCTGGATCTAAATGGGGACTGCTCTCTGCTCTACTAGTTAAGACACAGGGCTATGAGGAAAATATTAATAATTACATGAACCATCATATAGGGCAGAGAGACATTTTGTTGTTTTGATTTTTAGCATTTAAAAAAGATGGTTTCATATATATATATATATATTTTTTTTAGCACAATAGTAATACAAGAGAAAATCATTGATAGATGACTGTGAAATGCAGTTGTAGTTTGATGGATGATTCCAGTCCAAGAATAAGGGATGTTTTATTTTATTGAAGAATAGAAGGAGAAGTACTCCTCACAGAAAAGAAATTATCTTTACCTAGGCAATGTAGATATTCTTCGCCTAACAGAAGAATTTTCCAGCAGAGAATGCAAAAAGGTGAATATTGAGTTGCGTAGAATTTTCTCACTGATGTCCAAACTTTTGGATGCATTCCTTTTGGGGAAAAATAATGACTTGGTCTAGGTAGTCATGAGATGCAGCTGATCTTTGAAATTCTAATTTGAGAGAATTAAGTTTAGAATCACTAGAAATATTTAAAAATTGCTTTTAGAAATTTTAAAAGGTCTTATGCTGAAAGCTTTATGAGAAATCAGTTTTTCCTCTAAGATACAAATCTGTGTCTGCACACAAGAGATCTTCCCTGGAGGACAAACAATTTTAAATTGCCTACAAGTTCTGTAGAATAGCTTCAGCAATCCTGAAATTAAAAAAACAAAGTGGCTTTTAACTGTTGGCAGAATTGAGATTAACTGTTATTTCAGTTCTTCTGTTCCCAGTATAGTCATTGCTTAAGGTTAAATGGCCCTGAAGGATTGGTGGGAGGTTGGGGAATGCTGGTGGTGGTGTAGTGTTAGGGACAGGGAAATGAAAACTCCTTCTTAGCTAACTCGTCACCAGAGAAGGGACTTTCAGACACTCAAGGATTGTGCTGTGTTGCCTGCCTCAGTATGTGGAGGCCCTTCACAAGAGACATGTCAGGTGGTGACTTATTCCAGAGAGACCCTGTGTATGGAAGGTACCACTTACGGTATCTTGTCTGAGTGTCATTCAGCTCAGAAATTAACCTGCAGAAGGCCTTGCTTGGCTATTTTTTTTAACTTTTTTCTGAACAGTGAAGAGTTCTTTACTTGCAGAGAGTAAAGAAAGCCATAGAAACCACGACTTGCACGGGGTGTTTAAAACTTTACTAAAGTCATGTTGACTGGGATTCTGGGAATCAACTGTAAGGCCAAATGTCTATGTGTGTGTGTAATATACATATATATATGTAAAACTTAATTTAAGGAGAGACTGGATTAAGATTGCATGTCACAATGGAAGTACAGGTTTAGGCAGAAATATTAAAGTTAAGGTGATCAATTTTAAGAAGTTAATAGATACATGGATGGATGTACTAGCCAGTTAGAATGATTAGGTTATGACTTTAATAATTATTGTGAAACGAGCTTCTAAAGAACCGCTCTTTGTTTTCTGTACACTCTTCTTTTTCACATGGTAGTTTTTATTGAAGAGTTGATTAGGTATCACTAGCCCTCAAAAGGGAGAAGGCACTGGCACCCCACTCCAGTACTCTTGCCTGGAAAATCCCATGGATGGAGGAGCCTGGTAGGCTGCAGTCCATGAAGTCGCTAGGGGTTGAACATGACTGAGCAACTTCACTTTCACTTTTCAGTTTCATGCGTTGGAGAAGGAAATGGCAACCCACTCCAGTGTTCTTGCCTGGAGAATCCCAGGGACAGGGGAGCCTGGTGGGCTGCCATCTCTGGGGTTGCACAGAGTCGGACAAGACTGATGCGACTTAGCAGCAGTAGCTGCTGCAGCCCTCAAAAGGACAGATGGGAACACAAGATGATTTTAGGATGTACACATTACAGTGTGTGTTGTAGTAAAGTCCCAACAGGTGAGCCTGAATGCCTCAGATTTTAAAATGGTAAAACTAATTAATGTAGTACCATTCCCAGTTAGTAAACACTAATTCCTGTGGAGCCACTTCATAGCTCTCAGGTTGAGGAATGGGTGGATGTGGGTTGATTGGCAGGGCTGGAGCAAAGCTCTTGCTGCCTCCCTTTCTCTGCCCCACTGGTTCGAGTTGTGGACATTGGCTGCCTTTTTTGCCTTTATTTCCTGCCGCTTGATTGTTACTAATTCTTGGTTGGATCTTTTGTCCTCTGACTCATATTATTCTAAGGTTAAGGATTCTTCCCTTGTGTAAACTGAGGACACTGACCTACATGGTTATATGGCTTCTCGTTCTGAAATGCCTATTCCTAGAACAGCATGCTTGTTATCTTTGGAGGGGTTGTTTTTCTTCGGCTTTCCTGGGATTTTTTTTTTTTTAAAGGTACTGTTGATTATGTCCTCCCTTGACTTTGTGACATATTGTGTTCCTGAATCGTCTTTCATCATTTTTGTCTTTTTAGGGATCCACTTTCCACACATTTCATGATGAGCCACAGCCCGAGGCTTCTCTTGCCTCACTCCAAATATTTTCATGACCTTAGCTGCCTCCCGTATTTCAATGGCAAATCCAGCTTTCTAATCTTGGCTTTCAAGCATCTCTTCTAAATGTTTAACCCTGTTGTGCATCTTCACTTCAGTGTTCCACAGTCTTTTAAATTCATTTTGCCTATAGGTGATTGATTTCATTAAAAGAACACACAACATGGGCTTCCCTCATAGCTGAGTTGGTAAAGAATCCGCCTGCGATGCAGGAGACCGAAGTTTGATTCCTGGGTTGGGAAGATCCCCTGGAGAAGGGAAAGGCTACCCACTCCAATATTTTTGGGCTTCCCTTGTGGCTCAGCTGGTAAAGGATCCTCCTGCAATGTGGGAGACCTGGGTTCGATCCCTGGATTGGGAAGATCCCCTGGAGAAGGGAAAGGCTACCCACTCCAGTATTCTGGCCTGGAGAATCCCATGGACTATATGTATAGTCCAGGGGGTAGCAAAGAGTCGGACACGACTGAATGACTTTCACTTCACTTCACTCACACACAACATACTTACTAGCCATTACCTGTGGGAAGAATAGAGGCTGGGGGTTAGACGAATCCTTAGAGCAGCAGGGAGAAAAGGGAGGCCTTTTGTATTTTTCCTTTTGATTTGTTAATTTGAGTCTTTTAAGGTGAAAGAAGGTTTATTTGCGGAGATACACACTCCACAGAAAGACTGTAGGCATAGAAAGACTGGAGGCCATCTTGGAAGGCCGGAGAGGCCAAAATCAGGTCTTAAAGGCAAAGGTTAAATATTGTTAGTAACATGAAGTGTGCTGGAGCAGGGGCGCCAGTGGGTCTTGTTCTGAGACTTAAAGCTGAATGTTGGAAATAGTGAATTTTGACTGTATCTGGCATGTTGCACATCCTGAGGAATTTTTAAATATACACAAGTAAACTGATTCTTACTTAACAAAAAGTTGGTGGTGGGGTTCTATTGATTTTATTTGAGTTTCTCAGATGAGTCTTAGGCAGTCAAAGCTGAAACTGAAAGCATTAGGGACTTAAAATTCATAAGTAAATATTTTTTTAGTGGAAGCGGTTGTTCTCTTACGTCTCCATATTCAACTGTAAGTTTATATTTTGACAATGGGTAAGCAACGTACTTTCTAGTTTAATAGCCATGGAGTGATGAAGAGGCATTGTCACAACTTTAATGAGTTCTAGGGTAATTGCTTTATTCTTTTTAAAGATGGTCCTTTATTGTCTCATTAAACAAATTTGAATTCACTTAAATTGAAATATATGTTCCAATAATGTAAATAGTAAATGGGGATCAAGAAAAAAAGATTGATGTGTAGTCTGTTAATTTTACAGATGTGGGAAGAATATCCCGATGTTTATGGGGTCAGGCGGTCAAACCGAAGCAGACAAGAACCATCACGATTTAATATTAAGGAGGAGGTAAGAAAAAACAATGTTTTAAGGGGATATGATCACACTCCTTATCTTACCTCATCCTTTCTGACTCTGGTTTGTATTACCATGAACTTCAGGCATGGGAGTTAAGTGACTGGAAAGCAAGTTTTTTAAACCTAATTCAGCCGGAAAAGCCACATGTGGCTTTAAAAAAAAACTACCAGAAGATCAAGTCATAGTGTGTGCTTTAGTGGAGTGTTATATAAAACTGCCCTTGAAGTTTTGTTTGTTTGTTTCTCATAGTGCAGTTGATTATAGCAAGAAGTTTACTTTTTAAAGCATGGAGTTTGTAAATTCTAGATTTTGTTAACTGGGTCACCAAGCAACGGTGACAGTGAAAGTAGTTTCAGATTTTCTGCTGAGAAGGGAGCGTGTGCCTAAGTGATTATTTTACCTAAATTGTTAAAATTCGGTTTCCGAGTTCATTTTAATGTGCAATATGAATGCCTATTTACTTTCTGAGATTGAATAGATTGATGATTTTAAAAACTAGTGTTATATATTGGATTTTGTTGTCTCTATAGAATCAGACCTTTCCTCAGTTTGTGTGAAGTTTTTGGGGAAATCCTCTGTTTTAACTCTGTGTTAGGTTTATAGACTACATTCTGAAGAGGTGTTCTTTGGTCTCTCAGTGAAATGTCCCCTCTGCATTCTTTGGAGGACTTTGCTGTTCTTAACTATGTAACGTCCCACTGGTAACAGTTACATATTAGTAGCCAAAGGTTAATGAGTTTGGGGCAGTAAGTATACTTTAAAAATGTGATTGACCATAACACACGCACAGTATTTGTGGTGGTTTATTTTGAGTGACCTCTCAGCTGGTTAACCTTAGTTAGCTTTCTTTTTCCATGTTTGTTACAGCCAAGCACATGGTGTATATACCTTTTCCCTTTTGTATATAAATTAACACATTGTTGATAGGTCACAGGACCAACAGAAATGGGAGTATCTTGCCGATTTGTTTTAACACGTGGGGAAAAGAGTTGTTCAGATGTCCGTGACTGTAATCGCTTGCTCTGCTGCTGTCAGCAGAGTACTGCTGGCTCGTGACTGAACAAGCGCTTTATTGAGTCTGAAATGAAACAGGTTCTTAGTCACCGCCTTTAAAGGCACACTTAATGTTGTGTGGCATTTTTGTGCCAGACATTCTATATCAGCACCTAGTGTGGTCGCCATTAGACATGGGTCTTTTAAAATGTGTATTAGGTAAAATTAGGTAAAATGAAAAGTCCATTCCTAAGTGACACCAGCCACATTTCAGGGGCTCAGCCACGTGTGACTGCTGGCTGCTCAGTGGGCCACTGCAGATACAGGATGTTTCCTTCATCACAAAATTTTATTAGACTATGTTCTCTTAGAAGTCCAGCTGAAACAAATACTTCTTGGCGTTACAGGTAACTCAGCAGTAAGAGACAAATTAATTTTAAAAATGAAAGAGTGAACACCACCAAACAGAGGCTTAGGTGTCTTTCTGCCTGAAAGCTCATATTGAGTAATGTTGCATTGAGTAGATTGTGGAACCGGGGTTTGTGTTGTCCCTGAGAACTGTGAACTAAAGTCTGTGATCTTTTTCCCCCCTCACACCCTGAAGGCAAGTAGCGGGTCTGAGAGTGGGAGCCCAAAGAGAAGAGGCCAGAGGCAGCTGAAAAAACAGTAAGTCTCCCCTGGGGTGGTCCTGCCTGGGGAGTCGGAGCGTGCGGCTGTCTCTGGGCCCGCCTGCCTTGTGTCTGCAGTGCGCCCTGGGCCCCAGAGCCCGCTTCTGTCTCTGCTGTCTTGGCTTCCTGTCTGTCTGAGTCTGCTGCAGCAGCAGTGGCATTTGAACATTGGGCTGCTTTTCAGGGCACACCACAGCTATTCCATCTGATTTGCCCTATCAGCCCCATTATTTTTTTTTTCTTAAAAATGTGCACAAATCCCAAACATACAGCATTTGGTGTTCTGTTCCAGTTAAGCAAGGAACACGTGTAGACTGGCTGTTTTTCCTGTTGATTTGTTCTCTGTGTAGGTGTGATAAAATTATACTGATTGGACACCCATTTTAATATGAAATACCTTATTGTGTCAGTGTAGTTTTACTGTTGGCAGTTCATAAGCAAGAAAATTTTAATTCACGAGGTTAATGTGAAATTCCTTTATGATATGGATTATATATTTGCTATTGTAAAAGTTTAAAAACTCTACTTATGGTAAAAAAAAATTGACTTTTTTTGAGAAATAATTAAATCTTTATGGGGTGGAATGTATGAACCCCTTTGACAAACTGAATTCTACAGCTTGTCTTCTCAGAAAAATACTCAAAACCCTGCACACAAATTCAGGGGTTTCTCATGGTAAACGGCTGTCCTTGGCTCTTGTTGAGAGTCTCAGTTATATCTTCTCTGTTTTAAAGTATTGTAATCCTTAACTTGGGCTTCCCTAGAAACTCAGCTGGTAAAGAATCCGCCTGCAGTGCAGAAGACCCCAGTTCAGTTCCTGGGTCAGGAAGATCCCTTGGACAAGGGATAGGCTACCTGCTCCAGTATTCATGGGCTTCCCTGGTGGCTCAGACAGTAAAGAATCCAGAATCCATCTGCAATGCGGGAGACCTGGGTTTGAGCCCTGGGTTGGGAAGATCCCCTGGAGGAGGGCATGGCAACCCATTCCAGTATTTTGGCCTGGAGAATTCCATGGACAGAGGAGCCTGGTGGGCTATACAGTCCATTGGGTCGCAAAGAGTCAGACATGATTGAGTGACTAAGCACAGCATAATTCTTAAGTATTTGGCCAGAGGCACAGTAACGTGAGTCTTTAAATTTCCCCATCTCTAAAATAGGGTAATACTTATTCTGGTAACAACACAGTTATTAGAAACTATGGTCAGAAAAGTCATAGTGTTTAATTTTGCACTGCCCAGAGGGCATGCAATTTCCATTTGTGCTTTAAATATTTCATTAGAGTTGCAGAAATACTGACTGTAGGCAAGCCCCTGCTTCGTGGCAGCTCAGAAGGCTCTATCCCCATCCCAGGGCCTGCTTAGGAGATCTCAGTTTCCCAGGCTAAAGGCTTCAGAGGCTTTTTGGGAAGTCCATGCATGTGTGTTTTCCTCCACCGTCTGGCTACATTCTGCTGGTCCGTTGGTGGGAATCTAAATGTTCTGTACTTGAAAACCTGAACTCCTAATTTTTTTTGGCCACTGTGCATGTGGGATCTTAGTTCCCTGACCAGGGATTGAACCTTTCATCACTGGAGTGGGAGCGCAGAGTCTTGACCATTGAACCACTAGGGGAAGTCCCTGAACACCTCATTTATGTAGCTTTATTTGGGTGTGAGAATCCCTCCAGCTTTCAGCCCCTGTGTAATACATCAGACTTGCTATTTTGACTGATTTCTGTATTTGCTTTTCCCTCTCCTTTCAATCCTGAGAGCTCTCCAAAGTAGGCAGCTCTCGGAGGCCCTTGTGACTGTTCTTTGCCCGAGTAGAACCTTTCCACTTCTTGTCGGGGAGAGGGAGAGGGGGTGTCTTCTGTGAGGCTGCTTGTCTACTTCTGGGCTCTTCCTTAGGAACTTACGTAAGCAGAGGTTCTCCTCATGCCTGTTTGGTTGGGCCCTGGGCTGGCCTCCTGCCATGCCCTCCTCTGGGCAGCTGGAGGGCACTGGGGTTTGTGGAGAGCTCTTCTCCCGAGTCAGTTTAGTTAGTAACATAGATTAGGGGAGGTCCTGCAGGTGCTGAGACTCAGGTCACGAGAGGCGGCACTGCCGGGCCCTCTGTGGTCTCAGCAAGGGCGACAACCTAGTGTGTGGGCACATGGGCTTCAGAACTGAGCGAGACGCGCTCGGAGGAGTGGACATTGTGAAATATTAGCACGGGGCAGTGTTTTTCCAAAACTGCAGATTGTCTCACAGATTTTAAAGTTTTTAAAAGGAACCATTTTTTAAACTTTTTTGGGGGGATTAATTTCAAAGAGTTGAAAAATTTTAAGGGTAAGAGCAGTACAAGGAATCCTGTATACTGAGATTCACCACTCTGTACCGTTTTTGCCCCATTTGCTTTATCATTGTGAGAGTTCTCTTTATATATATTTATGTATACACACAAGGTAATATTTTTTCTGAGCCATTTCAGACTAAGATTCATACAGCATGGTCTTTAACCCCTAAATACTAAGTGTGTGTTTTCTAAGAATAAGGATATTCTCTTTTGTAAGCAAAATACAATTTTAAGGTAAATAGATTTAACATTGGTACAATACCGTTGTCTAATTTGGATTCCAATTTGGTCATTCAACTCAACAATGTCATTTATAATATTTTTCTACCCACAGTACAGAATCCAGTCTCAGGTTAAATATTGTATTAGATGTCAGCTTTCATTAGTCTGGAGCACTTTCACAGACTTTATTTGCTTTTGTGACATTGACACTTTAGGGACTACAGTCTTAGAAGGGACTAACTCTGCTGGAGTCATGTGATTAGCATTTTAAAAGCTTAGAGGAGGAAAACATTCTTTTAATTAATTGGCAATTCTTTATGGTCCAACTCTCACATCCGTACATGATTACTGGAAAAACCATAGCTTTGACTCTGTGGACCTTTGTTGTCAGAGAGATGTCTCTGCTTTTTAATACTGTCTAGGTTTGTCATAGCTTTTCTTCCAGAGAGCAAGCATCTTTTGATTTCACGGCTGCAGTCACTGTCCACAGTGATTTTGGAGCCCAAGAAAAAAAAAATCTGTCGCTGCTTCCACTTTTTTCCCATCTATTTGCTATGAAGTGTTGGGAGTGGATGCTCAATGTTGAATGTTGAGTTTTAAGCCAGCTTTTTCACTCTATTTTACCTTCATTAAGAAGCTCTTTAGTTCCTTTTTGCTTTCTGCCATTAGAGTGGTATCATCTGCATATCTGAGGTTGTTGATATTTCTCCCCACAGTCTTGATTCCAGCTTGTGATTAATCTGGTCTGGATTTCTCATGATGTTCTCTGCATAGAAGTTAGATAAGCAGGGTGACAACATATAACCAACACACTCCTTTCCCAAGTTTGAACCAGTCCGTTGTTCCATGTCCAGTTCTAACTTGCTTCTTGACCTGCATAGAGGTTTTGCAGGAGGTAGGTAAGGCAGTCCCTATTCATGCTGTCCTAATTTGTGAAATGTTGGGTAGGATTTCTGCTGACTCATTGCAGTCCCAGTAGTGTTCAGCTCCACTGAACAGTGGTTCCAGAACCCTCTTTTCCACCTGGAATTTAAAAAATGATTTTATCTGTAATCATTTGAAGTTATTCTCCTGAGATTATAGGTGAGATTATAGTTATTTCTTCCTTTCCAGTGCAGTAAAGTGGAAGTCTGTCACAGTCCTGTGACACAGCAGAAGAGAGTCCTTGTTAGAACAGACTTATCCTCTTCATTGAGACTTGCTTCTGAACACCATCCTCTTTGGGAAAATCGACTGAAAATCAGTGATGTTAAAGCAGTTAGTTCCCTGTTTTCCTTATCTGCCTTCTAAAGTGGAGGAGAAAGGAGTTCCCTTCTTTGAGCTCTTAAAGACAGTTAATTAGGAAGCCTCAGTGGCTCTTGGCCAAATTTTAGGCCTATTTTATTTTAAAATGGCTTTTGTTCATTCCCTTCTTTATAGTTGTTTAGATTTGATTTTTCCCAGTAAAGAAAAAAGGAATCCACTTTTTCCCAGTAAAGAAAGAAAACCATACCTAGTTAACTTGCATTCTGACTTTTTCCTATCTATTTATATGGCCTTGAGGCCTCAGTGGTCAAATCTTGGTATTTTTTTCCCCCAGTTCCCAAAATTTTGGCCAAAGTTCTATTGAGTCCCATTTAGGGAATCCCACTGGTGGCTTCTTAGAACTGGATCTGGCAATTCAAGTCTCCTTTAACATGGAAAATATTTCAATCATGATCCTATATTTGAGACTTTTCTTTGTAGCCCAGCTTATAATATGGCTTAGTCAGGGAGTCTTCCTCCTACAGTCTACATTATTTGAGAAGCCAGCAAACTCTAGGGGTGGATGTTGGTTTCACCTGTTGGAGAGCCAGGGTTGGGGCAGTAATCTGTTAGTAATTGATTGCCCTTTTCACTTCACCACTTAGACAGAATTAACAGTATTGCTGGTCCTAACTTGCCCCCTCCCCCACCATTCTTGAAAATTAAAATGAAATTTGAAATAATCCACCAATTTCAGATACATATATATAAAACTCCTTTCAACCTTTTAAGCCTCTTAACTGTTCAGCTCCTCCTGGAATGGTCTTCAGTAGGTTCTGTTGAGAATAGCAGAAATGTGGGTTTGACATACACCAAACAGCTTGTTCCCACTGGGCTTGATTTTCCCTCTGTGTGGGAAGAGTACTTTGGACCAGTTGCTTGGCTAAGTTTTTGTACCTTCTCATATTTGAAGATTTGAAGTCCTCTTGGTTATCTGTACGTCTACAGATCTGCAGTTTAACTGGAAAACTCTGAACCTCCATTCTCTCAGTGTCTACTGCCACTTTAGTCTTTAAAATTGTTGAAGCAGACCTCATTAGCTACTCTGATATAACAGTCTCAGTTCCTGGCAGAGTTATAGAAATTACGAATGACACTTGATTGTAGATCTTTCTCATCTCATCTGCTTTCCATTAGGTCTTACGTGCATGTTCTTTCAAGCTTGTTTCCTGTGAAACCACTGCTCTCCAGTTTGACTGTAAGCTCCTTCTAAGGGGTAAATAAACTGTTCTAGTCTTGGCCAAGGAAGGCTAGATCCTTAGGTGCCAGTCTCCCCACTGCTGGAGACATCTTTTTTCCTCCTGGCCATCACCATCTATTCCTTGGATCCTTTAGAACACATTTATTGTATGAGGCGCTAGGAAACGAGAATAAGGCGGGTGCCCAAAGTATGGTTTGCTTTAAAGAGGGAGGGATGGGTATTGGTGATAATAGCAGACCTTAATATTTTACCAGTCACTGTCCATAAGCACACTCTACCTGTCTGGCAGACTGATAGGATTCATTGTTTGTATTTAACAAAGATGTATCTCCACTTGCCTGCCTTTGTGCCAGTAGAACTTGAGTAATGTACGTGGAAGTGCTCTATGGCCTTTTCATGGAAGGCTTGAGAACATTTTCTTTCCTGATGTTTTGACTGAATCAAGTGTAGGACTGTTTAGAAAGGTTCTTCCACTATTACTTTGAGTTATTTTCCCATGAAGAATATTGACTTGACTTTGCAATTTGACAGCAGTTGTCTTTAACATAACCTCATTTTCTGTACAGAGACCCAGAGGCACATGGTAATTGTTTTGTTTAGAGAGAAATCCTAAACCAGGTTCTTGCCTGTTGAGTTTTTTGTTTCCCTGGATGTTTCTCGACCAGTTGCTATTATGTGTGTTCCTTCCTTCTTCCCTGCAGGTGGGAAATGAGCTGAGTTCCTGTGATTTCTTTTTTGGTCTTCAAGGAAACTTCAGAAACTGTTGGGGCATAGCAGGGCACCTGTAGGGTATGGCTCTCCCATGCCATCTGTTATCTTGATGAGCAAAAGGACACCTACTGTATTTAGTGATTATTAAAACTACTTCATTAGCTGGACAGGTTAATTAGTAGGTGGTAGGTTTATCATTAATAACATAATTTTAGGGATTGTTTAATCAACACATTCTGAAGATAGCTAGTGTAGTACTCAAGAGAACTCTCTCAATAGTATCAGCATCATCCGAATTTGGTAACATTCAGATTTTTAGGCCTCACATTAGACCTCCTGAATCAAAAACTGGCTGTGGCCCAGAAAACTCTTTCAGCAAATCCTTTATATAGTTCTGATCCATACTAAAATTTGAAAACCTCTGATCTAGTATATATTATAGCTTCAGTCTGATCAATGATAATAGTAAATGAAAATAGAGTATTAGAGAATTGGCAACATTTTTTTTTTCCAGAACCAATAGTTAAAAAAAAAAATACAGCCTTAGCTTCATCATTTGTTTTGATACCGGATACAAAATAGGAATAGATATTACACATCGCAGGAAGGAACCCAACCAAAATTTGAAGCTAAAACAAATCTTTTAGCATAATATCTAAAATATACACTTTCTGCCTTTTTTGGCTCTTCTGCTTGAAATTGGTTTTGTCAGATTCTTCAAGCGAAACGATCTCGAGGAACTCTTTTAGAAAAAAAAAATTTTGCTTTGCTTTTGATCACAGAGAAAAACGGAAATGGGAGCTCTCGGAAGATGAACAGGAACAAGGCTCCAGTGCAGAGAGCGAACCAGAGCAGACAGTGAAAGCCAGAAGACCTGTCCCCAGAAGGTGCCGTGCGTGCTTGCGCGTCCCTGCCTCTGGTTGAGCTCAGTCTGTGTTAGGTTGAGGAGGACGGTGTAGTGCTGGCACGGGGGCCTCAGTTGCCAAGCTGCAGTGTGTTGTGACTCTGGATTCTGAATGCCTGATTAACTTCTTGCTCATCTGCTTCGTTAGCAAGTAATTAGATGACTGAGCTGCTGTGGATTTTGTGTGTTTGCATGGTACATAGCTAGAGAGTGAATCTTGCTGTTTCATATTCCAGGTGGACTGGTTCTGAGGAACAAATACATCTTCCACTCTTAAAAAAAAATCTCTCTGTGTATTTGACCAGTGTACAGATTCTTTTGGGGAGAACTAATTTTTCCTACGTTTAATTGGCTGATTGAAACATACTTGACTGTTTATTACCCTGTTCGTACGATCTATATGACATTAAGCAAAGAATCTGTCCAGAGATGGAAGTAGGTGGAAGTGGGAAGAAACTGGTAATTTCTGATCAGACAGATGGCAACAAAAGGTACTGGTGATGGGGGGAGGAAGACAGGAGGCAACGAGGCCCCAGGAAGATTTTTCTCCTTGCAGTGTTAGGAGGGGTTGGCAAATGTTGTCTTTGGGCCAAATCCCACTCCCCGCGCCCCCCCCCCCATTTTTATGTGGCCTGTGAACTCAATATAGCTTGTTTTTAAAAAGTTTTTGTGATGTGGACCATTTTAAAAGTCTTTATTGAATTTATTACAACATTGCTTCTGTTTTATGCTTTGGTATTTTTTGACCACAAGGCATGTGGGATCCTAGCTCCCCGACCAGGGTTCTGCATTGGAAGGCAAAGTCCAACCCCTTGGACTACTGGAGAAGTCCCTCAGTATAGCTTCTGGTGAACATTTGTAGTTTCATGATAAGGAACACTAAATTCGAACACTAATTAAGTGAAATGCTATCATCACTTCAAAAAGAATTCTGTTCTTCTCATTAGTAGATGTTGTATCACAAAAAATACACTTGATCATTATTATTTTATTTTGAATTTTTCCGTAAAATATTTGTTGAAATTTATTTTCTCTTGTTATTTAAGTACCTATGTGGTAGCCTCAACTTTGCCTCTTGTCTGAGAAAGTAAAAAATACTTATCCTCTGGCCATTTACAGCAGAAATATTTGTCTGTCCATGGCTTAGGATGTTGTACCTCCCCCCTCACCTTCCACCCCTGTAGGGAGATTCATTAGTGTTGTCTCCTTTCATCTGAGTTTCAGCTCTCAGCCCTGGAATCCACTCCAGGTCTGTCTTCTAGATTTTACCCATCTTTTATTGACTCTCTGGTCATTTGTCTGTGGAGTGTTGGTTATGGCAAGTATGAGAGAAAGAGATGGCTGTGATTGTGAGTTTCTGTCACTGTCTTTCTCCTCTCACCTTTTCGCCGCTGCTGGAGTACTTGATTTCCTTGTGAGAGCTCCTAGTCTGTGGCCCTCAGTCTTGGCTGCAGGGGAGGCGCCGCCTGCAGAGGGCCGATCTCCTCAGCTGTGCCCGTGGTCTGTGGCAGGGCACAGTCTCTCAGGTAGTCTCCAAGGTGTCTTTTATATACATGGAAGAAAAAATGTGTAGTTATTTCTTGTCCTTTACTTCTTTATACAGATGATAACATTCCATGCATCTTCTCCTGCATTTTTCTTTCATTATCTCTCTTGGAAATCTTTCCTTACCAATGCACGGAAAACTGCTCCCTCTATTGTTTTTTATGGTCGCATGGTATTCTGTTTTCAGACCCTGATGCTGGGAAAGATTGAAGGCAAAAGGAGAATGGGGTGACAGAGGATGAGATGGTTAGATAGCATCACTAATTTAAGGGGCATGAATTTGAGCAAACTCCAGGAGATACTAGAAGACAGAGAGCCTGGTGCAGTCCATGGGTTGCAGAAAAGTCTGACGTAACTTAGTGGCTGAACAACAAGTATTCTGTTATTGAACTAGTTCCCACTTGATGACTATTCAGTTTTCCTAATCTTTTGTTATTGCAAATACCACAGTGAATAGTTTACTGTGCCTGTATCAGTTTATATCTGTTTGTATCTTTTACTTATTCCCAGAAGTAAAATGGTTACATTAGTAACTTTGGTAGATATTTCCAAACTGCCCAGAAAAGAGCTGCCCTCAGCAACAGGCCGTGTGTGTATTGTGGTGTCAGGCGATCCTGAGGAGCGGTGGAGAGTCGTTGCCTGAGAACCCCCAGTGCGGTCCTCCCTTCATCCTCGCCAGGGATGCTAAATAGATGCCAGAATCCACGGATGCTCAAGTCCCTTCTTATATGAAATGCTGTGCTGTTGTATTCCGTGTAGACTAGGCCTCTCCTCCCGTGTACTTTTAGTCATCTGTTGATTACTTTTAATACCTGCTGCAATGTTAATACTTATGTAAACAGCTGCTAATGGGCAGCAGTTTCAAGATTTGCATTTGGGAACTTTGTGGACTTCTTTTCCCCCCAGATAAGTTTTTGATCCCTGGTTGGATAAGTCCGTGGGTGTGGGACCTGCAGTCACAGCGGCCGACGGTGTCTCCTGTAAATGACTGGAGGGTGTCAGCAGTAGAACCGTTTTGTTTCTAGTGAAGCAGATTTCTCATGAACTAGAATCTCATGGAACAGGACCTAGGAATATTCATGTCTTAACATTCCCTTGGTTAATCTCTATGGTAAGCCCTGCTCTGGGCAGTACAGTTATATAGATTTGAAGTAGACACCAAATGATGAAATAAGGACTTGGCCATTTTTCCTTTTCTCACTTTAGAACAGTGCCCAAACCTCGTGTTAAAAAGCAACCTAAGACTCAGCGTGGAAAGAGGAAAAAGCAAGACTCTTCTGATGATGAGGATGAAGATGATGAAGCTCCCAAAAGGCAGACACGCCGCAGAGCAGCTAAAAATGTGAGGTAGGTGATGTCCCGGAAGGGTTTCATTAGTGAGAGGAAGGGGCATAGTGTAACTGGCTAGAGCTTGCTTTTAATAGGTCCAGGATCAGACATTTGACAGGTGAAAATAATGACCTGTGTCTTGAGATTGTATTCAGAAAGGTTCTTTCAAAAAGAATGGTCCTGGCCAATAGGAAAATGGAAATAATAGTGATAAATCATATCAAGCCTTCATTCCTATGAAGAGAACTACTTCAAATTCACGTTTCCTTGAGTGGTAGTGACATTATCTTCATTTCATACCATTCTTTGGGACTTCCCTGGCAGTCCAGTGGTTGAGACTCCATGCTTCTAATGCATGGGGTGCGGGTTCGATCCCTGGTTGGGGAAATAAGGTCCCACATACGCTGTGGTTTGGCCAAGAAAATAACAAAAATAAAAGTATAGCACTGTTTTTTAGGAAACATATTTGGATTGCAGTCTTACTTTTGAATTATACTCTCAATCAGATAAATTCCTTTGAGTTTCAGCTTATATAGTGTTGGGCTTCCTTTGTAGCTCAGCTGGTAAAGAATCTGCCTGCAATGCGGAAGACCTGGGTTCCATCCCTGGGTTGGGAACATCCCCTGTTGAAGGAAAAGGCTACCCACTCCAGTGTTCTGGCCTGGAGAATTCACTGGACTGTATAGTCCATGGGGTCGCAAACAGATATGACTGAGCGACTTTCAGTTTCTTTATATAATGTTACTTGGATGTAATAATCTTATCAAGGTTATGATAGTGTATGAATAATTAATAGAAAATGAAATAAAGGAATAGATATAAAACATACATACTTTATACCAGTCAGAGGGCATTTAATTTCATTTTAGAAGGGTACATAGTTTTCTTTTGGTCTACTTAAAGATGGTGAAGCTGAATCCTGAAGTTATTAATAACCTGTTAAGTGAATCAAGTTAATAATTTGAAAGCTAAGACTAGGCTTTGAATATATTAATGTGTAGCTTAGCACTTTTTCCTCCTATAGCTAGTTGTACTGCATCCAGCATTGTGTTTTTCTCTTTTGTAACTCCCAAACCCTTTGTTGTTAATATAATATATGGTGGAAGGTTATGTTTTAATATTTTTAGTACCAGGAAGCATGCTCAGTGACTTGAAGACTTAAATTTCATATTCTTGTTATTGGGAGACAAAATGCAGGGTTGATGCATTAATCTTAGAACCAGTTTTTTCATTAGGCAATTTTTTTCATTATGCATTTTCTTTTTTTCGTAGTTGTTTCCTTGTTTATACATAATAATAATGTTGTTAAAAAATGAAAACATAAGAATGTCCTTGTAGTTTTCTGTGTCTTGCTTACAAAAATCACTTTAGTCAGTTTTTATTTTGAAATATGAGTTAGCCTTCCTGCCGCTATCTGTGAACATGCAGTAATACTTTAAGCAGGAACAAAAAAATGAACTTTGAGCCCACTTTATCGTGGCTGATCTGCAAAACACCATGTTGGAGCCAAAAGGGTTGTCCTAATGATCTTACGTAAGGTGATTTTGGATCTGAAAAGATAGTTTCTTATTTATTCGGCATTATTCCTCATGCAGTTATAAAGAAGACGATGACTTTGAGACTGACTCAGATGACCTCATTGAAATGACTGGAGAAGGAGTTGATGAACAGCAGGATAATAGTGAAACTATTGAAAAGGTCTTAGATTCAAGGCTGGGAAAGAAAGGAGGTATGCAAAGACAGTGCTTCATTCTTGCTATAGGTGGCAACAGGCGTTAGGGCAGGGAGCGCAAATGTTGAAGGAGGAATGGATTTAAGGGTCACTGTTGCCTCAGGCACAGAAACAGCTTCCCTTTTTCTGGCTTTCTTAACCGCCTATGGCCCCGGCCCGTCCCTGCAGCCTCTGCTGTTAGCCCCCTGAGTTCCTTCTGCGCCTCTTGTTTCTGCTTGAATGCTGCTGCTTCCTTGTCCATCTCCTCAGCCTGCTGCTTGCGTTGCTTCAGGAGCTTCTTGCCACCTTTGCGGCTAGACATGGTTCCTGCTGCCACTTCCCTGCCATTGGAAGCTGGCGGATTTCTCTCTGCTCAGAAAGGCCCACATTTTATGTATTTAGCCTGAGTTAGTAGGGACCAAAACAAAAGAATGTTGCTGTTCCGTATTTATTGTGTTTGAACACAAAGATTTCTTTGATTTCACCAGCAAATTTTAGACTGTTTAAATGGGAAAAATTGGGTTTGCATCTTGAAAACATTTGAAATTGCTGGGCATGTTCATTCTGTATTGTTTGTGAATATCTGCATATTTGAAGATAAAGGATTTTGGTACTTCATCCAAAAAGAGACTCTTTAGACAACTGTGTATTTGGGAAGCTTTTCAGGGTCTGGTTTCATAGACTTCTTAAAATTTAACTGAATCTTTTTGCAGCCACGGGAGCTTCTACCACTGTGTATGCAGTCGAAGCTAATGGAGACCCTAGCAGCGACTTTGACCCTGAAAAGGATGAAGGCGAAGTCCAGTACCTCATCAAGTGGAAGGGCTGGTCATATATCCACAGCACATGGGAGAGTGAAGAGTCCTTACAGCAACAGAAAGTGAAGGGTCTGAAAAAACTAGAGAACTTCAAGAAGAAAGAGGATGAAATCAAGCAGTGGTACATTACCTTTCCTAGATAAAAGAAATACACTTGCAGCCTGGGGGAAGGGAGAGTTTTTAAATGGTGGAGAACATGACTGTCTAGAATATCAAATTTTGCCTCTGTCAGACTGAATGAACGTGGAGGCATCCATGGTTACCTTTTATAAAACTGTGACCTGAAGATAGTATGTATTTTTATGTATAGCCAGAAAGTCTGTAGAGTTTAATAATAACAACGAGTGTATGGGGCGTTTTTCAGACCTGATCTTGTCGTCAGTCCTCACAGTAAGCCTGTGAGATTTGTACAGAGTGCTATTTGTTGACAGTGAGCTGCAGAGCCGCTCTGCGGCCCTGGACGCCCGCAGCCTGAGTCCAGGCTCATGTCCTTGAGCACCTTGTCACTTTCTCTGGTTGTGCTGGCCTAGCCTGGGTGTCAGAAGTTTAGTGTTCTAGAACTCTCTGGGATATGGTATACTTAAAACTAATCTTGGTTTTACAGTTTACAGAAATGATGTGACAGGAATGTTCTGAAACTGTGATCACCTTGTGGTTTTTAGCTTACTTACAGCTTTGAACATGTCAAGTTGTATGAGAAACGTGGGGCCACAATACACACACCCCTAAACTGATAATAAATAAGAAGTGTAAGTTCTCCCTGGAGACACACGCTTCAGTATCATGTGATCAGGTTAATTAGTGTTAGGAATAGGGACAAATGGGTTCCAATTCCTGTTTTATTACTGTGCAGAATATGCTATTTCAATAAATCAGATACTTTTTTTCTTTGAGTCAAAAACAAAAATATATATCTCTGAGGTATGGGTAGTTTGTAAAGCAATTATTAGAATTTTGAAAGTCCTTGAAAGTTATAGTAGGATTTAATTTCAAGTTGCTGGTGTTGTTTTATAACTGAAAATAATTGGTTTTCTAAAAATGTCAACATTTAATCACTCCTAAAGTCCATCATATATGAAAAAAAGACATCTTTTCTTATAATCTGAGTTTTATTGGCCTTGTCTATTAAGATATATGAATTTATCACAGATCATATGAATTTATCACACAAAATAGTTATTTTTAGGTTTCTTTATAAAACAGGCCACATCAGCAAGAACAACTGGTGTGTCCTTTTAGTCTGAGGTTTCAGTGTTTTCTACAAGTCTTACATGTTTTTCTTAAAATCTCTGGCCTAATTATTAGTACAAGATTACTAAAGGGACATATGAAAGTAAAGACTAAGTTTCCTTTCCTGTTTTGACTTTGCATTGATAGATGAGTATGGATTCTCCAGATCTAATTAGTATGTACTCTTCCTTGTTTGACTTCTGGCCAGGTTAGGGAAGGTTTCTCCTGAAGATGTGGAATATTTCAACTGCCAACAAGAGCTGGCCTCGGAGCTGAACAAACAGTATCAGATCGTAGAAAGAGTAATAGGTAAGTACATGGAAACTCATTTAAGCAGTGTTGGAGTTCCAGGAATAAAGGAACTTCCTTTTTTGGGAGTAATGTATAGATATTAAAAAATGTATTTTTGCAGGTGTAAGTTTGGAGAATAGTCAGATGCCTAGATTTATTTTGAAGGAAAAGCTAACAAGACTTGGTGGTAGATTTGGAGATGGGGGAAGACAGAGGGGTGGTGTCAGTATTCCTGACCTGAGCAAACAGGAGATTGGAGGTACCATTTACTGAAATAGCAAGACTGAGGGAAGAGAAGTCAAGAGCTTAGTTTGTCAGTTTGATATACTTCACAGTCATCTAAGTGGATAGTATTGTGAAGGCTGTAGAGTATGTGAATCTAGAGTTTAGAACTCAGTCTTAGCTGGAGATTGAAACTTGAAAATTTATCTCTGTGTAGATAGTATTTAAAGCCTGAGGTTTAATGAGATCATCAAGAAATGTACACATGGTGAGAGCAGAAGTCTGAGGGCATTCCAGCTTTTGAAAGTTGTGAAGAAACCAACAGAGGAGCGTGAGAAAGGCCCACCAGTGAGGTGGCAGCCAGGGGGTAGGCGTGCCAAGCACCAGGTGGCTCGGGCGGCAGGTGGCGTTGCCAGTCAGGGAGGACTGGGGCTTGGTCCTTCCGCTCGGCAGTAGTCCTGGCCCGGGGGATGAATCCATGGGGTGGTGGGGCTGCAGGTGGGGGTAGGGAGACAGAGAAATGGGGCCAGACAGGGTCGTGAGAACAACACGGCTCTTTTTTATTTTGTTAAGATATGAGATAGTGGAGTATATTTGTACTCTTGCTCACAGGGCCTGAAATGTCACTGTTTTCTTGGTTTTGTGATAACTTACCTGATTTTCCATTTATTTAGCTGTGAAGACAAGCAAATCTACACTGGGTCAAACAGACTTTCCAGGTAAGTGAGAGATTTTGTTTATAAATATTGTCTAAGAGCAATGCATGCTTTGCCATGTGGTGTTGCCTTGGTTACACATAAAACAGAATGTCACCCCTCTCCTTTAATTGGCAGTTGCTGATCTGTCAATTTTTGTATGTGAAATAGCTCACAGCCGGAAGCCGGCCCCTTCCAACGAACCTGAGTATCTATGCAAGTGGATGGGACTGCCCTATTCAGAGTGCAGCTGGGAAGACGAAGCCCTGATCGGAAAGAAATTCCAGAGCTGCATCGACAGCTTCCACAGTCGCAACAACTCAAAAACCATCCCCACGAGAGAATGCAAGGTGTGCTGACTGCTGGTGTTTGGGCTTTCGGGGAAAGGTGTATTGCTTAAAAGTCTGGCCACACACAGATGTGGGGGAGAGAAAAGACTACAGAAGTAAAGGACAGTTCTCATGTTGAAGAAGATGACCTAATCTTGGTATCAAAGGAAAACCATTAAAACAGGAGAGCAGGATGTGTTGTATAATGGCTTTACTGACTCATTTCATCTTATTATTTACCCAGTTAGATATATCTAGTTCAGAGATACTGTGGAGACTCCTTGAAAGAGTTAAAGCACTTTAAAGAGAAGTGGCAGGAAAAGGAAGTGACTCTGAATTCTACAAAAGACAAGGATCTGTACAGGCTTTCTTATTTGATTGATCCAGAGACTGGATCAACCAGTCTCTGCTAGACTGGTTGTACAGATCCTTATCTTTTGTTGGTATTTATTCCCTGTATAAAGTGGAATGCTTGGGTCCTCAGTAATAAAACTATACTTAAGATATGGCCTCTTTGTCCGAGAGGTTGTCTTCAGATTCATAGAACCAAACCTGTACCTATAAAAAGCAGTGTGTCACTGGAGGTCAGTGAGTGTGACGATATCCAGAGGCAGAAGTCACTGAGCCACAGGGATCACTGAAGGGGTTTTAAAACTAGAGG
>NW_011491015.1:705701-763097 GCF_000754665.1 Bison bison bison | reverse complement strand
TAAAACTAGAGGAAGTTGTGGTACATGAAGTGCCCTACCCTTGAAGAATAGATTGGAGCTGGTTAGACAAGATAAAAGGGGGCCCAGGTTATTGCCCTCTTGTGAAAGATACTAAGAGAAAGATGTTCTTGTAATATAGTTGGGGGACCACCGGGCCTCAGGGTTGGAAGAGGGAGGTGATATTGACAAATCAAAGTGTGTATGTATTGAATACCTTGAAGGATATGTTGACTTTATCCTGTGGGTATTGATAAGCCTACCCTCTTGAGCAGAGCAGCAGGCCAGAAACAGTATTTCATTTAGAAAGCTTAATCTAATGACTCTGTGTTGGAGACTCCAGAGTAAGTAATTGTTAAAGCCAGAAGGTCCCACCAGGAAGATGTAGAATAAGCCCCTGAAGGGAGAGTTGGTGTGAGGATGAGGACAGTAGCAGCAGTTGAAGGGTCAGACGGGAGAAGCTTTGTGGGGAGAATTGGCGGGAGTGGACAGCTGCGAGTGAGGCATCTGATTCTGTTGACTGCCCGCTGCTCACAGAGGAGAGCTGAGACAAACAGTAATTACCTTATCAAATACTTTAGTAGGATGACACTTCTTAATAGGGTACTCATTCCAGAGAGTGCTCATCTTCAGAGAAATGCTCCCTGCAAAAAAGGCTTTTGTGGGCACATCACTCTGGGATGCACTCCTGAATGAGCTTCTCCTGTTAACTCACGGCATCCACAAACGTGGTAGACTTGAAAAGGCACGAGCCATGGGATGCATGTAACTTTTTAACCCAGTGTTTCCCAAACTGAATTGCCTGTAGAATACACATTTTGTGCAAACCATAGAGACATGGCTTTACTAGGCTGCCAAATCTTCACACCTCTGAAGGTGAGAGCAGCATCTTTTCCTTCAGAAAGCCAGGCTCACAGAGTTGGGGCTTCAAGGGAGGTGGGCTGCTTTTCAGAATTGACAAATGCTGTTACGGTAGCATAGACAGACTTCCCGAGAGGCATTGTTTTGTGCTGTTTAGAGAGTAAGGTAACGCCAAGAGGAAAATAGGTGACTCACTGCCCCGCTGCAGAGATGATGCAGAGTCAGTGCTGTTTAATGATGTTCACAAGCTTACTTCAGGAAAGAAGCAATGACTAACAACATCTCGGGCTGCAGTCTGGCTTTGGGCATGTAGACAGCGATGCAGGAACTGATGGTCGGTTGGGTGTGGTTGGTGATACAGATGTGAAATTTCAGTTCTTATGCTTTCGTGTAGAGTGCACAAATCATGGTTAGCATTTTAACATATGAACAGGTTTGCATATGAAGAAGGTTAACAGGTTAACATATGAAGAAGGTTTTCTTCATACCTGGTCTTTGTTCAATTCTGCATTTCAGGCCCTGAAGCAGAGACCACGATTTGTGGCTTTAAAGAAACAGCCGGCATATTTAGGAGGAGAGAATCTGGAGCTCCGAGATTATCAGCTGGAAGGTCTCAACTGGCTTGCTCACTCCTGGTGCAAGTACGTAGAAGATTATGTTTGATGTTTTCTCTACTCTTTCTGGCTGTTTAAGATGTTAGATGCAAAGAATTACTCCTTTTTATTCCCTTCTTCAGGGGATCTTCCCAACCGAGGGATTGAACTTGGGTCTTCTGCATTGCAGGCAGATTCTTTACCATCTGAGCCACCAGGGAAGCCCCATTGTATATTATTATTGTTATTTGTCACTATGTCGTGTCTGACTCTTTTGGGATACCATGGACTGTAGCCCACCAGGCTCTTCTGTCCGTGGGATTTTCTAGAATACTGGAGTGGGTTGCCATTTCCTTCCCCCTGGGGATCATCCTGACCCAGAGATCGAACCCATGTCTCCTGGATTGGCAAGTGGATTCTTAGCACTGAGCACAAGGGAAGTCCATTGTATATTATAGAAAAATAATCATATATATATGTGTGTGTGTGTATATATATATATGTATCTATGTATATATATGTATTTGATTAAGAGAAATCACTTCTGGGAATTTCCCTGTATGTGTAATTACCACTTTAGCCTGAAGTAAAAAGTACTTTGTTATTTAGTTATTGGGAGGGTAATAGCCAGCGACCTGTGTCATACTGTGTTATTCGTGAGCACAAATAGCAAGGTAATTTGCCCAAATCTTTGGTGTGGAAGGAATTATTCTAAGACGAGAGAAGATCTTTAATTTACATACTGGTGCTAAAGAGTCTTGTGATTCCCCTGCTCCCCAATTGCTGTACAGGCCATCCCATTTAGAGAAAGTTTTCTGACAGTTGAACTTGTGAAATTATCCTTCACTTTTTGTAATAAGATTACCATAGTCTTGGGAAAAAAGAAGAGAGATGAGACAATGAGGTTTAAAGGTACTTTGAGACTGTACTCATGAATTTTATTCACCAAGTTCAATTGCAGACTCAAGTATTCCCTAATTACTGTGCATTAGGAACCCATGTAGGCCTTGAGAATTTAATAGTGAACCAAGACAAGACAGGATTTCCCTGTCCTCATAGAACATACAGGGTGAAAAGTACCTTTTTAAACCCCCTCAAGGTGTTTTATTTGCAAATATGTATTATATCCCTTGAAAAAGAATCCAAACGTTTCCCCTCCTGTGTTTTCATCTTGCTTCTTCATGGTCCATGATGCCCACTGAGGTTGTTGGTACAATGAAAACAAACTGACGGGACGGGAGCAGGCCATTCTGCCATTTTTCTAGATCTTTCAGTTGCACATCAAATCTGGGGCTGGTCACTCCACACTTAGGAAGCCTGCCTCTGAGGCTCTCAACAACTTGTACAACGCAGTGATCATGGATGATTTCAAATTTGCCAGCGTAACCAGGCTGCTTCTTCAGGGTTAGAAGCCTGACAGTGGCTTTGGAGCGTGGTTTGATAGGCACCTGGCATTTGCCTCTTCTCCGCACTGTTGGTATTCCTGAGAGCGCCAGCCCGGACACCCATGTGCAGCATCACGGCGGCATAGAGAGGCGAAGGAGGGAGGGGAAGCACCTATGTCTGTCTGCACATTCCTTCCCCAGATGGCAGCTCTTAATTTCGTCAGTACTTGGTGGCAAAGCAAGAATTCTTACTTCAGAATAGACTACAGCTCCAAAGCAAAGACGTGTGAGCTGCTTTTCTCAATGCTGAAAAGATGGCTTTTCATTACAGAGATGCGTTTATGTGACTTTCCCAGTTGAGCCGTCTGTTTTTTCTCTTGTTAAAATTTATGTAATATTTAACATTCAGTGTAAGAAACAAAGATCTTGAGGTTCCATTCCTTTGACTGAGAATGGAGGTCTGAGGTAACTCCTGTTCTCGATTGCTGGAAGATTATTTTTGTTTCCGAGAATAGTGAGATGTGAGCTTCCTAAAGGACAATTACAAGCTCAGTGGAGCCTTAGAAGTTGTGTAACTAATCCTCTTGCTTTACACTTCAGGACACACTCTGTAGAGTCTTTAAACTCATTAATTCAGAACCAGCTGAAAAAGGCCCAGTTAGCTGCTGGGCCCTGGTTGTGGGAACCTTGCGTTAAGTAACATGCTGTTTTGGTCTAGTTCCAGAAAAACAGGCAGATCAGACCTCCTTTCATGTGTATAAATGGACAGTGGCAGTTTGCTAGGGAGAGGAAATGTTGGAGAAAATTAACCCTGTTTCCTCCCCAGTGGTGTGAAAAGGTGAGAGAAATAAGAGGGAAATCACTCAGGGATATCTTCTTGGTGAATTAAATGTCTTGTTTTTCTAATCAGTTAGTTGTCTTTAACTTGAGTATTAGTTTTTGTTCTCTCTGGTCCACTGATGAAGTGTGTATTATACATATGTAAACCTCCCGTGGCCTGATTTTCAAGAACCTTTTTATATTTTCAACCTTATGGCATATATGCACCCCTGGTTTCCTGCCAAATGGACTCTTTTCTATTTCCAGAGCATATTTCCTAACTCTGGCTATTTTTTTAAGTTTAAATTAGCTCAAATTAATTCAAGTTTTTGCCTAGTATCTGGACAGCCCTTTCCTATTAGCACCCTGTTGAAATCCTGCCTGTCCTCTAGAGCTGTCTGTCTCAAAGTGTGGTCCAAGGAGTATACCCATATTACAGTGTATCCAGGAGTGCTTGTTAACAATACAGAGTTCTGAGCCCTTTTCCAGATACTCCGATTCAGCAGGTCTGGGGTAGGATTCAGAGATCTGATCTGCAGCCTACCCCTGCTAGATACTAGTATGTTTAAAGGAAGCTCTGTGCACCTGCGGCATGTAGGTCTGGAAAGTAGTGATTACAGCATTAAGTAGCCCAGTGGCAGGCAGTGGAATGGGTGGGCAGTCTGAACAAGGGCCCGTGACTGTCAGGCTGTAGGGCTCACCAGGAGTGGGGTAGCCCGTCTGCCTCTGCCTTCTGCATTGATGGAGCCCAGGGCATGTGCTTTACACCACTATTCCAAACCTGCCTTCTGTTATAAGAGGTAGATGGAAAGCGGCCCTTACAATAATCCAGACCTCGATTATACTTAGATTACTTGTTACCCTGCTGTCTTCTGACGCAGGAGACGATTGCAGAGGAGAGGAGAGACATTTGAGGCTCAAAACCCCTGACTTGCTGAGGAATATCGTGAGGCCTTGATGCCTCTGCTGTTTGTGCATGTACTGTTTTGTTTGTTTTTTGTTGTGAACTGATGATCTTTTTTTGTTTTTATCTTTTTCTTTCTGCAGAAGTAACAGTGTAATCCTTGCTGATGAAATGGGCCTAGGAAAGACCATCCAGACCATATCATTCCTCTCCTACCTGTTCCACCAACACCAGCTGTATGGCCCCTTTCTTATAGTCGTCCCTTTATCCACCCTCACCTCATGGCAGAGGGAGTTTGAAATCTGGGCACCAGAGATTAACGTAGTGGTTTACATAGGTGACCTGATGAGCAGAAATACGGTGTGTAAACAAAAAGAATTGGGATAGAATCTGTGTTATAAATGTATTTGGGAAATTGACCTAAAGCTATTATAGTCTTTAGTAAATTGTGCTTCTGACACTGTGCTATGCCCCTGTTACTGGGAGATTTCTGTATCACAAAAACACAATTCTGATAGTCTTAAAAACGTATGCTTACTTTGTAAAGAAAAACAACAGCTATACATGAACGGGAATCTTTCCTAGTTGGATTGCAGTATTAAGTTTTTCTTCTTTCTTTTCTGTCTACTTTGAAGACCACTTAATTTACAAAGGATTATGCAATAGAGTTTACACCTTATGAAATGTTAGTAGTATTTGACAGGGATAGTACTGACAATACTTTAGTTCTTAGAATTTGTTTCCTAACTTTTAAAAAATGGGGCAGTTATATAACTTATAAGAAAGGAGTAAAAGGACGGTGAGCTATTTCAGAGCAGCAGACATGAGAATTATTTGTCTGATATCAAAGTTAACTTGAGCATCAGGAACTTGGAACACAGGGGCTTAAGTTTATCTTTGTTTGACAGATCTTTTCTTGGTAACGAGTAACATTTTTTAAGGTACTGTGTGCCAGGCCCTGTGCTGGGTACTTCATATATATTACCTATAATCCTTATGATAGTCTTTAAAGTAGATGATATTCTTTCCAATCAACTGATGAAGGAAATTGACAGAGAGGTTAACACTTGGCCTCAGGCCAGCTGGACTGTGGCAGAGCTGGGGTTGGGACAAGGATGTGTTCAGTCCCAGACCTGGGCTTTTTCACCACTGGATGTATGTTGGAATGAACTGTTTCTAGGAAGTTGCTGATGGTTTCATTGAAATTGCCTAACCTAAACTCTGACAGATTTCATTGCTCTAATTTTGAGTTTCTCAGTACATAATAGTTCCTCAGTTTGTTGATCCATCCGTTAACCATTAAAAAAGAAAATCTAGATTATGTAGAATTGCTTCAAACACCACTGCACTGAAAGGTGAGGGCAAAGAAAAAGAACTCTAAATAATTGTGGGGTCAGGTACACTTTCTTTTCTTCCCAGTACTCCTTTTCTTTGTTCTTCCTTCCCACTTGATGGTGATTTTCTCAAAAGCTCTCCTTGACCCATTCTCCATTCCTAACTTGATAACCAAACTGTAGGAACTTTGTCATGGGCCATTGTGCTTGCTGGGTGTCCAGTTATGTACTTTATACTTTTGTATGAATGTGTTAGTTTTTATGTTTCTTTGCATTGATGTTATTTTCATTCTTACTAGGTTGTATTTTAATCCTGTAAGCCTCCCTTTCCTCCTTATTGGGGGCCACATCTTACTGCTATATGATTAATGAAATTTCTGACCAAGTCAGAAGTTGGAATTTGTTTTATTTACTAATAAAAGTATGCCCTACCCAAAGAATAATCAAATTATATTTCCTTAAGAAAATTCTCCTTCTGGAAGATGTCTAGATAAGTTCAAGTCACCAGGGTTTAATTACTCATGAAATGCATTTTTTTCTCAAATGTATTGGGGTGGGGGAATATGGAGAGAAGACTGTTTGAATTCTGGCAATAAAGTTTTTGCTGCTCAGTAATAGATCTTTTCATTTTAACTTGTATTGCTCTGTACTTTGGTTGCTTAGATCAGTTTAGAATGTATTAGGTATTCATTAAGTTCTAATTAGATTTAATTTTTTATTTGGCATATTTTGTTGCATCTGTCATAAGACTTGGTGATTATATAGAAGGCTTAAAGTAGAAATTGTGTCTTAATTTCTATTTTCTCTTATAGATACGAGAATATGAATGGATTCACTCTCAGACCAAAAGGCTAAAGTTCAATGCGCTTATAACAACATATGAGATCCTCTTAAAAGATAAGGTGTGTAATTGGTAACCCAGGAGTGTAACTTGTCCAAATGGTGTGGTCTCTGCCTCCCCCTTGCCATGTTATTTTTCTGTTTTTATTTAAAAAAGCCAACAAATGAAGAACAGAAAATCCATGAAGAATGTTAAGGTTATGTATATATAAAAAAACCCTAGAACCTTACAGTCGAATGGGACCTTGGGTCACCTAAGCCAATTGAATAAGACAGGATGAAAGGGGATTGAGGCCCACACCTGATAGGAGATTCTGGTCAGTCATTGGAAGCTGGTCTTGAGTGCCTCTCAGGCATTTGCCATCTTATTGTTAAGCACTTCTCCAGAACAGACGTTGTGAATTGTCTCTGTGAAGAGGACAGAAAAATGAAGCTCTTTTAAATTATCTCCTTCTACCGTTACTATGAAATGTATGTGCCAAGTGATCCCATTGATGATGATAGGTGTAAGCAAGTTCAGCTTGTTTACAAGCTGTGGCTTGTAGTAGCTTGTGGCTCTTGGTGTTTCTGTGCTTTCAGGGTTGGGATGGAGAATAGGCAGAGAAGAATCTTAATTAAGGAGAGACTGCAAAATCATGAGTTTTGTTTTTGTGTTGTTTTTGCCCAGCATACATACCAGTTTTTATGTTTTTGCTTTGAGGCATGCAGCGATACCTGAAAGACCCCCTGTAGGTTTTAGAGGATGACCTGCTCTTTAGAGTAAACACCAGTCTGGCAGCTAAGAGAATAAACAGAAGAGTCTTACGTACTTTTAAGTCAGTGAAGAATAAATGTTTCTGTGTAAACCTTTGTGATGGTATTTGTACAGAGATGATTAACACTTGAAAGTATTTTTAGGTTCCCTTCTGACCTGGTGGCTCGTTCTGTTTTGTTTTTACTTTAGACTGTGCTGGGCAGTATTAACTGGGCCTTTCTGGGAGTGGATGAAGCCCATCGGTTGAAGAATGATGACTCTTTATTGTATAAAACTCTGATTGATTTCAAGTCCAACCATAGGCTCCTGATTACGGGGACCCCTCTTCAGAATTCCCTCAAAGAGCTCTGGTCCTTGCTGCACTTTATTATGCCGGAGAAGTAAGCTCCTTCCTATGTATTTCAAAAGATGCTAGAATGTCTGAAATGCCAATGCTTTTTAACTTTTTTAGCAGACCTTAGGGAAAACAGATGGCATGGTCTGGGGAAAGCAAAGCATGGAACTGAGGCAGCAATAAAAGTGTGAAATGTTTTATAACAAATGATAGAAAGCTCAGAAATCAGTCTGTTAAGGAAGAAAGCATACTGTCTACCAAGCATTTGAATTGTTTAATGCTTTGGAGGAAATAGTTGATAAATAGAAAACATTTCATACCTTCTCCCAGTAGCTATAAGGTCATCAATATAATTGGAATGGCGTATACAAGGTATACAATCTGAAAATAAAATATCCTAAATCTAAGCTTTTGATAGTAAAAGCAACAACTTGAGATTTGTTACAATTACCTATTTAAAGAATTGTGGGATGTCTTTACTGAAAAGATTTTTGTGGGAGAGATGGTATGTACATTTCATAAAACTTTAAAATTATCCAATGGTGTTTGATGATACTTGCAATCTAAATTGTTACCCTAATGTGGAATACCCTACTCAGAATCTGACCCATCTTAGCATTTTCTCCACCACTAATTGTGCTCCAGCCATTCTGGCTATCTTCTGGTTCCTTTAACAAGCCAAGCATTGCTATTCTTTTCTTTATTTTATTTTATTATTGTTTTTAGTGGATTGATGACTGGTTTACAATGGTTTGATTTTTGTCATATGTCAACATGAATTAGCCACAGGTGTACATATGTCCCCTCCCTCCCACCTCTCACCCGTTCCCCGCTCTAGGTTATCACAGAGCCGCAGTTTGGGTTCCCTGAGTCATACAGCACGTTCCCATTGGCCATCTATTTACGAATGTTGGTGTGCACGCCTCCATGCTGCTCTGCATTCATCCCACCCTCTTCTGCTTCTTCCCACCTTTGTCCATAAGTCTCTTCTCTCTGTCTGCCTCTCCATTGCTGCTCTGTGAACAGATGCATCAGTACCTTCCTTCTAGATTCCGTGGATATGTGTTAATATACGATATTTGTTTTTCTCTTTCTGGCTTACTCCACTCTGTACAGTAGGCTCTAGGTTCATCCACCTCATTAGAACTGACTCAGATGTGTTCCTTTTTATGGGCATTGTGTGTGTGTACCACAGCTGCTTTATCCGTCTGTTGATGGACGTCGGGGCTGCTTCGGTGTCTTGGCTGTTGTAAACAGTGCTGCAGTGGACACTGGGTCCGTGTGTCTTTTCGGGTTTGGGTTTCCTCGGGGTATGTGCCTAGCAGTGACACTGCTGATCACATGGTGGCTTTACTCCTGCTTTTAAAGGAACCCTCGTGCCATCTCCCGCAGTGGTGTGTCAGTTGACATCCCACCCACGGTGCTGGAGGGCCCCCTTCTCTCCACACCCTCTCCAGTACTTGTTTGTGGATTCTTTGATGATGGCCATTCTGTGATCCCTCATTGTGGTTTTGATTTGCATTTCTCTAATAATGAGTGATGTTGAACATCTCTTCATACGTTAATTGGCCATCTGTATGTCTTCTTTGGAGAAATGTCTGTTCAGATCTTTCTGTCCACTTTTTGATTGGGTGGTTTGTTTTTCTGGTATTGAGTATTGTATGAGCTGCTTGTATATTTTGAAACTTAATTCTTTTGTCAGTTGTTTCATTTGCTATTACTTTCTCCTATTCTGAGGGTTGTCTTTTCACTTTGATTATAGTTTCCTTTGCTGTGCAAAAGCTTTTAAGTTTAATTAGGTCCCATTTAATTATTTTGTTTTTATTTCCATGATTCTAGGAGGTGGGTCATAAAGGATCTTGCTATGATTTATGTCACAGTGTTCTACCTATGTTTTCTTCTAAGAGTTTTACGGCTTCCGGTCTTACAATTAGGTCTCTAATCCATCTTGAGTTTATCCTTGTGTGTGGTGTTAGAAAGTGCTCTATTTCGTTCTTCGATCCATCTCGAGTTTATCCTTGTGTGTGGTGGTAGGAAGTGCTCTATTTCGTTCTTTGATCCATCTCGAGTTTATCCTTGTGTGTGGTGGTAGGAAGTGCTCTATTTCATTCTTTTGCACATAGTTGTCCACGTCTTCCAGTGCCACTTGTTGAAGAAACTGTCCTTTCCCATTGTATAGTCTTGTATATGTCAAAGATAACCTGCCCATATATGTGTGGGTCTAAGCATTGCTATTCTTTTTGTCTGGAATGTTCTTTCTCCTCATCTTCAGAGGGGAAGTCACTTATTAATACCTTTGCCTTACCTTACATGACCAGCAAACCTGAAATTCCTTATTGGACATGCTTATCTTCCACACCCCGTTTCATTTTCTATATGTCACCTTCCCCTCCACCCCCATTTATTTCCTCACTGATCCTGTGCCATTAAATTATGCATTTAGAAGTAGCAGGGATCTTGTTTGTTTATTCATCTGTGGTCCACAGACCTAGAATAGTACGTGGCATGCAGTAAACAGTTCAATTAAGAATTGTCAAGTTAATAGATGAAGCGCCACTTTTTTTTTTTTTTTTTTTTAATTTGGAGAAGACTTGAGTGCTTACTCTGTGCCATAAACTGAGCACAGCATGTTTTGGACAGCCTAAGGAAATAGCTTATGGGAATATAATGTATGTACCATAGAATGTGGTACGGGAGATGTCAAGGGACAGGGAGGCCTGGCGTGCTACAGTCCATGGGGTCGCAACGAGTCAGACAGACTGGATGACTGAAAAACGGCAACAACCGTGGAATGTACCATTTTAAGTATACAAGTCAATTTTTTTTTTTTAAAGTAAATTTATAGAATTGTGCAGCCATCCCCACAGTCTACCTTTAGAATATGTTCCTCACCGCAAAAAATTCCTTCTTGCCTGTTTGTAGTTAATCCCTGCTTCAACTTCTAGCCTTAGGCAGTCACTAAACAGCTTTCATCTCTAGAGATGTACCTTTTCTAAAAATTTCATCTAAATTGAATCCTAATAAGTAATCTTTTGTTTTTGGCTTCTTTTACTTAGCATAATTATTTTGAGATTCGCCCATGTTATAGAATTTATAGAATTTATTAGGAGTTATTCTCTTATTATGGAGTCATATTCCATTCTATACACCAGTTGATGGATGTTTGGGTTGCTTCAGTTTGGGGCTATTTTGTTAATGACTATATACATGGGAGTGGAATTGCTGCGTTATTCATAAAGTATATATTTAACTTCTTAAGAAGCTACCGGCTGTTTTCCAAAGAGACTCTACCTTTTTACATTCCCATCAGAAATGTTTGAATTTTTTCATTTCTATCATTGCTGATACTTGGTGTATTGTCAGTCTTCTGGATTCCAGCATTCTGGTGGGCAAATAGTGGTATCTCATTGTGTTTTGACTTGCGTTTCTATAATGACTAGTAATGCTGAACATCTCTTCATGTGTTCATTGGCCGTTAGTGTATATTTGGTCGTATGTCTGTTCAGTCTTCCACCCATTTTTAAGTTAAATTGTTTACCTTGTTGTCCTTTGTCCTTGGACGTGGGGTATCTTTTGTTGTGTTCCAACATATTCCTGTCAATGGTTGTTCCACAGCTTGTTGCGATTTTGGCGTTCTCGCAGGAAAAGATGAGTGCACATCCTTCTACTCTGCCATGTAGCAGCACCCTTAATGAGTTGAAGAGGTTTTTAATTTTTTAAAAGTGGTCTAGATGGAAGTTCTTTATTAGACTCACATCTTCTCTTAAGGCTGTAGTACCTCATTTCTCCAGTGTAGGTAGATTCCTTTTATTTTTTGTCTTACTGTATTGGCTAGAATTTTCCATGTTGAGTAGAGTTGGTGGGAGTAGGCTGTTGCAGGATTTTTGTTAGGTACCCTTTATAAGGTTGAGGAAATTTTCTTGTGCTCCTGGTTTTTGAAGAGTTTTTACGAGCTCTTGAGTTGTGTTGGATTTTGTCATGTGTTGCTCTTCTGTGCCTGTGGAGGTGACCATGTGATATCTGTTCTATATTCCACCCGTGTGGTATATAGCATTAGTTACCTTTTGGCTATTGTCAGTCTTTCATTCCTGGGATAAATCTGACTTGGTCGTAATGTTGAATCCTTTTTCTGTTTCTGGATTCAGTTTGCTAATACTTTGTTAAAGATTTTTCCATTTTTGTTCCTGAGGTACCTAGTTTTTTTGTTTGTTTTTGTTTTAGTGATGTCTTTCTTTCTGGCTTTGGTATCAGGATCATAGAATGAATTGTATAGTATTCCCTCCTTTATTTTCTGAAACAATTGGTTAAGATTTGTATTACTTTTAAAAATATTTGATAGGATTCGCCAGTGTTGCCTTGTGAGCTTTGGCTTTTCTTTGTGATAAAATTTTTAATGAATATTTCCATTTCTAGTTATAGGTCTATTCAGGTTTTCTGTTTCATCTTGACTTTGTTTTGTTTTGTTAATTTGTGTTTAAGAATTAGTGTATTTCATCTAAATTGTTTTGTTTGTTGGCATAAAGCTAGTATTTCCTAATGATCCTTTTAATTTTTCAAGAATCAATACTGATCTAAGTAATACTTTGATTATGGTAATTTGTGTCTTGTCTCTTGGTCTTTTTATAATAGGTAAAAGTTATCAATATTAGGGATGTTTTCAAAGACAGCAGCTTTGGAGGTTATTGGTTTGTTTTGTTTTTTCTATTTAGAATTTCATTTATTTCCACTCTCATTTTTATTATTGTCTCCCTGTGCTTTTCATTTAGTTTTCTTGTTTTCTATTTTCTTAAGATGGAAGCTTAGATTATTGATTTAAGATCTTTTCTTCCTTTTCCCAATATAGGTACTTAAAGATACAGATTCCCTCCCTGTACTGCTATAGCTGCAGCCCGTAAATGTTGCTATCTTCTGTTTTTGTTTTAATTCATTTTCACCTGTTTTTGAATTGCTCTTTTGATTTTTTCTTTTGTGCATGGGTTTCTTTTTTTTAAAAAATGATTTGTAGTTTACTTCTGTCTTAGAGCACATGCTTTAAATGAATTATTTGTTATAGTCTAGTATGTTTTTTATTTTTGAGGATATTCCATGTATACTTGAAAAATGTTTATTCGGCCTTTGCTGGGTAGAATTCTGTGTCTGTTCAGTCACCTTTGTTAACAGTCTCCTACGTATCTTGCCGACCCCGTGTGTAGTAGTTCTATCAGTAATTGAGTGAAGTGTTTTAATATTTAACTACAGTTGTTGAATGACCTACTTCTTTCAGTTCTGTCAGTTAGGGGGTTCTCTTGTTAGATGTGTGCACATTTATGTTGGGTTGACCAAAAGTTCATTTGAGTTTTTCCATAACATCGTACAGAAAACTCTAAATGAACTTTTTGGCCAAACCAGTATTTGTTGTTTGTTTCTGATGTATTGACCTTGTTACCATTATAGCACGGCCCTCCTCATCTCCAGTGCTGCTTCTCGCTCTCTGGGTCTGCTTTGATCTCTAGCTCCTCAGCCGTCTCCTGACGACTGTCTGCACAGTGTACTGCTTCCATTGGTTACTTTCGCCCTGTATCTTTCTTTAAGATGTGGCTCCTGTGGACAGCATATAGTTGGATTTTCCTTCTTCTCTAGTAAGATAATGTCTGCCTTTTGATTGGAGTACTTAGTTCATTCACATTTAGTAGAATTATTGATATGGTTGGATTTATGTCTGTTTTGTTTTCCCTCTATATGTCTTATTTCTTTTTTGTTCCTTTGCTTTTTTCTTTGCTGTCTTCTTTTGTTTCAACAAATAGTTTTTAGTGGTTGCTCCAAGGTGTTTAGTGTATACATCTTATCAAAATATTCTTAAAATTAATACTGATTTAATTCTGGTAAAATATAGCAACTTTTCTGCAGTATAGCTCTGTTTTCTCCTCCTTCATTGTTTTAAACCCAAGAATACAGTGATAAAATGATTGCTTTATTCAGGCTTGTGTTTGAAGGAAATTAAGAAAAGAGAAAATATATTTATACAGTCTTACTTACCATTTTACTTTATCATCTTTTAGTGATCTTCATTTCTTCTTGTGCAGTCAAGTTGCCGTCAGGTGTCACTTTAGCCTGAAGGGCTCTGTTTAGTATTTCTTGTAAAGCAGGCCTTCTACCCACAAATTCTGTCTTCATTTGTCTGTGCTGTTCTCTTTTCACCTTTAGTTTTGAAGAATAGTTTAAGACTCCTCAGAAGACAGAGAAGCTTGACTGCTCTGATTATGCTCTTACTACAGCAGTTTTAGAACAGGCTTAGACTATTTCCTTTTTTTGCAGGCATCCTCACTATAGTATACTTGTGAGAGAGGAGGCCCCCCTCTATACTCCTCCTTCCTCTGCCTTCTCTTGGAACAGAGTTTCTTAACCTCAGCACTGTTGACATTTTGGGCTGGATAATTCTTTTTTTGCAAAGTTGGGGGTGGCTCTCCTTTGCATTTTATGGTGTTCAGCATCCATGGCCGCTACCTACTCCATGCCAGGAGTGATCCCCCTTCCTCAGTTGTGACAACCAAAAATGTCTCCAGACATTGCCGAGTGTCCCCCAGAGGGGTGAAGTCACCACCTTGAGAAGCACTACGCGAGAGAGTTCCTGCTGCCTCCCCGCATTGCCCATTCTGCCGTCCTCCCCCCTCCCCCCAGTCTCATTGCTGATCTTTCACCTGTCCCATTTGCTGCTCACCTGCTCCTCTGCTCCTCCCACAGAGCTCTGTAAGTCAATAGCAGTCACCTTTTTGAGGAGGGAGGCAGTTTCCCCCTTCTCTTTTTAAACATTCTATTGTCCATTCTGTAATGAATACCCTGTCCGTCATGTATTAGCAGAAGCCCATGTTTTTATACAGTGTGTTTTTCAAAATGTGCGTGCTATAAAACAGATGATGAATGAAAGTTTAGAAACAGTGGGGGTATCACTTATTAGTGATCTTTGTTTTCTGAAATGGATAAGAGAATTTTCAAGTATATTAGAGTTTTCATATTGTTTTCTTGTATCTGATTTTTGATATACTGTGTATGTTTAGCCTCAGATTGTAGTGAGAATATGCCGCCTTAGAGAGGTGATGAAAAATGTGTCTCGTATCATATGGTTAATAACTGGATAGACTGAGATCGATATGTCTCATATCATATGGTTAATAAGTGGATAGACTGAGGCCAATCTCCGGTCTTCTGTGACCCAGGCCCATGTCTTTAAATTTCAAATTCTAAAGAGAAATAGTGCATTCTTCATAGCACCATAGAGATGAAGTAGAAGTATTCTGCATAGTAGGAACCTTGAGGCCTGTGGGAACTTATGTGCTCATTTTCTAGAGAAAGAAACGTGATGCTTAGTTTCCTCCAGTGAATGGCTAGCTAAGATTTGTTCTTTTGTTCTTGGCTAGCGAGGTGGATGGTAGGGATTTTGACTCCTAAATGGTCATAATTAATTTTTTGATGCTCTTAAGCAACTGCAGCGTTCCACCCAGCATGGGCTACATTTTGGGAAAAAAGTTTTATGTTTTTGTTTTTATAACTGAAGAGAGGAATTTTGAATTACTTTTTTCCACTAGAGATGATCATTCAGTTAGTGTTTGCCAAAGTTTTCCATGTGGCCAGTTGGGTAATTATTGGAGGGTGGATTGGAGTTAAGGGATGTACTTTGTGTATGTGTGTGTATGCGTGTGTGTGTATCAGCATGTGTATGTGTAAGAGAGCTTTTTCTCTGTAAACTTTGTTTTTAAAACATTATTATTTTCAGACATTTAAAAAAATCATTTTTCACGAAGGTGTATGTGTAAGAAGGAAATCCATTAGTTAAGGAGTTTAGATTTTCCTTTATTTCCATCTGAGCTTGCTGTGTGGACAACAAATCCTGTACTTCCTCCTACCCTTTGTGGTAGGTCCTGAGGTTCATTACGGCTCTCTACAACCGTGTGTTCCTTTTTGGGAAGTGATCCGCTGAAGAAACGTCATTGTACAGAAGAGAGGTTTACTCATATAATTTCCGGACTTTCCCTTCCTCAGCTGTGATAGGCCATTGTTCTCAGCATCCAAAAGTTACTGTTCTTTTTAACCAGCTGAGATGGCATTTCCTTTGTGCAGAGTCGATCCAGTCGCCTTTTCTGCATAGCGACTCTGACCAGGAGCCCACCCTTACTGTCTATGGTTACTACCCTTACTAGAGACACATATCGTTGAGCCACTGTGTTCTGTATGTAGTGTTTTTGCAAAGTATGGGGCTTGCTTTTAAAGCGAGAAAGAGCTACGACTACATCAAAGAATTCAGCGTATACACATAATCATGTGCAAATGTGTATTTCATACCCACCCTACAAAATAACTTAGTTTGATAGAGTATTTTCGGAGATTTTTACCTCTTAGTGTTTTGTTGTTGTTGTTTTGCTTCTGCTGTCTAGTCCAGTCTGTGAATTTTTTTGCACTTTTCCTTTCACATATTTATCACAGGACTTCTAGTATACTGTTCTCCCTGCTTTGATTTAATTTTCTTCTTTGTTGTTCCTCATTAGAGTGAGCTTCTGTTTATGCAAAATCCCAAGGTCTGGAAAATGCAGAATTGTTTCTACTTCGGTGAGACGCATATGTTAAATAAATACAGAAGTTGATCAACAGAGGAATAGTTAAAATAGTGACTCTGTAGGCTGTGATGTGGTATCATTATAAGTTCACCATGATGACGGTATACCTTTTATATCCGTGGTATTACAAACTGACAGTTGTCCACTGCATGGACCAGCACATGTTTCTTAAAGAACTTGGTAGTCAACATTTCAACTAGGCATACGGTCTCTGTCACAACTACTCATCTGCTGTATAGACAGAAAGCAGCCATAGGCAGTTTGTAAATAACTTAGTATATATCTAAGAAATAATATCTCATATTAACTTTTTTAATGCAATAAGAATACACTAGGTGGGTGAAAATACTTGTTGCCTAAAACAGTAGGAGCAGTAAGTCTTGTTTTAAAAAAAAGTTTATTAAGTTTTTAGACTAGTGTAGTTTTAATTAAAATGTGTTATGTAAATTAAAACATTCCCTTGAAATTATTTATCTCCCAGCTCTTCAGAAAGTAGCTTGATGTATAGGAATGGTCTTTCATTTCCAGTTGCCTCATACATTTTGCGTTGAGATGCTGTTGAGATACCTCATTTTTTACATTGTTCCTTTTAATCCTCTTATCAGTTTTAATTCTTCAATTTATGTTCTTATTTTTCATAGCAGTATGGCAGAATACAGTGTGCCTTTGGTTTGTCGAGGGAGAAGCTTTAATGGTATTCTCAGATTGCTACCTCTAAAGGTTGTTTTCTCTGCCTCTCTGAACGTGGTTGTTTCAGGCATTGCCAGGTATCACTGGGCTTGAAACTGATGCTCCTGGTGCCTGATGGCATGCTTGGCCGTTCCTGAGATCAGAAATGGCAGCAGACAGTTAACATCCTTGTGCCTAGAGGCAGTGCTGGCATTTGACTTTCTCTCTTATCAGAGATCTCATTACATGGTAGCTCTAGGTAGTGTCAAGTCCTGAGTTTATAATTCCGGGACTTGACTGACCTCGGCACAGCAGGGCCTCATCTCACCCACTGAGCTTCAGTCTGTACACAGAACTAAGCAGCTTCTTCCAAGTGCTTTCTTGGCTTTCATTTGGCAAGTCAGCAAGCTTATATTTTTCTAAGCCCCATGAAAGAAACTTCTTTCAATTTTTATTTTTGAAAGAGCTTTGATCATAGTGTCCCATACTGAATTTCTGCCACAGGTCCTTTAGTGATCGAAAGATGGTTGAATTAATATTTACACAGGAGAAACTTTGATCTGTAGAGTCCAGGCAGAATTTGTTATGGGTGACTTGTCTTTAAATTTCATTGATAAATTTTGTGCCTCCAAGTTCTGTTAGTATTAAATTTGTATCACTTACATCATTCTTCTTGTCTGGGGGTTGTTGTGTGGTTGATTGCCATTGTGATCTATTAACTTTTAAATCTGTGGGCAGTAAGGATGACTGATGGAAACGATATAGTTTTTACATTTGGTGACAGCCCTGATACCACCACTAATTATTCTTTTATCTCTGAATATTGTTTTCCCTGTAAATTGCAGCTTATTAAACGATAGCTTATGATTAATTTTCTGCCTAACATTTTATCACAATAACTTGTTACTTATGTACTAATTGCATGATTTACTGAAATATTTTGTGAACCCTGGATCCAGTCTCAGAATTGGAAACCTGCTATTATCCAGTATAGACTTATGAAATTGTTTCAGTTGATTTTTCCTTGCCTTTTGTTTTCCCTGCTCTTATATTCAAGAGCTAGTGAAAGATAAAATCTATTTATCCTTATAGGGAAGACTCATTTTTTTTAACGGACTTTTTTTTTTTTTTCTAGTTGGTTCCTTAAAAAAGAAATTTTAATTGGGAAAAAAAAATTTTTTTTTTTCTGTGTAATTGAGTAACACTGTTCTGTTTTATCTCTAGGTTTGAGTTCTGGGAAGATTTTGAAGAAGACCATGGGAAAGGGAGAGAGAATGGCTATCAGAGTCTTCATAAGGTGCTAGAGCCTTTCCTTCTCCGAAGAGTGAAGAAAGATGTGGAGAAATCTCTTCCTGCCAAAGTGGAACAGATTCTCAGAGTGGAGATGTCAGCCCTTCAGAAACAGTATTACAAGTAAGTCATTGGCTGAGTCAGGCCCGACTGGGATTAAGATCAGTGCCAGGAACACATGAGAGAGAGAACTGACAGGTAAACTGCCTTTTTTAGTGAAGTCTCAACACAGATTTAAATAGCAGTTTATTTGTGGTCGGAGAGAGGGAAATTTATTTTTAAGGAATTGCTTTGTTTAATTTTGTTGATGATTACTAATAGTTAACAGAGCTCCAAAGCCAAAACTGCCAAGTCTGGCCTGTTCAAAGACCTGCCTTCATTCTTGTCTCCTCCATTCCAGTTTCTCTTCTCCTTAGGTAATGATTACTGTTATATTTAAAAGTCTTAGTGTTTATCTTTCCTTTATTTTTAATTTTTAAAATAGAAGCAGATACACGCTAGCTTCTTCGGGCCTTTTGTCTTCTTATACAGATGGTAGCACACTGTGCAGTTTTCTGTACCTTACTTTTTTCACTTACTGATGCCAGACAGCTGTGCTGGGAACACTCCACAGTGGTGTACAGAGGCAGACAGCCCTTGCTTTTTGCAACCGCATAGTGGATCTGTGGAAAAGTTTGTTACTAGTCCCCTAGTGATGGACATTTGGATAGTTCCAAATACTTAACTTTTATAAATAGTGCTGTAGTCTTTGAGCCATCCCTCTTTGAGATGGGTTCCTAAAACATGTGATTGCTGAAAGCGTAAAGAAATTTCACAGTGCAGAAGAAAAGTGCTTCTCATATTTTGGGCTTTGTGGTTAGAGCTTATTTGGATATGTGTGAATATTCACGCACCCCGTCCTCCCTTCTTTCCAAACTGAGTTGTAAAACACACTCATCATGAGCACTGTATTCTGTAAAACTCCCTTTTACACAATTTAAATGGATATGTAGCTTCTGTCATTGATATATCTCATTTATTTAACTGATTTTCTAATTTGTGATAGCTTAATTTCCACTTTTATACTATATTAAAGACAGCTTCAGTGATAGTCATTGTTTATGTGAAATATATAAATGTAATATATGTTCTAGTATATATATATATTTGTTGTTGTTGTTGTTGTTGCCTTGGCTTTCTAAAAAAAAAAGTACTTACTTTCAGTTGGAGGATATTGTGTTTGTCTCTGCCATACATCAGCATAAATCAGTCATAGGTATACATATGTCCCCTCCCTCTTGAATCTCCCTCCTACCTCCCACCCTATCCCATCCCTATAGGTTGTCCCATAGCACCTTAATCATTGAGCTCCCTGCATCATACATCAGTTTTTTATTGTTATTATCCTCTCTTAATATTCCTGTGCTCAGCCAGGTTGAATATTCCTGTGCTCAGCCAGGTTGAATACCTGATAGAATGTTGAATGGTCTGACTCTGGAGATGTGTGAGATCTCCTGCTGAGGTGGCAGGAGATAGAAGGTAAAGCGCCCTTAGTTCAATGGTCTGGCTCTGGAGGTGTGTGAGGGCTCCTGCTGAGGTGGCAGGAGGCAGAAGGTAAAGTGCCCTTCCTCGCCTTTTCAGTTCCCCTCCGCCCCCATGCCCTCAGTCATAGTGTTTCCTTTTATAATCTCCCTGGTATACCCTGTTCTCTTCCTTTGCATCTGATAATATCATTATTGTCTTACTTTGCAGATGGATTCTGACCAGGAATTACAAGGCTCTCGCCAAAGGAACAAGAGGCAGCACATCTGGCTTCCTTAATATTGTGATGGAACTGAAGAAATGCTGCAACCACTGTCACCTGATTAAGCCCCCTGAGGAAAACGAAAGGGAAAATGGACAGGAAGTTCTTCTGGTGTGTGCCTACCTTGTTTGTAATTAGTTTCTTAAGGACAGTTTAATTTCTGTAGATGCTTTTACTCAAAACACTCCTTTTCCTCCCTGATGGCTCTTCAAGGAGCATCAAAAGAAGCTTTAAAAACAGGTGAGGAAAACCAAATAGCTAGGAAAAATCTGGAAAGTATATTGTCACAGATACCAGGTAAAGAGCATTTTAGGAATTGCTTGTCAGCTAGATTGCAGAAGGCTTCCAGAAGCTTTAAGATGATTTTAAAAATATGAACTCTTAGAGGTGAAGGGCAGATTGAAGTATCCTTTTGATCATGATCGTGTCTTTTCGTTCTTCAGTCCCTGATCAGGAGCAGTGGGAAGCTGATTCTATTAGATAAACTGTTGACAAGACTTCGAGAAAGAGGAAACAGAGTCCTTATCTTCTCTCAGATGGTGAGGATGTTGGATATCCTGGCTGAGTACCTGACTATTAAGCACTACCCTTTCCAGGTAAGGATGCTCGGTACTTACGGTCTCTCCCTTCCTCTCTCCCTCCCTCCCTCCTGGGTTGTATGCTTTGCTTGTTAAATTAGCCTCAGGTAGAAAACAAAGAGTTTTCTTGTTTGAAACAAATTGAGATTAAGAGTCCAGGAGGGTCTTAATTTTACTTTTGTAAAATTAAGAGTTTTTGTCTTCATTCATTAATCTCCAGTAAGATTAGGAGAAAAATAAGGAGGAAGAAGGAGTTTCTTTAGCATAATATTTTTCTGCATGTTAGACAATAAAAAAAACAAAAACTTATCTGTTATCTATGTATAGGCATGTGTGCAGTTTATTTGGCCTAATATTATTACATAAGTTTTTTCTTTAGTTTTGGATGAACTAATGAAGTTAGGCTGATATTGAAGATACTTGAAGCTAGTGATTCTAAGAAGACCAAGCTTTAAAACTCAGTGCAGATTGTCTTTCAAAGAACCCTGAAAGGCCTAGTTACATCCATAATACGTGGTGTGGTCTTTCAGCAGCTGTCTTGATACTGTGGTTATTATCAGAAATAGCACAGCAGAAAGAGTCAGTGATCTTTCAGTACATCTGATCCCTGGCTGCTTTCAGGTCTGGCTCATCATTTGGCATCAGTGAAATAAGATGTTACTTTTTTCTCTAGGGAGTGAGTAGTCTGGTGTCTGCTCAGGTTATCATGCCTGTTGCCTTCGCTTAGTGAGAATACTAAAAAGAGGGCATTTGGGTTTTCTGATTTCAAGACTTATCTTTGGGTCAGGGCTGTCAGGTAGACTTGGTAGTCAGAAAGAAGAAGGGGGGTTCCCACGTGTGATTCTGCCTGTGTTCAGGTGGCTCTGGGTTTGGTGGGCAGAGCGCTGAGCTGTGGGTCCTTCCAGATCCCACCCCGCCCCGCCCCGCCACTGATGACTGGCTAGCAGACAACATCTGTCTGGTCGGTTTTGCCCTCTGTAAAATGAGATAGTTTGTCTCAAGTGGTGATTAAGGGGCAGCAATATGAAAATGATTTTAAAGAGTGAGAAATGCTTTATATACAGTGTACAGGTAGTAATTCTTCAGTATCCACATGTTATGGTATCTCTACAGTGACATTGTTTTGGACCTAGAGTTGACATACAGTCTAATGTAAGAATTGTATGTGCTGGGAAATGCCAGAGGCTCTCTTGAGGATACATTTTGGCTGCTTGAATGCTTTAGTTTTTGGAAAAGCTGGGGTATATGACCAGCTGAATGTTTTCAATATTGTGGGGAAATGCCTTCCAAACAAAATTATGTAAAGGATTTTTTGCTGTATATAGCAGTTAACATGAGGGCAGCTTTCAGCCATATTAACTTAGGAGCGTCACTTTTCCGCAGGAGCTAATTGTGAGGTGAGCAGTGGTAGTGTTTTCCTGATTTCTTGAGTACCCACAGATGAAGAATCAGACAAAGCCTCTAAGCACAGCGTGGTTGCCGTCTTTCTCCTTATGTCCTAGCGGCAATTCTCATCCTTGGATGGACCTAGGTGGCCCTCAGAACCAGAAGCTTCTGAGCTTGAGTGTGTAACCAGAGAGCTTGGGGCATGTTGGGTGTGCTGCTCAAGCACAGCCCCTGGACGGCACTTGGCCAGTGTGTTCTGGTTATTTTTACTCAGAGGGTGTTGGAGTGAGGAAGGTTTCAAGTCTTCTGTTCTATTTTGAGTGCAGCTGATTTTCCTACCTTATGATTTTCTCGTGGTTTATTTTTACAGCGTCTGGATGGTTCCATCAAGGGAGAAATCCGAAAACAGGCGCTGGACCACTTCAACGCAGATGGGTCTGAGGTACGGCATGCATGGCTTTGTTACTTGGGCAGTCTGGGCTCTGTATCAAGGGGGAAAGCCTTTCTAGCTGAATGTACTCTGTTTCAGAAACAGTTCACAGAACAGTGTCCTACCTGATAAGAGAAATCACTGATGTAAAAGGTGGCTCTTACCTTGTTTGGTTGTCACCCCCAAAAAGCATATCCATGCTTGTTTCTCTTCCCTGGGCTGAATTAATGGCAGAGTAGCTCTGATATCAACCGAGTGCTCTCTGGTGCTCCCAGATGACAAATTTCTGAGCCTAGAAGAAAAACAAGGCCAGGTTGTGGAGGGCTGACCAATAGGATTAACTTTGACATGTGTGCTAATTCAGAAGGTTCCGACCTGTTCTCTTGGTGACTTGAGTCTTGGAAAGTGTGTTTGTGGTGTCTCAGATTTGCTGGACCTTGGTAGGGATGTGGCTTAACTCCCTTGCTTGGGCTGATAGCAGCATCGGTCCATCTGTTAGGTGTTCAGCTTGAATTTGGCAATATGAAGTATTTTGTTTTTAAGGCTTGTGTGGAAGAGCCCTTAGGACAAGCTAGAAGCCGTGTAACCTTGTAATGTGTGCCTGTCAAGCTGTTAAATACCATGGGATTTGAGAGAAGGAGGGGGAAGAGGTTTAGCGTGGGGGGCTGTAGTGGTATGAGGAGGGGAGGAGGCCAAGGAGAGTGCTGGAGGTGGGACTAAGCAGTCTGTGGAGAGAGCGTGGGAGCCTCTGAAGCCCAGGCGGCTCTTCTGTGTAGAAAGACCGGACTTGACTTTCTGCTTCTCATGAGCTTTAAGCACTGCATCTGTCACTCCAGAGAGTCAGGACTCCTGCCCCTCGAATTGCACACAGGCCCAATTAGACTGTGGTATTCTGGCTTCTTCTCTAGCTTAAAATTTTAGTTTCCTTGGGGAGTTTTAGACACTAATCTCTTCAGAACCAAGGCTCTGAATAGTCAAGGACAAGAGGAATTGAATTATTAAAACTATTGATAACCATCTAATTCCCACTCCTCCTTTCCCTCCTCCGAGTTCCTCACCTATGAACTTTCACATGATTTTGCTCCCCGCTTTGTAACCCTGCGGTGGCGACTTCAGAGTAACAGTCAGCACGCAGCCCTGAGCAAGCGTGCCGTCAGTGTCAGCTGTTGTCATTATTCAGAGTGTGCTGAGGTTGGCTTTTGTGCCCTACTCTAGGTTTAAACTCAGTATGAGTTAGATGTCTTGTACTGCCCTGTGTCAGAAAAAACTAAAGTCAGTTTCTTCACAGTTCTCCACTCAGCCCCTTTCCCTGTGGCTAGAAGGAGAAAATGGTTTCTCTACCATTTTCTGCAAACCCGAGTCTTTCTTAAATTAATTTAAAAATTTATGTACTTTATTACTGGGGGAAAGGATTATATGCACATTTAGAAATTTTGCAAGTTGGTGAAGAGTACCAAGAAGAAAAGCTGTACAAACTCGCTTTCCAGCTTGCTATTCGTATCATTTGGGTCCATTTCATTCATCCCAGAGGAAACCGTTTATTTGTTTATATGTTTGCCCCAGTTGGAATCAGGCTGCATATAGTCCTGTTGTCACATTTCATTCAAAATTGTACTCTAAGCATTTTCTCCGTATCATTTAAAGATTTTAAAAATCATGGTTTCTAATATTTCTCATGCCTATTCCCTCATTTATTTAACCATTTTATTGTTGTCAGATGTTTAGTTAAGAGGATGTGAGCATGTAAAAAAGGTTTTTAGTGCCTTTTGCTGAATCACTTTTTCCAAACAATTTATATTCATACTTTCTAATGTATTAATTTATTTGGTTGTGCCTAGTCTTAGCTGAGGCATGTGGGATCTAGTTCCCTGACCAGGGATTGAACCCAGGCTCCCTGCATTGGGAGCGCGGAGTCTTAGCCACTGGACCACCAGGGAAGTCCCTATATTTATACTTTTATGTATGAATACTTCTATTTTACCTCACCCTTTAGTTTCATAGTTTTTTTAACCTTTACCTATTTGGTAATAGACATAACTAATATCTTAATATACTGCATACTACCTTTGATAAAGAATGCCATTGAAAATAATTTTTTATGATCATTCAGAGCTCAGATGTCGTTTATGTTTTAGATGTCTTATTCTCAAGTGTTTACCTGTGGGCTTCGCTCTAGAGTGTGGAACTGCTGGGTATTTCTACCAAGGATCACAGACTCAGTGCTTCAACACCCCTGGCGATCAGTTCTCTCTTGGAACTGTTTAAAGTTCTTGTGAGACAGCTCTCTCTATTTTTAGCTCTCCGACAGTGTTGGTGAATGGCTGTTATTCAGACTGGGGAGACCCTTTCATTGCATTTATGTGTATGTATTAAGTTCAGCCATCCATCAAAAGATAACTCAGAACTACCAGTGTTTGAGATGCAGATACCACCTTCACGAGATGCAGATGGGCGTGGGCTGCCTGCCCAGTCTCTGTTATGCCGTTGCTGTGGAAGCTGGGATGCATCAGGGCCTGGGTCTTTCCCGTATGCGGCTCTTCAGCTTGTCCTTCCCTGGTTTCCTTGGTGCATGTCCGTGGTGACTGAGGGCCCTGTGCTACCAGTGGCTCCGTCATGTCGCCTGTCAGTACAGTGTTTCTGTATTCCTCAGCAGCCTAATAAATGAATGGACATTTGCTCAATAAAGTTTCCTTGCTTATACGGACTGCCTGCCTTACATGGCATAACTCTCCTTTACCCAGGAAATAAGTGTGTAGACAACGTACTGAAGTGATCTGTTGATAACTAAGTTTGTCTGGTTTCTGTTAACTACTTGTATACTAGCTTTAGTTGGGCAAGACCACTAATTCTTCTGCTCCTATTGCCTTATCCATTTCTACTTGACTCCCTTAGCTCATTGCACCAACTCTTACCTTTTAATCAAATGAAAATTCACTCTGCCATCAAGTCCCTGACATTCTTGTAGCCTCCATAAAGTTTGTCCATCATATCTCACTTTTCTTCGCACCTGCAGGGGTTTCCAGGTGTGAGGGCTTGTTGGACTGTGAGGCTGTTTCTGAGAGGCCACTGCATAAAGTAGTATATTGCATTGTGTACAGGACTTCTGTTTCCTGCTCTCGACAAGGGCTGGTGGCCTGGGAATCAATTTGGCTTCAGCGGACACAGTTGTCATCTTTGACTCTGACTGGAACCCCCAGAACGACTTGCAGGCACAAGCCCGAGCCCACAGAATTGGTCAGAAGAAGCAGGTCAGTGGAGAAGCCTTTGGAAGTGGCTTGAGGGGAGGTCGTTGTCTCTGGGTAGATACCTGTTAATTAGCTCGTAGAGAGACGCTGTCTTTAGGGCTGAGATGAGATGAGCCTGTAGTTATGGACCAGTTCTTTTTCACTGTTTGTAAAGTGTATGACCAGTAACTTTCTGGCTTACTCAAAGGTACATGATGAATAGACTTAGAATTAAAAATTTCTGTTTTTGTATAGAAAAGTTGTGATATTCACATTGTTCAGCACAGTCTACTTCTGTTAACATGGTCAGTGTTAGCGCTGCTGTATGCTGCTCAAGTATGCACTTGTTCCTTCAAGGATGAATTTCAAAGTCTGTTCCAGTATTAGCTACCATTTAAGTTTCATATGTGGTTGGAGATTCAGTTTTGGTAAAACAGATAATTCTTCAGCAGCATTTTTATTGTTAGGTCAAGGCTATAATAATAGTTCTTAGAGGCAATTTTTATTTAAGAATGTAGCATGCTGCCCATAGTAGAAGATATAATATATATTAATGCTTAAGTTGTCTGCTTGGATCAATGACTTACAAGTAGTAAGCCATAGCAGAGAACAGATTTTTTTTTTTTTTAATTTCCCCTCTTGATTTTAGGCAGAAATAACTTTCTATGTGTGTGAACAGGCCATAAGCATAACATTGCCTTTTCCTACAGGTAAATATTTACCGCTTGGTTACAAAGGGGACCGTGGAGGAAGAGATCATAGAACGGGCCAAGAAGAAGATGGTATTGGACCACCTGGTGATTCAGCGCATGGATACCACTGGCAGAACGGTTCTGGAAAACAACTCTGGGAGGTCCAAGTAAGTGCCAGAAAGGTGGGAGAGGTAGCAGACATCAATTTTACATTGTCATTTTGTGTAATTCATTCATTCTTCTCATGAGATGCTCTACAACAGACATTAATCCGTTGATTACCTGGAAAGGACCAAGCCAAAACTGCAAGATGACACTTTGATTTTATTTTGCCTTCCCCATTTCTCCTTCCTCTTTTTTTTTTTTTTTTGGCATACCAGCCCTCTGCGTGTGCCCTCTTGTCTTTGCTGCCCTCCTCTTTTTTCATTTTTTTGGGGGGTACCAGCCCTCCGCATGTGCCCTCTTGTCTTTGCTGCCCTCCTCTTTTTTCATTTTTTTGGGGGGTACCAGCCCTCTGCATGTGCCCTCTTGTCTTTGCTGCCCTCCTCTTTTTTCTTTTTTTTGGGGGTACCAGCCCTCTGCGTGTGCCCTCTTGTCTTTGCTGCCCTCCTCTCCAGCCTCTTGCTTTTGCCTCTGCCTGTCCTGTATGACACAGCAGCAGCAGTGGCAGCTGTGTGCTCGCCCTCAGGCTTCCTGCCTGGCACATATTGCCTTGGACTTTTCAGCAGCGAGGCTGCAGCAGGTTGAGTTGGCAGCCGTTTCTTATTATTGGTAAAAATGTTGGGTGTGGAGATTGCCTTTCCTACTGAAAACAAAAGGGTATGAAAGGAAAATAGTTAAGTTTCAGCTAGCTTTATTTGGAAGCACAACAATTTCTCTTAGAGAGTTTACATTTTGACCAGATTGTTGAGTATCTTCTGTGGCAGTCTTAACAGTTGTGTTACAGGTTAAATCAAATGAGCCCTTTCTAATTAGGTGATGATGATTTTCCACTAAAAAGAAAACTAGGACAGAAAAAGCTTGTTCTTTTATTTTGGACCAGAGAGCAGGTGTTTGAAAATTCTTGGTGAACAATAACTTTCTGAATTAAAGGATGAATAGAGGATTCCCTTCTGTCATGTTGCTAATTACCTTTCTTGCTTACCCATGTAAATATATGAACCAACCAGAAAATAATTGCTGTCTTAGTCTTTTGTTAAGTTTACCACTGCAGACTCATCCTGTGGATTAAAAACCATGAAATATTTGTGAGATCATTTTTCTTGTGGCAGAATTTCTGTTCTCACCAGTAGTTGGACCTCTTTAGGAAGAATATATATTTAGAACTCAGTAGAGGTTATTTGATGTCCCTAAGAGATTACAACTACATTTTACTTCTACAGTTCAAATCCTTTTAATAAAGAAGAGCTGACGGCGATTTTGAAATTTGGAGCAGAGGATCTCTTCAAAGAGCTTGAAGGGGAAGAATCAGAGCCTCAGGTAATTAACAGCAAGGGGAAAGAATGTCTTGATAAGTATCATCTGTGAGAGTCTAAACTTTTCTGGAAGCACATTCTGAGCCTGAGACTTTTCTAAAGAAAGAGTAGTTACTTGCAGAACATAGTTTCTCTTTTTCCTTATATGGCTGAAAGTGCTTACAGAATTGAATGGGAAAGAATGAGAAAATCATGGAGGGTTTTGACTTTGCTGTTTTTTATTCCAATTTTATTTCTTGAAATTTCTGAAGTGTCATCCTATGATTTGTATAAATAGTAGTTTGAAATGTTGGATATAAAACATTATAAAAACTGTGAGTATAAAAGAAAATGGAATCAGAGAAGAGGGTTGGTTTATTTGCACCAGTATTCTCAGTGAATGCTGACCACTGTTGGCTTTTCACCATGTTCTTTTAGGAAATGGATATAGATGAAATTTTGCGCTTGGCTGAAACCAGAGAGAATGAAGTCTCAACAAGTGCAACAGATGAACTTCTGTCACAATTTAAGGTATTAAAATCATTGTCTGAGAAAGTCCTTGGCATTGATTTGTGAACCAATAATAAGTAATGCCTGTCAGTACTTTGTCAGTGCAAGACACTCTGGGCTTTTCTTTTTACCTAACTTAATTCATACCCCTTAAAATCACTCTCCAGAGTTCCAAGTATGGTGTGAATATAGACTGTACAGTCCTTCCCATGGGGGTGACCACCGAAGTAGGCCATCTTGCCCAGAGTCAGTGGACAGAAGAAAAATAGTTGGTGTGAGTAAGGCTGCAAATATGCTGTCAGTGGGACAGGTGGAGAACTAGATAATGTGGAGCTCCGGGAGAGACGTTAATAGAATCATAACAAAGAGAGGTCAGAGGTGTGAAAATAGAAGGTGGCAGTGGGGAGGCTCCTGATGACTTCGTGGCATTAGGGAAGTTGTGGGATGGTTGGTGGTATTTGATAGAAAATTAAATGAGATCAGGACCAAACGCAAAAGCTGGATACCAGATGAGTAGGAGGTGACCGCATTGAGTATAGACTTTATTAAAAAGCTTAGTAAGGAAAACAGTGAAAGTAATTTATAATGATGAAGGGTCAGGCAAGGTAAGGATTTTTAAAGGTGTTACCATGTTTCTAGCTTGAGGAAAGAGCTTGAGAATAGGAAAACACTGGAAGTTCTAAGGAAAGAAGGATAATTGGTTACACATTGCCCAGGAGGAGAGTGGAAGGGATACAATCAAAAGCACAGATGGGAGAACTGGCCTTCGAAAGACAGAAGAAGAATCCACTTTGGAAGGAGAGGGGAGAGAAGATGCAGAAGCTCCAGGTGGTGACCTTACTTACCAGTAAGTGAGGTGTTTACTGAGCAGTGGAGAAGTTTTGGGATGGTGCCATCCAGGGGCCAGGAGTTGCTGGGAGGAACTTGATAGGGACTAGAGCTGAATTTAGAAGGTGGGGCTTCATGTTAGAGCAAGTCAGCAGGATCAAATGACTCTCCAGCATTACTTGAGGTCAGAAAAACTGGATCAGTTGTTCATCCCAAGGTGGAAGATTGGCTTAGGAGGCACAGAAGAGTCATCAAAGTGGCAAAGAGTTGCCCAGATTCAAGTGAGAATGTGGTTGAGTGGATTCATCATTGGTTGGTTCCGAGCATGTTAGAGAAGAGGGTAAGAGGCTACATGGATGATTATGTGTGGTAGACCCACTAGGACTGAGAAGTGTTTGGGAGGAAGCAGTACTTTGTGATGAAGTCCAGGGTTGGCCACAGGTGGAAGTTGTCGCAGTGGAAGAAGAAGAAAGGGGCTGAGTGGATCACAGAGCTCTAGGATCAGAGTTAATGTGTCTTAAGGATGCAGAAGATGGAGGTGAATTGTTAGCATTTCAACTGGATTTCACTTCTGTGACTAATGCTCCCTTCTTAAACAGAAGTAATCTTCATGATGGTGTCCTAGTCAAAATATTATATGATTATTTAGGTCTGAAAAACTTCTGCATATTACAGATTGATCAGAAGCCAGATTATTGGTGATACTTGTCTTTCTATAAGGCCCTTTTGGCCATTATGTTTCAGCATCAGGTTAGGTAGGATTCTGCTTAAATAGGGACTCTATGTCTGGAGTGCGTCACTGAATTGACTTTCTTTTCCTAATAATTCTTTTTTGTTAAGCTAATTTAACTTGTTGGAAACATAACAAACATTTCTTTGAGATATTTATGACTACATGTTTCTTAAGTAATAATAACCAATCCTTAGAAAATTCTTACTATACTGTAAGCACTGTTTTAAGTACATTCTGTATATCAGTCTTTCAGTTTTTACAACAATATTATGTTGGAGTCACTTATCATCATTTACAGATGAGGAAACTGAGATGTAAGGAGGCTAAGTAGATTTCCTAAAGTCACACATGTTTGGAGTTGTTATTACTTCTTAGACAGGGATTCTGGCCTGTAGAGTGCTATTCTACTCTTGGGAAAGTTAAATTCCCAACTGCATGAACCCCTGATGTATCTGTAGTATTGGTATTTGTATCAACTAATACCATTTCAAAGTGAGATCTAAAGTAGTTAAAAACAGTGCTTAACTTGAGAGATCAGTCAGATGATTCATTTTATGGAACAGAAAAATGTTAAATTTAAATCTCAGAAATTACATACCTCTGGTTTTGTCCTGTAATATTAAAATTCTGATTGTGAAGACATGATATCCATGTTGGAAATTAAAGTTAATTTTGCCCGAAAGTTCTGATTTCAGTGTCAGCTCTTAAGTTATTTTGAGGAATGGAACCTCGTAAACCTCTTTAACTTCAGTCCTGACCTGGGGCCTGCCCACCACTGCTCAGAAGTGGCCAGAGTTGGTAGATGTTTCTCTGTAGCCGTAGTCTAAGGCTTTCAAACTCATACATGCAGATGCCTTTCTTTCTGGGATACATATTATGTCTGTATAAATATAATTAAATGTCTGATATCAGGCTTTCCTGATAGCTCAGTTGGTAAAAAATCTTACTACAGTGCAGAAGACTGGGATTTGATCCCTTGGTCAGGAAGATCTCCTGGAGAAGGCAATGGCAATCCACTCCAGTATTTTTGCCTGAAAAATCCCATGGACAGAGGAGTCCATGGGGTCACAAGAGTCAGACATGACTTAGTGACCAGACTACAAAATGAAGTAAATGGAATATTATTCCCAGTTTGCTTGAATTTTTTGCATTTTATGTTTTCGTTTTTATTCCTGAGACTAACGCACTTTTGAGCATGTGAAATTATGAAATACTGTTAGCTTCTGTACTTTTAATAAAAGTGAATCAGGTAACCAGTTGACTAGACAGTAGCTACTGCTTTGAGTTGTGCTTTGTTTCAGATGAGCTCTATTCAGTATCAGCTTACAATGCACAGGCCTGTCAGTCCACATTGGGCTAACATTAGGGGTTCGGATGTGATGATCTATATTTACTTTATTTTTGGCCACACAGCACAGCATGTGGGATCTTAGTTCCCTGACCAGTGATCAAACCTGTGTCCATCCGCTGCAGTCTTGCAGTGGAAGCATGGAGTCCTAACCACTGGGCCACCAGGGAATTCCCTGCAAATATTGTCATCTAAATAAATCTAAAAGTTCTAGTTAATATATTAGAAAATGTGTATGATTTAATAGCACGTCTTTTAATAAAACATAAGACAGCTTGTATATTTTTATCTTTCTTTATTCTTCAGTAAAATTCCTGATGAACTTTAGAACTCGGCGAGTAGATTTTGTTGAGGGGATAAGGGAGAAATTAGTAGAAAACTGATTTTTTTGATTATGTAATATAAGAGTCCTCTTATTCATAGCATTTTAGATTCAAAACACTGCATGAGTTGGTGTTTCAGTAGATGGTGTTTGGGAAATAGTGAAATGTCGGTCAGACAGTGAAGTCCTTTTGTTGTAAGGTTGCCAACTTTGCAACGATGGAGGATGAAGAAGAGCTTGACGAGCGTCCTCACAAGGACTGGGATGAGATCATCCCAGAGGAGCAAAGGAAGAAAGTGGAGGAGGAAGAGCGGCAGAAGGAGCTGGAAGAGATTTACATGTTGCCTCGAATTCGGAGTTCCACTAAAAAGGTGATCAAGTGAGACAAAAGAGACGGATGTGCTTCTGACGTGCAGGGTTCCAGGGCAGAGGTTCGGGAACTTAGCAGAGGGAGGTGGAAGCTTGCACAGGGCCCAGGAGCGTACCTGGGAGACGTTCGATCTCTGCATCTTGGCCCTTTGTGAGATGGCTGGACGTGATTTGAGTTTGACACAAGGCTGCCTTTTGCACCTGAGACTAAAAGTAGTAATTTTAACAGTTGGGCTCTGGTTGGCGAGGCCTTCAGCTTTCAGAGTCAAATGTCTCTTCCTCTGTAAATGCTCGTTCATAGCACTTGGTATAAATACTTAGTAAGAGATTATATAAAGGTGCTTCAGTTACAAAGTGCCATCATAGGCACTATCTAATTTGATTTTTGCAAGAACATAGAAATAGATAAACTCTGTTTTTATTACTCAGTTTGTTGGTGATAGCACACTCAGGTTTGCCTAAGATCCTAGTAAATCAATATTAGCTAATAGTAGTTGTCACTGAGTATGCACAGTGTACCAGGCATAAGTCAGTGCTTTTACAGTAACTGATTCATTTAGTTCATATGAAAACCCTGTATTATAGGTGCTATTATTCCCATTTTACAAATGGAAAACAAAGGCATGGAGAGGTAATTTGCCCAAGGAAATAAACATGAACCTACAATCCAGATATTTTTATTCCAGTGTACTTAATGATGACCAGATGACCAGAGACAGTATGTACTTAATGATGACCAGAGACTGTATGTCTCTGGCAGTGTGAATACACAAGCAGATCTTCTTTCATTGCATGCTATCTGCCTCCTCCTTTCTTAAAGGCAGATTGACTTGCCTGATAAATAGGAAGTTCCGAGCTTTAAGGAGTTAAGATGGGCTGGTCTTAGTCCTTAGATCACTTGGACCTGGCATTTGCTACAGTGTAACTTTGCGTTTTCAGGCTCAGACAAATGACAGTGACTCTGATACTGAGTCCAAGAGACAGGCCCAGAGGTCCTCTGCCTCTGAGAGTGAGACGGATGACTCTGATGACGACAAGAAGCCCAAGCGCAGAGGGCGTCCCCGAAGTGTGCGGAAGGACCTGGTGGAGGGGTTCACAGACGCCGAGATCCGGAGGTTGGTGGAGGCCCCGCTCTCCCTCCCCTCACGTGTGGGTGGGCATGCTGTAAGCCTCAGGTGATGCGTCCCTGACCTGGGGGACAGGGCGGAGGGCAGCAGGGAGACGAGTCGTGCCCAAGACCCCGGGATGATTCTGCCTTCTCCAGGCTTTTCCTCAGTTGAGCTCTTTGTTTACTTCTTGTTCTCTGCTCTGAACATTTCATGATGAAGAAAGTCCAGCCACGAGGAAAGAGGCTGTTGGAGGTCACCTTGGGCTGGAACTTTTTTTTGTTTTTATTGAAGAATTTGAGTACATACATGCATGCATATTTAACAGTGTATATAGAAGAAATGGTATAATATAAAAAAGCAGTACAGATAACCCCAGTTTACTTTCTGTTAGTGTTAATACTGGTATCAGTTTGGTTTACTAATACACACATGTTGTTATACACAGCATATTGTTCGGCAGCTTGCTTATTGTCACGTTCAGCCAGTTTTAGGTATCTTTCTATTTCAGTACTTATTACACATTTGTTGGTATCTGATTGAATCCCTCTGCCCTCCAGAAAAATCTAAAATTGTTGCATTGACACCATTTCCCCCTAGTTTCTGTTATCTTTTTAAACAGGTGAAGAAAGTAGAAACTGTGAAGATAGCTAGCTTTATGATCTAATCCATATTATTAATTTAACTGTATCATGTGGTCCTTTTAAGTCAGTATTTGAAACCATGAGGTCGTTGTTTCCCACTAAATGTTATACCTGTTCTGTTCTTCTTTCTTTATTATGGAAAAACGTAAATACATACAAGCATTGATAAGACATCAGCAGCCTTCCCCTGGGCATCGTCTTAACCCTTGCGAATCGGTAGTCCATCTTGTATGTGGCCCTGCTTCTGCCGCCCCTGCCCCGAGTGTCACACAGAGAATGCTGTGTGTTGTGCTATGGCTAAGTGGGAGGTGCCAGAGGTGTTCACTAGGCCTGCTTGGTTTACTGCTTTTCAGGTCTTCTGTGTTCTCTGATTGTCCTATGCATTATTGGAAATGGGTGTTGACATCTCTATTGTTGCTGTATTATTTATTTCCTCTATTTTGTCAGTTACTGCGTCCCATATTTTGGGGCTCTGCTGTTAGGTGTGTATACTTGATGATGTGTTGTGTTGATGGACTGGCCCTTTTCTCGTTATAAAATGTCCTTTGTCTCCAGCAGCAGTTTATGTCTGAAAGTTTATATCTTGGTTCAGTACTCATGTAGATACTCTAACTCTTTCGATATTGTATGTGTGGTATCTTTTCCCTTTTTTATTGCAATCTATTTGTGTCTTTGAATCTAACTTGCAACTCTTACAGGCTGTATTTAGATGATTTTTTAAAATTCATTCTATTGGTTTCTTTGTTTTGATTGAAGTCTTTAAATCATTTACATTTAATGCAATTACTGATAAAATAGAATTTATGTCTGCATTTTTGTTTGTTTTTTATGTCTTGTATCTTTTTTGTTTTGTTATTTCCCCCATTACTGCCTTCTTCTGTATTGCATGATTTTTAGTATACTATTTTAGTTTTCTTGTTTCTTTTACATTTTAAAAATTATTTTCTTAGTGGTTTCCCTGGAGATTATAATTAATATTTTAACTTAGAACAATTTAGTTTGGACTAGTATCAACTTAATTTCAGTGGTATTCTAAAACTTAACTCCAATTTAGGTACATTCCTTCTCCCTTTTTGTGCTTTTATTGTCAGGTTTAAAATCATTCAGTTCAGTTCAGTCGCTCAGTCGTATCCAACTCTTTGCGACCCCTTGAATTGCAGCACGCCAGGCCTTCCTGTCCATCACCAGCTCCTGGAGTTTACTCAAACTCACGTCCATCGAGTCGGTGATGCCATCCAGCCATCTCATCCTCTGTCGTCCCCTTCTGCCCCCAATCCCTCCCAGCATCAGAGTCTTTTCCAGTGAGTCAACTCTTCGCATGAGGTGGCCAAAGTACTGGAGTTTCAGCTTTAGCATCATTCCCTCTAAAGAAATCCCAGGGCTGATCTCCTTCAGAATGAAGTAAAAAATTACTGAAAAAAATACGTATACACTGTTTTTTACTTACTCAGGTATCCTCCTGAGGCTCTTGTTTATTCATGTGGATTTGAGTTATTTCATGTGTTTTCATTTCTGCCCCAAGTACTCTATTTTAGTATTTCTTTTAGGGCAGGTCTGCAGCAACAAGTTGTGTCTTGATTTATTGGGGAATGTCAATTTCTCCTTTGTTTTTGAAGGATAGTCTTTATTCTTTTTCTCTTTAACATCGGATAGTCTCAGTTGATTTACCTTTTCACTGATGTTTTTCTTCTGTCAGTTCACATCTACTCCTGTGATTTTTTTCATCTTATGTATTGTACTTTTCAACTCCAGTTTATATGTGACTCCTTTATATAATTTCCATCTCTGCTAGTATTTTCCATTTAGTGATACATCATTCTCAAATTTTCATTAAATTCTTCAGACATGGATTCCTTTAGTTCTTGTATATATTTACAATAGTTGATTAAATCCTTTGTCTATTAAGTTCAACTTTTGGATTTCCTAGAGACTATTTCCATTGAAAACTGCCTTCTTCCCCTGTATATGGATTATACTCTCTTGTTTCCTATAACTTTTTGTTGAAAACTGGACATTTTAAGTGGTACAGTGTGGCTAGTCTGGACATCAGAATCCCCCTGCCAGCCAGTTTTTTGTGTTTGCTGTTCATTGTTGTCATTGTTTGCTTACTTAGTAACTTTTCTGGACTAGTTCTGTGAAGTCTCTGCTCATTTAGCTTAGAGCTCAGCTAATGATTGGGCAGAGGCTTTCTTAAGCACCTTAAGTCTACCAAACAGTAAATCTCCAGCCTTTGCTGAAGGACTCCTTGTGAATGCTGAGGCATGTGTTCAGTGCTCTTGCAGGCAGTTTACGACTTTGCCTTATCCTTCAGCTCGTGTTTGTGTGGAGCCTGAGGACTGGTCAGAGGTGAGAGATGAACGGCTTCTCGTGTCTTTGCTGTGCCTGCACACAGCCCTACACATGTGCAGCCTTCTAGATTCCCGGGAATATGTCTGAGCTTTTCAAAGACGCCTGTGAACATCTTCTCACCTGTGAACACCCCAGTTTTTCCATAGAAGTTCTTGATCAGCTTATTCATCCCCAGCTTATAATGCTGCTTCAGGCAGCCATGGTGTTAAACCTTTGTCTCTAATTAATTTTTGACTGATGAACTATGGACAGTGTCTTCACAAAGACCCAAGTCAAATGAAGACAAGCCTGAGAATGGAGTTTCTCAGGGTGCCATCGGTCAGGCCAGATAGCACTGTGCTCTGGGGAAGAAGCTTCTGTGGAGCTCCAGGCCCATTCTGCTCCCTGTAATGGCTGCTGTGTTGCTGTTTGCCGGCTGCTGTAGCTAGAAAAGGGGTTTTCAAGGCAGTCTTGGTGCTGGGGAGAGGGCACGGGAAATAGAGCAAGTCAAAATGGCAGAGAGCTCACCATTCATACTGAGATTCAGCTATTTTCTTGAATATATGCTTATAAGTTAGCTGCAAGCCTTCGATTAATTTCCAGCATTCCAACAAAGTTGACTTGGACAGTTTTTGCCAGTGTTCTTGTTGCTTTTGTGAAGGAGCAGATTTTCAGGGGTTCTTATTACTCCATCATTCCTAGAATGCTTCTCTGTCTCACTATTATTTTGAAGTAGGCTCAAAGGACATATTTCAGATGTAAAGTATGTGAGTATATGTCAAGAAAGAGAAATGCAGAGTTGGGGAGTAGCCCTCAGGCTGGCTTTCACACACAGCACTTTCCTAATCCTTGTACCCATGCTGTTCCTTTGATGTTGTTTCTTAGCTGTTGTCACGTTCATCACCACTTTTAAGAATCGCTACGCCTTCTCTTTTCATTTTTTTCTCCATGGTATGTCTTCTTTCACTGTTAGCTAACCAGATAATTTGGCATTTTATAGTGATGACCTTCATATATTGTGAATCTTGGTTTTTAGTGAAAGTGCTAGTGGTTGGCTCTAGGGAGGGGAACAGATTACACATATATTGGCATTTAGCATAGTTTAGGCTAGAGACTTGTGGAAGGATGATTAGGTTTTAGGTTGGAGACACCGTTTGGCAGAAGGAGTCAGAGTTTCCAAAATAGTTTTGCCTAAAAAGTTTAAAATCATATATTTTACTTTGCCTCATTACAAAAAGTACTTGAGGCAGTCCTAAAACTCTTCTAGTTGTATTATTGACCAGAACATAATGGAAAATATTGTAGTATGGAATTGGAAGTAACAGCAGTGGACTGAATAGACCAGTAAAACTGTACGGGATTTTATCATAAGACTTGTGGTTACTAAATCATTTATTACCTATTACCTATTAACTTGTACCTTCTAAAACTGATAGTACTAGAGTTAAGCCATTTCCTTGGAGAAGAACACTCCAGTGTTCTTGCCTGGAGAATCCCAGGGACAGGGGAGCCTGCTGGGCTGCTGTCTACGGGGTCACACAGAGTCAGACACGACTGAAGCGACTTAGCAGCAGAGTTAAGCCACCATACTCAATTACATCCCTAAGCAGTTTCATGACCAGTCACTGAGAATAAAGTTGATCTTTGGTTTGAAAAGCTTTTTAGCACTCATTTTAAGTTGGCCATTTTCAAAGGCATTCAATATTTACTCGTGTAGTGGCAGTTGCAAGGATTGGGCAAAATCTCTTTTTGACCATTTTCATGTTTTTGACCATTTTTATGGCTTATATTTCGTCACAGGATGTGTTTGCACCAGCATAGCCGAAGTCTGCTTTTTAAATGTGATTTATTAATCATTTTCCTAGGTTCATCAAGGCGTATAAGAAGTTTGGTCTCCCTCTTGAACGGTAAGCTTAGTAACACAATAGTTTCTTATCCACCTCTTTTTCCCTTCTGTTACGTAGCAGTTTCTTTTTTTGGTTCTGTTTTCCATTTTTAAGGTCTGGCACCTATTGACAGTGATTTTTTAGACATGACATGCTCCAGATGACTTGGAGATCAACAAAACATTTTGCAGATGTAACTGCACTTTGCTTCTAGGAACATTGCAGTGAATGGAAGTAGGCTGGAGAAAGGAAAGTGAGCACAAAGAGGCAAACTAGTGCTGATAGCTTCTGGGCACGTCACCCGACGGCCCATTTAGTTAATAAAGAAAGCTGAGCCCTTTCCCCTGTTTTCTGAATTAGTCTGCTTTTGTGGACTCTTCCAAGTCAAATTCTTTATGATGGAAAGTGAGTAAGTTAGTCATAGTCACTGCTGGAGGGTTCTTGTTGGAGCCTTGAACAGTCAGATGAGGAATGAAGAGAAAAGTGTCTTTGCAGGAACAAGCTTACGCAAAACCAAGCGGTAGCTCACTTGGGCACAGGCCTTGAGGGCTGTCCCGGTATGTGTCTCTCCTCAGGCTGGAGTGCATCGCACGTGATGCTGAGCTGGTAGATAAGTCTGTGGCGGATCTGAAGCGCTTGGGGGAACTGATTCACAACAGCTGTGTGTCAGCAATGCAGGAATATGAAGAGCAGCTGAAAGAAAATGCCAGCGAGGGTAAGTCAGCAAGTCTGCCTCAGTGATGCTCACAGACCTGGATCGGGATCTCTGCCGCTCAGGGGTCTCTTCTCCTCACTCTTTCTTCACACTTGTATCCTGTGCTTGCCCTCCTTTTTGGAAGTGTGTATTCTCACCTGCCTTTATTTATGTGAGCTCAGTTGTTAGATCCCAAAGATTTACTCCCAAACGAAGTTGATTTGCCCAGGGTGCAGAGCACTGAACAAGTGGAATGATTTCTTTTAATGTTACTGTAGAAAGTTCACGTTGGCTTGGATGATGTAAAGATCTGAGGAGGTAAAGCCTGACTGGGCACGATTGTATCGTGGTTGCAAGAGAGCACATTACAGAGCACCAGAAGGAATTATCTTGGATGCACATACAGGTGTTGTTTTGTCGTGTAAAGGATTTAGAGGATTAATCCAAATAGACAAAGCAGTAGCTGAATATTATAAAACTCTTTGTGAGCGTGAGTCTTTTTTGGCACTAGAATTTGACCTGTAGCATGTTTTCTCTTATACACCAAAAGCACTTTTGCCTGTCCTCTACAAGCAGGAGGTGTCAGGAGAGAGCTGAGGTCCTTGTTGTTAAAGGATGCCGTTACAGTTGACCCTCAAAGAGATGAAGGTGTGACCATTCCAGTTCCCTGGCCTGTGGTGTATCTGTGCAGTTGCCTCCATTCTTGTCTCCCTTCACTGAGGTTACTCACAGGAGGCTCTGTCAGCTGTGATTAAGGGTTCACATGTGGGAGGCAGCCAGTGTACCTGGAATCTTGGTCCTGATGGTTCTCAGCTGCAAGATCTGAGACAAGTGATAGCCTTTCAAGGATCTGGTGCAGAATGGAGTAGTAGCCCTGAGTCAGTGGGCTTGGATGGCCACTTGAATAATTTCATACATGTGAAGTGCTTGTCGTCATGTTTGCCTTGCAGTGTTAGCTATTTCACCAAGTAGAGCATTATTTGTGCTCCGAAATTTTCTTCTTTATACTATTACTGAAAGTAATAGAATTTTAAAATACCTTGAATATAGTCAAAAACATTTTTTAGGTGTGGTTTTTGTTTTTTTTTCCCCATGAAAGAAAGAAAAACTTGAGTGGTATGGACAATGATCCAAATTTGTGCTTTTATAGCACCCAGAATACATTCAAAAGTAAACCTTAGCATTACAGTGCTTTTCTTTTTTCCTTGTAATTGGTTTGAATAAGTATTACACTCATATGGCTCAAAAATGAAAACCAACTATCCCTGTTTCTTGTCTCTTTCTAGAAATGTAAAATATATATATATGTTCAAAAAAGGAATAGATACTATTTTAACACAGTTGGTGATGTGGCATGCATACTGTTGTACCTTGCTTTGTCCATCTCACAGCATATTTGGGAATATTTCCTTGTGACAGGTGCCCCCTCGCCCACATACCTCTTTTCTCTGCTTATTCACAATCTGAATCTGATGGATTGCTTCCTCTGGGCATTACTTAACTTATTTCCATATACCTGTATTTTCTATAAACTGGCATTGAGTGTATTCCTGAGTCCAGGTTTCCTGCATTGGCAGACGAATTCTTTAGCATATGCCACCAGGAAAGCCCCTTCCATAGACCTGTATTTTCTGTACACTGGCACTTAGTGTAGTCCTGAATCCAATTTCCAATTCTAGTGTAAGATTATTGATACCTCTTTTCTCAAGCCAAGAAATTTTTGTTCCTAGAAATGTTAGCATAATCATGTATTTGTCTCACACGTGTTTCCAAATATTAATATCCAATTTTCCGGTTTTTTTTTTTTTTTTGGTTTGAATTTTTGTTTGTTTGTTTTGGCTGTCTCTCAGCTTGCTTGGTCTTAGTTCCCTGGATTGAACCTGGGCTGTGGCAGTGAAAGCCTGGAGCCCTAACCATTAGACTGCCAAGGAATTCCCCCGGTGTTACTGTTAACAATAAGACTTCTCAATGCAAAGTCTGATTCTTTTGCATTTCTTTTTGTCCTTAAAATCCATGCATTAGCAATGTACGAAGTACTGTGTTTTAAAATTGTTTGAAATTGTTCTTTTCCCTGTGTGGTTATGCCACCAACTTATAATATGTAGTTCAGTATCTTTTGTTTACATTTCAGTTTCTAGGGACTGCTTTTCTTGTTTTTATGAAACTGTGTGTGTTTTAATTATGTAAACCATTTGCATGGCCCAGAGTCAGAACTGTCAAATAAGGAACGCATGGAGAACCTTGCCTTCATCCCTGTCCCCGGGGCTGTCTTTTCTCCCACAGACAAGTGCCGTTATCTCACGGATTTCGACTTTGGCCAGAAAGTCTGTGGTTAGAGTTGACCTGCTTTGTTTTTGCCTCTAGGATTACTTTAATTTGAAACTCGAGCTAGGGATAACCTTTCCATGACTTATTTTGTTCATCCTTTCAAATGTGTTAGGTATTAACTTGATCTCAGGCTTTTATAGTAAAGAAGTTCATTTTAAAAAAAATTATCGATGGGTTAGAAAAACAAAAGAAAAATCTTAAGTGTTTATATCACTCCTTGAAAATCTTCTTTCATTAGTTTTAGAGCCAAAGTATAAAACAAAGAGGAAGATTAAAATACAATTATAAACACTGCTGGACTGAAAAATTCTAAATCTTAAAAAACCGAACTGTTTAGAGATTATTTTACAAACATTAATTGAGAAAACTTTTTGCCTTATTGATTGTATCTTTGGATTAACAGTAAACCAGAGATATACATTGAGGGAATAAGAGAGCATTTAGGATTGTTCACCTGCGTTTTCTATGAATTCTCACGTATAGTGAGAATTCTGTATACTACTTCTGTGTACACTTCTGAACAGTGAATTCTCATGTAACAAATATGCAATTGATGTTCTTTAGGCAAAGGACCAGGGAAAAAGAGAGGCCCAACTATCAAGATATCTGGGGTTCAGGTTAATGTGAAATCTATTATCCAACATGAAGAAGAGTTTGAGATGCTGCATAAATCTATCCCTGTAGACCCTGAAGAAAAAAAAAAGTGAGTATAACATGTACCCACGCACGGGTGGTTGTGCCATTAGAAAACAGATTTGAAGTTACAGAGTAGTATTTTCATTGTCTTTTTGATGTACTAGAATGCTTTGTCTATGTTCATTTGTGTTTATTTCCAAATCAGAAAGGCCTCTCCTCTCACGTCTTCCTGCTTTGGAAAACTTTTCAGATATTGCTTATCCTGTCGTGTCAAGGCTGCACATTTTGATGTTGAATGGGGAGTAGAGGACGACTCTCGTCTATTGCTGGGAATTTATGAACATGGCTATGGAAACTGGGAGCTAATTAAAACGGACCCAGAGCTTAAGTTAACTGACAAAGTAAGTGATTATCTGTGGTGCTGGAGATTTCTAGAAGATTTGTTGTATATCTTTTTATCAATGACTTACTTTTAACTGTTTTCTGAGGGGTGGGGGATCAAATAAAGATTAGTACAACAGTAAATTCCTGGGGTTTCTATCCTTGAAAACATTACTGTCTTTAGTGGACTGTGGCACTATTTCAGAGCTGAAGATAATAGCCAGGTGAAATTTTGGGGAAATATATAGGAGAAATCTTAAAATTCTGATATTTATCGTAGGTTAGATCTCATTGCAACAAATACCAGGGTTGGATTATTAATAATAAAAGCACTCCTCAGCCTGAGTTGTTGGCACTTTCTTTAAAACGATATTGGATCAGTTCTCCACCTGGAGAAAGAATGAGCCATGCCTTGGTATTTTTTGTAATGGAGTTAAACACGGGCTGTACTTCTCCCACAAAATTAAGCCTCCCACCCTATCCGTTGCACATCAGGCTGCCTAGTAGTGAGGCCGTGCTCAGAGCTGTAAGCAGGGAAAGCTGACTGGCTCAAATTTTCGTAGGATGCGCTCCATGTTGGGCTCCCGGCAGGGCTTTTCCCGGCACGTCCCTCAGTGCTCATCCCAGGTGCGGTGTTCTCAGAGGGTGCCAGCACCCTGCCATAAGCACTGAGACCACATCCAGCCTGGCCAGGAGGCCCAGCTGCGTCCTGGCGTAGCTCAGTGCTCTCCGGCAATGCTCTAAGAAGCATTTTCAATCTAAAACGAAGCTTTAACCTAGCTCCAGGGATTCCCTGCTCCTGGAAGGAGGAAATCCACGACGGCTGGGATGCTCTAGCAGACGAAGCCAACAAGCCCCTCCTACCTGAGTTGTTCTACCCTGTTAACAGCACAGGTAGGAGCCAGTGGGAGAGCTGGATTTCTCCATCCCATTTTGTAAAATGAGAACGGCTCATAAGGGATGTTCAGTGACTGGGAGCCATGGACATGAGATAGGATCTGAGGCTTTATCTGTGTTCTGGGTGGTTGGGGAGGGAAAGGATCGTTTAGCTGTTTGTCATCTCTGTTCATCCTGATCCACTAACCGGGCTGTGGGCCATGCTGGGTGCTTCTCTTCCTTTCCTGTTGAAGATTCTGCCCGTGGAGACAGATAAAAAGCCCCAGGGGAAGCAGCTGCAGACCCGAGCAGACTACTTGCTGAAGCTGCTCAGGAAGAGTCTGGAGAAGGAGGGCGCTGTGACGGGCGGGGAAGAGGTGAGTGCAGCTGCCGGCCTGGCGTCCCCCGGGGCCTGAGGCTCCTGCCCTGCAGGGTTAGGTGGGCAAGAGATGCCCCTTCCGGGTGCAGCACAGAATGCTATCCTCTCCTTGTCAGCTGTTGCTACTGGGAATTCAGTGGTAATGGTTTGGTTGGTAATGGTAGGAATGTTCGTGTAGTAATTGAACACCTAAACACCTTGGCATAAACCCATTCTTCTAGAATACTGCCTCAAAATAGTTCTCATCTCTCCCAGTGCCACTGGTCTAGATAGACTTTCGCTATTGCTTTATGCCGTTTCCTTGATTTTGGAATATAGATCTTGTTACTGTCTGAACATCACTGCATTTGCCTGTTCCAGCTAACACTGGCTACGTGTAGTCACAGGTCCCAGGGATAAAATGGGTAATTAGGATACACAGTTAATTCAGACAGTGGACTTCAGTTGCAGTGAGTGACCTTACCTGCTCAGTGAAAGATTTCAGCTGAGTTACTAATGGACTCCTCCTTTACCTTTTATTTCCTCAACTTGTCATTTCTCTTCAAGCCTGGAAAGATGCAAATCACAGTTAGGAGATAGTTCAGGTTACAGCCAGTACCAGTAGCCTTTGTGTGTACACACTCCTTAAGTGCTCCCAGAGCTATGCCATTTGCGTTAATTTCCCTGCATTATAAACAAAGCAAATTTCAGAAAACAAAAAATCCCAATCCCATACTTTGTCCTTAACAAAGTCCCATTATGTAAGTAATGTCACTCTTCACATAATATGTTGAGGATATTCTGTAAGTTAGGTTCTGGAGAGAGAGATGAGACCATGGTTTTTACTTTTGGATAATGCTATATCTGAGTGGATAAACACATTTTCCTTATTTTTAGATACAGCATGCTTCTCCATTTTTTTATGTTCCTGTTACTATCTTTTGCATATTATTTTTCTTCTTATTTGTGCATAAGGTGATTTTCCTTCTTTTGAATTTTGTCTTGAGATTGAATTCCAAAAAATGGAGTCAGTGGGTTCACGAATATGGACATTTGTGTGAGGCACAGAATGATTTATTTTTTCCTCCTTCAGATAAAATTGATTGCACTACCATGAATTTTCTTTTTGAGTTTCCTCTTTTGAATTATGTGGCTGCTACTATTCAAAGAATCGTAATGTTATGTGGTCATACTTTTGAGGGACTTGATTTGTAGTTTTATCATCATTTTCTTCTGGTTTCCAGGCCAAATTAAAGAAGCGGAAGCCTCGAGTGAAAAAGGAAAACAAAGCACCGAGGCTGAAGGACGAGCATGGAATTGAGTTTTCATCTCCTCGACACTCAGACAATCCATCAGAAGAGGGAGAAGTAAAGGTGTGAGGCTGCGTTTCAGTTGAGATGATTTTCTAAGTTACATTTATTGTGCCAGCTGGTGTAAAACCATTTGAAGTGTGTTTGGTTTACATACCAGAGTAGGTAAAATGGAAATAGAAATACGTGTATCTTTGCTTAACATGTGAGAGAGGAATATAGTTGTTCATGTAAAATCAGTGATTGAAATAATGAAAGCAAATAAAGGGAACCACGAAATTTAGTGATAAATGGCAGCTGATGCTCAGCCTCACTGTTGGGATGATAAGGAGTGGTGGAGACTGGTCAATCAGGGAGCACATGCCTCATGCATAGGGGCACCTATGATGCAGTTCATTGTTGGGCCAATAAAAACTCTTTGTGGTTCAGATTTGGCCCAGATCTGTCCGTTTGTAACCTCTGGTCTAAGGAAAGTGAAAAGTAACGTGGTAGCATTCAGCCTGTTGAATCAGGGACTGAAAACTATGGAATTTTATTTTGTTGCACTTTGAGGTTAGTTTCAGGAGGCTCAGAAGTGGGTATATGAACTAGCGTGGATTTGAGTCAAGCATACATAAATTCAAATTGTAGCAACCTTACCAGTTACTACCTAGCAATAAGCTCTTTGGTCTTCAGTTTTTTCCATGGGAATAATGATGCCTATGTAGTGAAGAGCATCTGCCTCTATAGGCTTCAGTTGAAGCAGACGGCTTTAAGGCTGTGCTTGAGAACACGCTTCTGTGGGCGCAGTGATGAACGATTGAGGGCAGTGCTTTCTAGTTTTTTTTTTCCTAGAAAGTAAACGAGGGAATAAAAAGTTTGTGGCAAAAGCTCACAGCCCCATTTGTTTTCTAGGATGATGGCTTAGAAAAAAGTCCAACGAAAAAGAAACAGAAGAAGAAAGAGAACAAGGAGAACAAGGAAAAACAAATGAGTTCTAGGAAAGACAAGGAAGGGGACAAGGAAAGGAAGAGGTCGAAAGACAAGAAAGAGAAGGTACCAGTGTTGTTCTACTTCCTGAGATGCCCACAGCCTTTGGGATTCCCTTCTAGGATTTAGAAATAAAACGGGGTTTGAGGGCCCTGAAAGAATCGTCATTTCATGACTATATCCCAGGAGGAAGGATGGGGCTTCCCGTCAGGATGCCTGCAGTTCTCCCTGCAGAGAGGGGGCAGTGTGTGCGTGGCGGTATTCTTCAATGTAGAAGCCTTGCTCTTTTATTACACATTTCAGAGAGGGTGTTAGAATGAGATCAGGAAGTTACGTGATACATGTTCTCAGACTCATGGTAGAAAACCACCATCTACAGATGAATCTGAATACATGAAAGGTTTAGAGTTCGAACCAGATACTATCAAGAGTAGAAATGGGTTAAAAGCCTTGTTATTGTGTAATCTTCATATTTCGGTTTTATGAAGTTCATTCCAAACCTAGAATTCTGGTTCAGTGTTGAATCTTGCTGACTTCTGATGAAGTTATTTTTCAGTTAATCTTTATAATCATTGTTAAAACATACAAATAACTGAATTCTACCACCACTTATAAGTCTAACAGATTTCTTGATGAGGACATATGAAACTTTTTTTTTATTATATGCATATAAGAACAAATATAAAAATTTGTTTAGGAAACAAATTTGTAGAAAAATTAGGCCAGGCTATTTGGATTGCCTTTTCTTCCCACATAGCAATATATCACAAATAGTTTTCCAAGCAAATAAATAAAAGTTAAAGCCATTTTTAGTAGATAAGGAAGATTTTGTTTGATTGTAACTTTTTGGAAGTAATTTAAGTTTCCCATATGGACATTGCTTTCAAATTTCTAATTATAAACTCTGTTGTGACACATATCTTTCTTTGCATTTGTGCTTCTGCAGAAAGATACCTTTAAAATGAAATATTTAAAAAATAGATGGACAGAGAACGATTTAACCAGCAACCGTGTACCCGATATTGGTACCAGCAACAGATATTGCAGCTGCTGACATTTTTCTTGTTTACTTCAAGTGGTTTTTTTCCGGCTGCTGTGTTTGGTGCTCCACACACCCATTACCAAACGCCCCTCAGTTGGAGCTCCCCTCTGTTCCTTCTCCCAGTTTCATTACTGTCCTCTGTAACACTGCTCTGACATTGGTATGAAACCACCTTACCCATGCTTTTATACTTTTCCTACATGTTACGTAATCATAAGCAAAGCATAGTATTGTTTTATGTTTTTAAATGTTCATACCTACAGTTAGTTTTTATTTGTATCTGTATCTCCATCATTCTGCACCCTTTCATGGATAAATGAGCTTCATCCACCTGCATTCATATAAATTCAGTCACTTAAACTATCTTAGTTATTTAGATTGAAGCATATGTTCGTTCTTAAGCTGTTAATAAAGTTGCTTCTTGCTCCTCTGTTGGAGCTCTTCAGTTTACAGTCTTAACCTCTTGATGACATTTTTGTACATTTCATCGATTAGGCGATAGAAGCCAAAATAGCACTGATGAAGCTAAAATTCTGTTTAGAGACAGGAATGGGAATGATATATGATTAAACTGTTAATTGAATGTGTTTGGCTTCATGATATCTTGAAACTGAGGCCGTCTAGTATACCCACTTACAGTGATGTGACGCAGCGAAGAAGTCCGAATGCAGGACAGGAGCACACAAATGACAATGACTCCTTGTAACTCTTTTCTGAAAAGCCTAAAGGTGGTGATGCCAAATCTTCAAGTAAATCCAAGCGCTCTCAGGGCCCTGTCCATATCACAGCAGGAAGCGAACCCGTCCCCATTGGAGAGGATGAGGAGGATGATCTGGACCAGGAGACGTTCAGCATAGTAAGTTCTGGAATCGAGGGGGCGGGGTCTGCAGCTGCCGTGCTTGCCTCTCCCAGTTCCTGCGGCCCAGCTAGTCGGTCTAGTAGGTCTAGTAAGCAGCATGGCGTGAGACGAGGCTGGGGTCCGGCCGTGTGAGCCGGAGCAGTGGTGAGCGTGGCCTGTTTCACATGCTCCTGTGTTGTGGGCGAGGAGCTGAGCCACGGCCTGGGGTGTGGTGCAAGCCGCGGCGCGCCGCCTCCTAGGAGACAGGGACGCTGAGGGGAGAGTCATGGACCAGGCCTTGCACAGGATGGTGACAGGCCAGCGCGTCCTCAGGGGCGTGCCCCTCATCAGAGCTGTGGGCGCGTGCCTTACTGTGCTGCACTCGTCCCCTTTCTCCTCCTCTCTTGAGGTCGCTTCCTCTCCCAAACTTGCCTATATCACTGTTCACTTGATTCCAGTGTATGTTCATTTAGTTTTGAAGAAAAAGTGGTCTTCCAACTCTCAGAATATTCCTCCTCTGCGGCAGCAGTGGATAGAATTTTGACCTCGTCCTGTAAGAGTCTTCTCTCGTTTTACCCTTTTTTGTGTGTGTCTATGTTCCCAAAAACCTATATGCATATGTGTATTTTTTTTTCTCTTCACGCTTATCTCATTTTTCTTAAATCTCTTTACTCTTCTTCCTGTGAGCTCTCTGAGGGAAAGTACTATGTCTTCTAAAGTAGGTGTAGATGATAGAAGTATCTCAGTAAGTGAGTAAATGAATAAATTAATTACACAACCGCCTCTCTGATCTGTTTCTGGTTCTTCCTTGACCCAGTATTTATAGGAGAACATCATTAGCTAATGCTTCTGTGGTACCATACTATTTTAAAAGTGGCTTTTACCCAACATTGTAAATCAGCTGTTTGTTGCTCTTGTTCAGTCGCTGAAGTCATCCCCGACTCTTTGCCACCCCGTGGACGGTAGCCCTCCAGGTTCCTCTGTCCATGGGATCTCCCAGGCAAGAATATTAGAGCGGTTGCCATTTGCTTCTCCAGGGGATCTTCCTGACCCAGAGATCGAACCTGCGTTTCCTTCACTGGAAGGCAGATTCTTTACCACTGAGTCATGAAGGAAGCATCAATCAACTGCACCTGAATTTTAAAAAAAAAAAAGAAGAAGGAAATCGCATTTATATATTCCAGCTCATTTACTCTTGTTTTTATATTATGATATCTTTTAAAAATGCAGACAATTTTCAGAAATATAATAGGCATTGATAGAGGTACCACAAAGTTTTGTCAGGTCTGAATTTTTTAAGGCTCAGACTCTAAAGTTGAAGCTCCTGGCTCTGCTTTGTTTCCTCCCCAGCAGTGACCACAATTCTAGTTCGATGTAGTTCTCATGTGTCGTAGTTCTCATGTGTGACTTCAGAGTTTTACTACTTAATCTCTTTAAAGACAGTAATAGTTCACATAATCAGCCAGGTATTGTTAGTGTGCTTTTTGTGTATTTTCTCCATGACAACCTGTGAGGTAAGTATTATCTCTGTTTTACCCCTTAAAAAATAATGTGAGGAGAGTTAAGTAACTTGTCCTTTTTCACAGAGTTAAGATGTAGAGCTAAGATCTGACCCACACGATTTGACCCACGAGTCTGGGTTCTCCCCATGACACTGCGCATCCTCCCAACTGTCCATAAGCAGCATGACTGCTGCTTCCCAGGTCTGGAGCCTGCTGATAAACGCCACACTGTGTATCTTGTAGCCTGCTTCAGCATGCACAGTTTTGAGATTTATTCATGTTGTTAATTGTGTCTCTGATTTCAGTGTTTCCTGTTATTCTGTTTCATGATTTCCACAATTCATTCTTTATCCTATTGATGGACATTGGGGTTTTCCAAACGTTCACCACTACAAATAGGCTACAGTGACATTGTAAATATATCATCAAACGTGTGTGTAATAGCTTCTCTAGTGTGTAGCTTGTGCAGAAAAGCCGGGTGTTTGTTTGGGTCCACACTTCTGCTTTATTAGATGTTGCAGAATTCATCTTCAAGGCAATTGTAAAGATTTGCTCTCTTTCTAGTGATGAGTGTGAGTTCTAGGTGCTTCCCAGTCTTGGAAACACTTGGTAATTTCTGACTTCTTACTGCTGCTGCTAAGTCACTTCAGTGGTGTCCGACTCTGTGCGACCCCATAGACGGCAGCCAACTAGGCTCCCCCCTTCCCTGGGATTCTCCAGGCAAGAACACTGGAGTGGGTTGCCATTTCCTTCTCCAACACATGAAAGTGAAAAGTGAAAGTGAAGTCGCTCAGTCGTGTCCGACTCTTAGCGACCTGATGGACTACAGCCCACCAGGCTCCTCCGTCCATGGGATTTTCCAGGCAAGAGTACTGGAGTGGGGTGCCATTGCCTTCTCCTTTGTCTGCCTTCTTAATTTTTGCCAATCTAAGAGGTATGAAAAAATTGGCTAGTGGTGGTGTTGAACATTTATTTTCATATTTATCAGGTATTTGTGTTTCCAGTGAATTGCCTGTTCATATCTTTTGCCTATTCTAGATAACTTTTATATCCATACCTTTCCCCCCCCAAAACTGAGCATTTGTATTTCTCAAAAAACTTCAAGATAATTCTGATATGCGTCTGGATTTTTAAAAGTGATTACAGTAGTCCTTACCTTTTCTATAGGAATCTTGTTCATGATACTAATCTTTTGTCTGTTACAGTCATTACAGGTATCTTCCAGTTTATCTTGTGTCCTTTTTAAAACTTTAAATATAATACTGAAAAGCAGATTTTAGGTATATGGCTATGGAGATTATCACGAAGTGATGGGAGTTTGTTGGATTTTTGTTGTTATGTAGTTATGTGGACATGTGGCTTACTGGTTCCTTATACTGGATACTTAGTGGCTGACAGCCATGCCCTACAGGTCAGAGAAATACTCCTGACTTACTCTGTGGTAATTTCCTTCTCAGTTCTTAGTTTTATCCTGGTTTTCGGACATTGGACTCTGGGAGTGGTCCCTGATATTATCTTAAAAATGTTTTCCACTTCTTCTCTGTCAATCCTACGTTTCTTGGAGATCTCCTCAGCTTTGTTTCTGAGAAGAAATGCCATTATTTCTTTTGAGGCTTTCGCTTCTTTGTCATTTTATTTCCAGGATCTTTTCCCCCCATGTATTTCTCCTAGATTTGTTTCCATCATTCGTGTTAGATTTTTCCAGATGGCATAGTGCTCCCTGGTTGTCTTCTGATATTTAAGAGTAAGGACTGAGCTTCTGATTGGAACCTCTGAGCATGTGCGTGGCACTTGATCGGCTCTGAGAGTGTTCTTCGTAGGGTGATCTGGCTGGGCTGCTTCCTCAGAAAACTTTAGTCCGGTGGTCAGCATCTTTTGGTTCTTGCTCTTGGGTGGTCAGGTTTTAGGCACAAGAATCCTCCAATTCTCCTGATGGAGGATTAAGACCTGGCTTTCTTCATTCTGGAATCTGCGAGGCAAAAAAAAAACACACCAAAAGCCAAGCTGGTTGGTGGCTCATCTAATATGCATATATTACACATGTATTCCATATAATGCTGTTTTCAGTGCAGCAGGCTTGCCCCTCAACTATGCCTGTGCAGCCCAGTTAAAAGACTTATCCTCTCCAGAGAATAAACTTCCATATATGTTGTTGGGCAGAGTTAGAGATCTGGGTGTCTGTAATGAATCTGAGTATCTATTCCTTTTAGGCAATCTTAAAAAAAAAAAATCCTTATTTTCAGCCTTCACCCCTACTGCCAGTGATACTTAGCAAGCCTTTGGGGGAATAAGTTTGCAGCATAAATCAGGCTGGCTCTCAGCTCTCTAGTAAGTATCTATTAAGTGATTTCACTTGCTGTAATAGTTTGCTGCTGTTGGTTTCTTGGATTTCCCTTGTCTTTGTGGGCTTATCTCTTCTAAAGTCAATTCCTTTACTGTCGTGTTAGTGGATGGAGACAGCAAGAACAAGTTTCTTGTGTTCAGTCCACTGTCTTTATCTGGAAGCCTTTCCCTCAGTTTCTTATAAGCCTGAAGGACTTGTAAATATTTCACCCTGCAGTTTTAGGTAGTTTGTGGTGCCCGGTTTTCAGGTTAGATCTGTAGTTCCGCTTCAGAACTAAGTAGTTGCATCACGAATGCCCCTCTGGCAGATGGGGAAACAGCGGTGTTCTGGAGGCCAAGTAAAGTGTGAACGCCGCTGCTCTGAGCACTGGAGCCGAGACTGGAGCCTGACGTTTTTCTGACTCTCTAACATTTTTCTTTGTTGCCCTGCCTTTCTTTCCCTGCTTCTCTACAAGTGGTCATGTGGCCTGAGGGGGACTGTGTGTTCTCTGGGAGTTCAGGGCACAGGAAGCGTGGGGTGCAGAGGGCTTATGTCTCTCCTCTGTCGCAGTGTAAGGAGCGGATGCGGCCCGTGAAGAAGGCGCTGAAGCAGCTGGACAAGCCTGACAAGGGGCTCAGCGTCCAGGAGCAGCTGGAGCACACGCGGAGCTGCCTGCTGAAGATCGGGGACCGGATAGCCGAGTGCCTGAAAGCTTACTCAGACCAGGAGCACACCAAGCTGTGGAGGAGGTAACCCGCCGTGGCCCCGCACGCCTGTCGCATTGTCTGTCCTGACTTGATGACAGAGTGTGTGTGTGTTAGGGATTCTATTTTTGTTTTATACAACATAACACAGCCACCTAATGAAAACATTTTTTCTCAGCAAAAGCCGACGACTGGCAGCTTACCTGCAGGCTTCAGTTTTCTTTTCCTGAAATAGCCTATTCCTCTGAGGCCAGTCTTGACTGGGTAGGATGATATTATTTTATGAGAGAAATACTGTGGTGCTGGATTTGCTGGCCTGTCCTCAGAATAAAGACTCAGGCTTTGAACCTGGAAGGGATAGAAATCATGTATAATTTCACTGCTCTACCCGTCTCAGGTTAATAGTCAGAGATAATATAACTAATTGGTTAGTTCTGTATCAGCTAATAAGAGGAGGCAAAAGCTCAAACCACTGGAGCTGTGAGTCTTCTTCTCTCTAATAGTTGAAGAACTCAAGTAGTAATTTGGATTAATGCAGTTAATCCAGAACTTCAGTTTGTAAGGCATCATGACTTACATAGGTTCATTTATAATTCATTTCTGATGTTTATAAAACATGCCTGTAATTTCTCAAAGAGAATTGTAACATTAAGTCTCTCTCTATACTCCACAGTTAACTGAACTCATATACTTCACAGTTAATTATCTTTGTGTAATATGCCTAACATCAGTGGATGGATTTTTGAGTGAAAAGGAGATTTAAGCAAACCTCTGTCATGATGCTATTCATAGCATGCTTCACAGCCATGAAAAAAGAACATTTAAGTTTTGAAATGTGACTTGACTTTCCTCTTAGACTGTTCCCAACTTCTGGATCCCTGTATCTAGCCGTCTGGCTCTCTTTTTACCCAGCTTAACCCCTATTGGAAGATAACAAAAGCTCACCATCCTAGTGTATAGTTCCGTGAAGCTAGGCTGGATACTGTGCACTGTGGCCAGTCTGTGTTTAGATGTGCTGGGTACTGTGGTCCTGGCCTGCTGTGGTTCATAAGTAAGTCCTTGCCCACTCATGAGAAACTGTCCCTCATGCAGTGATGCTTGGAAGATCAAGTCTAGTAGGAATTCCAAGAAGGTAGAAACCCGTGCAGAGGAGCAGTCAGGGAGGGAAGACTTGCAAGGGGCAGGCAGGTAGACCGAGCCGGCGTGGGAAAGCAGAGTGGACCTGCTTAGATGGGAGAGTTCTCAGGCTTCAACAAAACGTTGAAAGTGGCTCTTAGGGTTTAAAGCAGGTTGTTAGGATGACTGAAGTGCTGCTACAGAGGACTTGAGAGAGAAAGGTAAATGGCTTTCCGTAGGAGGCCGCAGGTTTACTGGTCAGGAGCTGGACAGTGTTCTCTGAGCGGCACTGCGTGGCGTGGTGTGGCTGCTCTCCAGGACGCGCGCCTTTCCTTCTAGCACACGAGGGTACCTGTGCCTCCGTGTTCTGCACACCTGCTCTACCAGCCACTGCCCTGTTGACAGTCATGCCACGCACAGTGGAATCGGAGCGGGGCAGTCGCTTGGAGTTTCGAAGGCAGGAATGACAGGCTGTGGTGGTGACAGCTGGGAGGAAGGGAGGGGCAGCAGTGCAGAGATGCCCACCTGTACCTGGGTCCCTGGGAGGCGGTGGTGATGACAGACTGCCTGAGGGCCCAGGGAGAACAGAGGTGGGGCGAGAGCTTAGGTCTGAGGTCACAGGCGTCAGGAAATAAGTTAGAGGGGTTTTAGCTGTGAGACGGAACCCTTGTCTCCAGATCAATGTAATATTGATAATGTAATTGTCTCCAGATTGTCAAATTCTGTTGACATTAGTTAGCTTCCGAAGGTGTATTTGTTATTGATGCCAAGACCTGAAAGATCATTTCTCTATTTTTTATACTTGGAAAGTATTCCAAGTATAGCAAAATCAATTAACTTGCCATCCATAAAGAGAAGAGTTATTTTTAAAATTCTATAATTTACCAGAAAAAATTTCTTTTTCTTTTTTTTAGGAACCTATGGATTTTTGTCTCCAAGTTTACAGAATTTGATGCTCGAAAATTGCACAAGTTATACAAGATGGCTCATAAGAAAAGATCTCAAGAAGAAGAGGTAAAAATACAAATTTAAGCCTAATTCATACAAACAGATAAAAACCAGTTCTGCCAAAAAAATTCCCTCATTCCTGTTTTTGTCTCAGGAGATGATCGTAAACTCGTAGGTTGTGGTCTGGAAAGGGCCTGGGGTTCCCTGCTCTTACTTTACAGATGGAGGCCTGGGTCCGAGAGAGGCTGCGGGTGGCTTCTTGCCTGCTGGGTTCTTCCGCCGTCTTAGCCGTGCACTTTGTCCACATACTCCACAAGCAATCAGACTATCGGCTGAGACCTGATGGGTGGTAGTGCCAGTGTACAGGAGCCAGACAGGGCTGGCATTCTGATGAGGGCCTGTTCCTCTGTGTTCTTATGTCCTGGAAGCGTTTACTCACCAGGCCCTTCCCTCCATATGCACCTGTCTCAGCGGTGGCTTATCAGTGTGGCTCTTGAAAGAGGACGTCGTGGGCAGCGCCCGCCTTCTCTCTTCTCTCTGGGCCATGTGCCCTTGGTGTCCTTCCAGCTTTTGCACACAGGGCACCAACCACTTGCGTAAAGGAGCAAACACAGAAGGGCGCCCAGGAGATGCTGCCCCTTCTTTGGTAGCGGGAGATAGGCACGAAGACATTTGGCCGATGCTGCAAGCCAGTGTTCCTTGTTCAAGTGTGTCCATTTGCAGATCTGCTGACTTGCCCTGTGGGCCCTCCCACCAGTTAGCCACGTAGAGCCAGTCTAGGAACACCCAGCACCTCCTTCACCACCCCGTCCACTCCGCGGAGGCCTGCGGGCTGAAGGGCGCTCATCCTCTCCCGGATCGTCAGCACCTGGAGTTGTGCCAGGTGCAGGGCAGCTGTCTCCTGTTGCACGCACGTGTCCTGTGCCAGCACTGCTTTGAGCTGTGGGGCAGCATCGTCAAGTGGTTTATAATTTAGTTTCACATGGAAAAATATATTAGAACAGCAATATACAGGAATACTATAATAACACTTTTGCTGAATGTTAGCGTGAACTTTACGCGTTGTGAAAAGTCTTTGAAAGAATAGTCAGGAAAAGCCCCAGTAAGGAGTGAAACAGTTGGGCAAGGCACTTGAGGGAAGAGGGGAAGTTAGGATAAGTGTAAGTTGGACATATGCTGTAAAGGGTAAAGGGCTCCATCAGTCAGGTTATCAGAAGTTAGATTAAGGTGGTAATGACACTAGTGGGCCTACTAGTTGGGGTTATTGTATACATTCACAGCCTTTCTGGAGGACAATTCAGTAGGGTTTACAGAAAGACTAAAACATGCAGTTCTTCTAAGAATTTAGTTAAAAGAGATAATTATTTAAATATGTTTATGTGGAAATGACTTCATGTATCCATATCAGGGACTATTCAACCATAAATATTATAGTAATATTCAGTAGGTATTCACATAAGATTTTCACAGTACATTAACTGAAAAAAGAATGTTAAATAATACTTTTGTTTAAAACACACACACACATGTGCACACACACACAAGATAGGAGTTCCTCCTATGTAGTCTTGCTTTCCACACTTTTAGTTAACTGCAGTCAGTCATAGTCTTAAAATATTACATTGAAAATTCCAGAGATAAACAATCCAGAAGTTGTAATTTACGCACGGGTTTGAGTAGCGTGGTGAAATCCTGAGCCGTCCTGCTCCATCCTGTCTGGGACGTGACCATCCCTTTGTGCAGCATGCCCACACTGGATTCACTGCCTGTGTGCTAGTTAATTGGTGGCCCTCGGCCGTCACGTCGACTGTTACGGTACTGCAGTGCTGTGTTCACGTAATCCTTATTGTATTTGATGATAGCCACAAAGCCCAAGCGGAGTGACGCCGGCCGTTTGGATGTCCTCTTACTGTGCCTGCCGTGAAGTGCCACGGGCATATGTGCACACGGATTCGGTGCTGTCCTGAGTGTCAGGCACCCACTGAGGGCCTTGGACTGCACCACCCAGGGACTGGGGGGACTACTGTGTATATATATATATAAACACATACCGGCCCAGATTATTAACAGTAATTCCCTTGGTGGTGAGATTTCATGTCACCTCACATTTCTTAGTGTTTCCTTACTATATTTTCTGATGTTTTTATTTTGAATAGTCATTTCTGTGGTAGAGACATGATGTTACTTAGATAGATGTTCATTGTGATGACTTTGGCATGGGAACCAGTTCCCACTGGACCAGTCAGGGGGTTGGTGGTTCTGGTTTCACGTGGTCCAAGATCAGCCTGCAGGAGGGCTGACAGCCTGGCACCTGTTCCTCACCCCAGGCTCTGACAGCCACGGGTCATGGAGACTGGCTTCCTTACAGTGAGGGGCCAGTAGGTGCAGCAGCAGATGGACCTCTGTAGGGTTTTCATGCCCTGGAACTCAGTGGAGTTTATGAGCATTTTTTCTTAAGAAGGTATTAAGCAGCAGGGAAGCCAAGAGGGACTTGTCAAAAATCAAGAGGGAAATGTTCAAAGGTGATGATCTTTATACTGTTCTTGGGTACTGCGCCTAGGATCCTGAGGGTCTTTGGTTTCCTTTGACTCTCCAGGAGCAGAAGAAGAAAGAGGATGTGATTGGTGGTAAGAAACCATTTCGACCAGAGGCCTCAGGTTCCAGCCGTGACTCCCTGATGTCTCAGCCCCACACCCCGCACAACCTTCACCCACAGAAGCCTCACTTGCCTGCCTCTCATGGCCCGCAGATGCATGGACACCCAAGAGACAACTACAGTCACCCCAACAAGAGACACTTCAGTAATGCAGGTGAGTCGTCAGAGAAGCTTTAAGAAGAGGTGACAAAAAAATTGTTTTCCTTTCCAGAGACAGCGGCCCGGCCTTTGTGCTTCATTCTTTTCTCTCACTTTGTTGTCTTCTTTTTTTTCTCAGTGAAATAATACACGAAATAAAGATCCAAAAGGCTTAATTCAACTTTAGGAAGAACATAACTCACACAAGTAAACAAAACACGAACGAGAGACTGAGGGAAACCGTTTACACTGTATATGAGAGTTACATGGTAAACTGGTAATACTGAAAAACCCCTTATGAATTGATAACAGCCGGATGACCAAATACAAAAATGGGCAAAGGTTAGGAATGGACAATTCATTTGGAAGAGGAGATTCAAATGGCCCATAGGACAAGATGAACAGTATTACTACTAGGGAAATGTACGTTAAAGTAACAATAAGTTAACCTTTTTTTTTTAACCCATTCAGATCAGCAAAAATTATAGGGTGAAATTCACACAAATTCCTGAGTGTGACTTGCTACTCCAGAAAATAGTCTGGAGTATCTAAATCCAGAGGCCCATTTTCTGGGAGTCTGTCCTGTAG
>NW_011491015.1:693657-705601 GCF_000754665.1 Bison bison bison | reverse complement strand
TCCTGTAGAAATGCAAACACGTATGATGAGGGTGCTGTTGTAGCCTTGTAATGGCAAAAAGCTGGAAATAAATTGACTTCCCACTAATAGAAAGATGGTTAGATGAATAATAGGGCATTTATACTCTGTATTACTAGCAGTTGTTAAAAAAAATGAGTTGCTTTATAGATAAAAGTCAAAATTGGAAGGAAAAAAAGCAGCAGCAAGAACCACAGAATCTCTGTGGCATGTGTGTTTAACTTTACTAACGTGAAAGTCACGTACCGTAAAGAAGTGTAGCCATTTAAAATGAACAGTTCAGCGACATTTAGAACACTCACAAAGCTGTGTAACCACCACCTCTGTCAAGTGCCAAAGCGTTTTGATCATCCCAGAGAGAAAACACGCTTCATTTGCCCCTCCCCAGCTGTGGATTTACTTACTCTGGACTCTGTGTTAATAGCGTCACACAGACTCATGTAGTATGTGCTGGGCCTTCACTGGGCTCTGGTTTTCAGGGTCTTCCCTGTGGCACGTGTCGGTACTTGACTCCTTCTGTGACTGAATGATACACCACTACGTGGTTGGACTACAGTTTGTTCTTTCACTAGTTGGTGGGTGTTTGGGTTTCTGCTTTTGGTGGTTCTGAATTGTACTGCTGTGCACATTCGCATGCAATTATTTGAGTGCCTATTTTCAGGTCTTTTAGGTGTATAGCTAGGAACGTGGAATTGCTTGGTTATATGATAATTCTGTGTTTAACTTTTTGAGGAACCACCAAGCTGTTTCCCATCATAAATATTTGAATAATGTATTTGCATAAGCATAGAGAGAGATGTGAAAGCATACACACAATAGCAGTTACCTTAGACCTGGTGGCCCAGACAGTGGAGAGTGTGCCTGCAATGCAGGAGACCCAGGTTCCGTCCCTGGGTCAGAAAGATCCCCTGGAGAAGGAAATGGCAATCCACTCCAGTATTCTTGCCTGCTGAATCCCATGGACAGAGGAGCCTGGTGGGCTAGAGTCCATGGGGTCCCAAAGAGTCGGACACGATTGAGCAATTAACACTTCCTTTTCTTTGTCTTTTTTTCTTCTAGGCTGGTAAAATGTGGGAGGATTGGAGAAAATTAATTTTTCCGTATCTGTTACTTCACTGGTTACAATGAGCATGAATTACTTTTAAAGATAAAAATAATAAGAAAAAAGCATATAGAACAAAATCTTAAAAAAATATAGTATATATCACAGGCCCCCAACCTACAGGATCTTATGCCTGATGATCTGAGGTAGAGCTGATGTTGTAATAGAAATTAAGTGCACAGTAAGTGTGATGCACTTGAATCATCCCCAAACCAAACCTTCTTCAGTCTATGGAAAAATCGTCTTCCACAAAACCACTCCCTGGTGCCAAGAAGATTGGGAACCACTGGTATATATGGAAGCATGGTATTACATTTTACGGAGAGTCAAATGTTCCATAAACTTTCTTTCTTTTTTTTTTTTTTTGGTTTGGTTTTTGTTTTGTTTTGTTTTTGTTTTTTAATTTAATTTTATTTTTAAACTTTACATAATTGTATTAGTTTTGCCAAACATAAACTTTCATTTCATTGTAGTTTCTTTTTAAACTTCAGTGTTAGGATTTGCATTTGACTTGTTTTCTTTAAAGTACATTCTCAGCTTCCAGTAAAGTTCTCATGCCTTTAGAAAAATTGATGTTCTCCATCTTTTCTTCTTACTTGAAACACATTAACTGTAGATATTTAAAGATTCTTGTCCGCTAACTCTAATATCTGAATTACTGTGAGCCATTTTGTGTGTTTTCTTTTACCCCTTGGTTTTCAGTCATACAGCCCTGTCCTTTAGCGTGCCGAGTTATTTTTGTTTAAATGGCAGGCACTGTGTTTTAAAAATTGTACAAGCTCCAGATGATGTCACTTTGCCCCAGAGAGGATTGCTCTTTCCTCCCCCGTCATGCAGAGTGGGAGGCGATCCCTGCCACTGGTGAGTGGTCTGGTCCTCCTCTGGTCCCCCGTTCCTGGGGCGTGGCCCTGCAGGGTGCTCGGCAGGGGGCCTGCTGCACTCGCTGCCCCTCCCCGCCGGCCGCTGTTACCCTCGGGTCTTGGTTTACCTGGCACTGGGCCTCCCTCAACTGTTCGCTTGTCAGAAGGCCTCCAGCTCAGCTTTTCAGCCTTCCGCTCCCTGCAGATTCAGCAAGTGTTGTGAGGGAAAACTGGCTGTGTGCTTGGAGTCCCTCGAGTCTCCAGTGCCCCTTGAGCTTAGAAAGATCACCAAGGGCTCTGCTGGTGGCTCTGTTTCTCCAGCAGTGCTTCTCTGCTGGGAGAAGCCCAGATATTCAGCTCAGAATCACAGATCTCTCCAGTGCACTGCGGTGACTTCCGCAGAAGTTGACTTTGGTTTTTTGCTCTTTGGAATCTTATCCCTTCTAGTCTTTATTGCTTGGGCTGCTCTTTGATGTCTTTAAGCAGATTATTTTCTGTTTATCTGGCATTTTCTAATCGTTTTTGGCAGGGTGTAATTCTGCAGTAGTTACTCTTATCTAGAAGAAGTTCCATATCTATTAATCCTAAAAATCTTAGTTGAATTAATTGATCTCCATTTTGTTGGTGGGGTGAGGAATGCCGGTACAGTAACGTGGTTGGAAAGTATTTCCATGTCCTTAGCTGCAGTCTTAGCAGTTTTACTGGGTTTTTTTTCCTCTTGGGATTAGACTGTGAGGTCACTGATTTTCTCTTCTGATCCTTAGAAATAACTCTTCTTATTAAACTAACTCGTAGTCTTTGAAACTTTGGATTTGTCACCCCTCTGCTTAATAGTCAGTACTTCCCAACCTATGACCCTACCCCATGGAGGGTTCAAGAAGGAAGAAAAGCACTGTTTACTTTCTCTGGAAATAAATGGCTTGGCTTGAGTTTTAAGCATCTCTACTACACCACATACCTTGACACCCTTTTGAAACCTTCTATTTCAAAATAGAAGGTTTCATCTTTTATTTGAAGATGGCTTCAGACGATCCTTTCATGTTGTGAAGGTGTGTCTTTTTGTTGTTTGTTGGTTCTTTGGTTAAATAATCAAAAGTTTTTTACTTCTTGGTCCCCTGGCCTGCTCCACCCTGGGTCAGCAATGAATTTAAGCCACTGGTTGACTTTGTATTATTTTGATGGTCTGAATTTCCAGGCCAAACAGGTTCCTTGATGGAATTATTCTTTGGCTTTGTAGAAAAACGCTAGAAGGCCAACAGAGTGAGTAGAGAGAGGTTTAGTTGGTGGCACGTCTTTGACCTTAACAAATTGTAACAGGAAGATGGGTGTCTCGTGAGACCACAGAGTTCCTGCTGGTTAAAATCTCTGTGAGTTTCCCGAGATTGCTGTGACACAGTGCTGCAAACCAGGTGGTTTAGAAGAAGAGAAATATGTTCTGAGGTTTCAGAGGCAGAGCTCTGCTATCAGCCGGGGGTCAGCAGGGTGGGTTCCCGTGTGCGGCCTGCAGGAGGGCCTGCTCCACACACTCTCCTGGTCTGTGGTGCGGGCCAGCAGGCCGTGGCGCTTTGGCTTCTGGCTGCCTGGCTCCGGTCTCTCTTCCTCTCTCCGTGGCCTTCCTCTACGCGTCTCTTTGTCCCAAATTGGATTTAGGGCCCAATGTAAATCCAAGATGATCTCAAGTCAGGGTCCGTCCCTATAACTCAGAGACCTGTTTTCACTGCAGTCACAGAGGCCCCACGTGGCTCTACGTTGGGGGACCACATTTCAACCCAGCTGAGCCTCCTTTCCTGGACTTCAGTGTTTTCACTGCCTTTTATGATTCATAAGTGTGATTCTTCACCTCAGGAAAAAAGGGAGGCTTACAGAATCTAAAACAAACTGCAGTTTGGCTCCCATCCTTGAGAGTTACAGAATCCAGAGTAGAGGAATCGCTTTTTACAGGAAGAATGCAAGGAAGTGGTGTGGGCTGAGGAAGAAGAGTAGCCTCAGTGGGTATGGTCTGGCAAGGTGTTCGGGGGCCAGGCATAGCTGACGGTACCAGCAGGTAAATAAACCTTAAAGGTATAAACAGAGGTATTACCTATAGCTGTGAAACTCAGCAGTGCCTTTTCCCAAATAATTGCTTGGTGTTGGGTTTTTGTTGTTGGTGTTGGGTTTTGTTTGCTTTAGTGAGATATCATTTTAAGAGTCTGCCCTGGATTGGAAGGTAAGCAGATAGAAAATGAAAAGCAGTAAAAGAAAAAAAAAGAAAGGAAAAACAAAAAGCAGTAGTTTTTAAGATTGCAGAAGGAAAAAGGTGTTAAATTTTCTTTTGCCTTAAACATTTTGGGAAAGAATGTTAGGATTCATTACTTGTTTGATAACCAGCAGCACAGAGGCCAAGGAGGATATGGACTGTCTGCGGCACGTGTCAGCCCTTTGCAGTTTAAACTTTTGTGAAAGTGAAATGCAGCCATTCCTTGCAGTCATGAGATTATTATTTTCTTGCAGATCGAGGCGACTGGCAGAGGGAAAGAAAGTTCAACTATGGTGGTGGCAATAGCAATCTGCCCTGGGGGAGTGACAGGCACCATCAGTATGAGCAGCACTGGTACAAGGACCACCATTATGGGGACCGGCGGCACGTGGATGCCCACCGCTCAGGGAGCTACCGCCCCAACAACCTATCAAGAAAGAGACCTTACGACCAGTACAGCAGCGACCGAGACCACCGGGGGCACAGGGACTACTATGACCGGTGTGTGGAGGGCCCTCAGACTCTCGGCACTGACCTCTGCCTGGGGCTTTAGGTTTAGAAGGGAGGGACAAGCAGTGCACACTTAATGTTCTTCTCCATCAGATGCTCATTCTCACTGTGCGCCGGGCACGGTCCCAAGTCTGGTCCAGTATTCTGCCATCACGGCATCTTCAGAGTGCTGGGGAGAAATAACGATGCAGCTGATGCTGAGTGCCGAGGGATGGGTGGATGAAAAAAGGGATTTTTGAGTTTTTCCTGAGGGCTGAGGAAGAAGGGAAGTTTGATTTGGGTCGTAAAGAGTCAGTTAAGTAGAGAGAGAGAGAATAGACGTCACAGGACCAGGGCAAGGATGGACCCCTAGGATGAGCTGCCCACCCCGAAGATGACAGGTTGGGTGGTGGAGGGGCCTTGAATGCCACGTTACGTTACAGGTTTTACGTGTCATTCTTGGGGCCAGGGAGCCACCTGTGGTTTCATCATCACACTTGCATAGGGAGAGTTTGCTTTCTTCCTCTGAGAAAGTCTAGAGAATGGGTAGCCATAAAATGCTAGAATCAGCAGTCAGAATGGTGACTGTACTAGGCTCTTGGCCACACCAGGCGGGACCCAGCTGGTGGTACGCCAGGAGCTGCAGTTTCAAGGGTCAGAGCCTGTCCAAGTCATCCCTTCTCTGCAGCCATTATATCATGTTCCGATGGGCCAGCTTCTGTAAGAGTAGTTGTGAGAGTTAGGAAGGGCTAAAGAGGTTTTATCTCTCTTTAATTTCAGGACTTAGCTATATTTTAACTTCCTAGGAGCTTCAGTTTCCCCTAGGCTAAAGACAGGCTCTGGCTGCACCTAGAATCTAACATAGGAAATGTTCATATGAACATCTCCACATCCCGCCGCCTTTTTGGAAGAGCTGGTGACACCGGGCTGCTTTAGGGTAGTAGCTGTGGCTGAGCAGCAGCTGCCTCTGTTAGGCTGTCTGTGCCCCTCGCCCCCACGCGTCTGTGCCCCTCGGCCCCACGCGTCTGTGCCTCTGTTAGGCGGTCTGTGCCCCTCGCCCCCACGTGTCCCTGTCCTCTTGTCTGGCTCCAGTGGGCATTTGCCCTGCGTTGTCCTACGTGGCTCTGTATTTCCATATCGCATAATTTTTCTTCTGCCTGAAGGACTTTGGTTTTAGTGTGGGTCTGCTGGTGATAAATTCTTTCAGCGTTTGTATGTCTGAAAAAGTCTTTATTTTGTCTTCACTTAACAGAAATATTTTCTGCTGGGTATAAATTCATAGATTGACAGGTATAAATTTATAGATTGACACTTTATTTCAGTACTTTAATGATGTTCATCTACTTTCTACTTGTATCATTTCTGATAAAAAATCTGTCATCTTTATTCTTTGCATAATGTGTCTTTTTCTTCACCACTGGTTTTTAGCAATTTGATTATAATGTGCCATGGTGTATTTTTCCTGTTTTTCTTATGCTTGGGAATTCTTAGAGCTGTACATTTATCATTTTTTCATTTTTTTATGATTATTTCTTTGACTACTTTATTCTGTTCCCTCACTCTTGTGAAGATTCCAGTTAGACATTTGTCTCACAGTTCACTGGTGCTGTGTTTTTTTTAAATGATGTTTTCTCTGTTTCATTTGGATAGTTTCCGTTCCTTTTTTAATCATGTCTGTCTTTGACGTTTTGAAATCTGGTATACAATTTAAAAATGGTTTTCTATCCTTGTCTGCTAATTTTTATCATTTGGGTCAGTTTCAATTGATTGATTTATTATTGCCTCACTGTAGGTCTTACTTTCCTGGTTCTGTTCTTTTCCATTTTGGTTTCTTATGGAATTTTGCATATAGTTCCTTGAGCTATCCCGTAGGGCCTTGTTGCTTCTCTCTTGTGTGATAGCAGTTTGTGTCTACTAATCCCACACTCCCAATTCATCCCTCCTGACACCCTTTCCCCTTTGGTGACTGGAAGTGTTTCTATATCTGAGTCTCTGTTTTGTAAATAAGTTTCTTTGCATCATTTTTTAAAATTCCACATGTAAACAAAGTATATCAAATGATATCTTTCTCTTTCTGATTTAACTTCACTTAGTATATTATCTAGGTTTATCCATATTGCAGCCAATGACATTTATTTTTTTATAGTTGAAAGTAATATTCCATTGTATATGTGCACCACACCTTTTTTATTTATCTGTCCATGAACATTTGTTTCCATGTTTGACTATTCTAAACAGTGCTGCTGTAAACATAGGGATGTCTGTATCTTTTCAAATTAGAGTTTTGTTCAGATACATGCCCAGGAGTGGGATTGCTGGATCATATGGCAACTCTATATTAGCTTTTTGAGGAACCTCCATATTTTTTTCCATAGTGGCTATATCTATTTATATTCCCACTAATAATGTAAAAAAGGGTTCCCTTTCTCCACACCCTCTCCGACAATTTGTTATTTGTAGACTTTCTAATGGCAGCCATTCTGACCAGTGTAAGGTGGTACATTGCAGTTCTGATTTGTGTTTCCCTAATAATTAGCACTGTTAAGTATCTTTTCATCCGTGTGTCTTCTTTGAAGAAATATCTGTTTAGGTCTACCCATTTTTTAAGGTGTTTTTTGTTTTTTGTTTTTAAATACGGACCATTGTTTTAAAGTCTGTATTGAGTTTGTTGTGTCCTGGTTTTCTGGCCGTGCAGCACATGGCATCTTCGCTCCCTGACCAAGGATCAGATCTGCACCACCTGCATTGGAACATGAAGTCTTAATTATTGGACCCCCAAGGGAGTCCCTCTGCCCATCTTTCAACAGAGTTTGTTTATTTGTTATTGCGTTGTGTGAGCCGTTGGTATATTTTGGAGATTAAATCCTTGTTGGTGGCATTGTCTGCTGATATTTTCTCCCATTCCATAGGTTGATTTTTGTTTTGTTAATGGTTTTCTTTGCTGTCCAAGAACTTTTAAGTTTGATGAGGTCCCATTTGCTTATTTTTGCTTTTATTTCTCTATGCCTGATAATTTTTTATTAGATACCTAGTTAAGTGCTGGATATTTTTGTCTTCCTATAAATGTTCTGGAGTTTTGTCCAGAAGCAGTTTAGTTACTTGGGAACAGTTTGTTTAAGATCTTGCTGGTGGGACTTACGAGGCAGCACTGGAGCAGTGCTGGGGCGAGGGCACATGGGCTTCCCCGCTGTGGCAAGGCCCCTCATGGCGTTGGACCAGTGCCCCTTGGAGCAGAGGGTTCCAGTCTGGTTGGTGAGAAGAGAGCAGGCACTGCTCCAGCCCTGCGTGAGCACAGGGCACAAGCATCTCTTGTCCTTCTGTCTTCCCCCGTGGCCCCTGGGTAGTTTTGGCACACATACAGCCTGAGCCTTATCCAGCTAGATACCCAAGGGAACACCTTTGCTGATCTTTGAGCTCCTTTCTCTGCAGAACTTTCTTCTCTTGCACTCTACACTTGAACTCCAGCTGTGTTGGTGCCCCCGCCCCATCTCAGGAAGCCTGGGCTTCTGCTGAGCTGGGTGCTTATAAAACTTACGTCATTCATTTCTCATCCCACAGGGAGTGTTGTTCTTTCTTTCCTGACATCTGGTGTCTTGATAACAATTGTCCACACATTTTGTCCCTTTCTGACTGTTTGAGCAGTAGGTATCTTGGCTGGAACCTGGGCAGTCTGTCTCTCTTTCCCTCCCTCCCATCCTCTCCCCTCCTCCTTTTTTCATTCAGGTGAAACTCACATAACATAAATTATTTTAAAGTGAACAATTCAGGGACATTTATTTAGTATATTCAGTGTGTTGTGCAACCACCACCTCTGTCAAGTTCCAAAACACTTTCATCCCCTTAAAGAAAATTCTGGCCACTAAGTAGTCACTCCCCATCTTCTCTCTGCCTAGCTTCTGGCAGCCACCCGTCTTCTGCATTCTGTTTCTGTGGACTTGCTTAGTCTGGACAGTTTGCATAAATGGAATCATACAATATGTGGCTTTTATGGTTGGCATTTTCAGATGTTTAACATGATATTTTAGAGCTTCATTCACACTGTACCATGTATCAGTACTTCAGTTCTTTTCATGGGTGAATGATATTCCAGTGTATATATTAGGTGTATACGAAAGTAATTGTGGTTTCAGACTGAATTTTCAATCACTGTAACTAGGCTCAACCACATCTTTCTTAAAACAGGAACCATTACAATCAACACATGTTTTCCAATGAGATAGAAGTTTGTTTATTCCTGTAGCATAAAAGTCCGTGCTTTTGGGATTCAGTGAACTCTTGGAGAGCATTTTCTGCCTCCTGCTAGTTGTGGAAGCATTTTGCCAACAAAAAGTTGTTGAGATGCCTGAAGGAAGTGGTCGTCAGTTGGCGAGAGGTCAGGTGAATATGGCAGATGAGGCAACATTTCGTGGTCCATTGATTGAGCTTTTGGAAGCTTTGGTTGTATGACCTGTGGTCAGGTGGTGTTGTGGAGAAGAATTGGGCTCATTTTTCTGTTGACCAATACCAGCTGCAAGTGTAGCAGGTTTTGGTACATCTCATTGACTTGCTGAGCATACTTCTCAGCTGTAATGGTTTCGCTGGGATTCAGAAAGCTCTAGTGGATTAGACGGGCAGCAGACCACCAAACAGTGACCACGACCTCTTTTTGGTGCAAGTTTGGCTTTGGGAAGCGCTTTGGAGCTGCTTCTCCAACCCCTAACTGGTTGTCTTGTAAAATCCACTTTTCATCACACATCACAATCTGAGAAATGGATCGATGTTTTATAGAAAACCGGCGGTTGTTCTGATTTGTGGTCAGCTAATGAGGCACCCACTTACTGAGCTTTTTCACCTTTCCAATTTGCTTCACATGCCGAATGGCCACAGAATGGTCGACATTGAGTTCTTTGGCATCTTCCTGTATGGTTACCAGAGGACCATCTTCAGCGACTGCTGTCAGTGGGTCGCCATCCGCTTCCAGGGGCCGGCCCCTGCATTCCTCATCTTCAGCGATTGCTGTCAGTGGGTTGCCATCTGCTTCCAGGGGCCGGCCACTGCATTCCTCATCGTGGAGGCTCTCAGCTCCTTTGCGAGCTTCTTGAGCCACCACTGCGCTGTACCTTCATTAGCAGATGCGTTGTGGATGTGAGTTGTCTCTGCTGCTTTACGACCCATTTTGAACTCATTAAGAAAATCACTCTAATTTGTTTTTTTGTCTAACATCATTTCTGTAGTCTAAAATAAAGTTTCTTCTTCTTCTTCTTCTTCTTCTTCTTCTCGTGAAGTGAGAAACGCACATTAAAATGATGTACAACACATTTATTTAAGAATGTATTTCCACATCAAATGGCAAAGTTCAGCAATGCAAAACCAGAGTTACTTTTGCGTCAACCTAATACATTGTCCATTTGGTTTATCCATTCATTCATTAGTGGACATTTGAGTTTTTCTGCCTTTTGGTTATTGTGAATAGTGCTACTGTGAGCATGGTGTGTGTTTGTTTGAGTATCTGTTCTCAGTGCTTTGGGGTTATTTACCTAGGATTGGAGTTGTTAGTCATATGGTAGTTCTAAACAGAACCACCAACTGTTTTCCACTAGAGCAGAACTATTTTACAGTCCCAACCAACTGTGTATGAGAATTGCAATTTTCCCACATTTTCACCAACATTTATTTTCAGTGTGTTGAATGTAGCCATCCTGACGGTAGTTTTGACTTGAATTTACCTAGTGATTAATGCTCATTAAAGATGTTGAGCGTCTTCTCATGTACTTTGGAGCCGTTTGTGCATCTCCTTTGGAGAAATGTCTGTTCAAGTCCTTTGCCCATTCTTGAGTTGGGGATTGTTGTTGACTTTTACAGCTTCTCTGTTAACAGTATAATAGGCAGTTTGCCATAGTCCTGATTAAAAATCTTAATATTCTTCACATTGAGTCTGTTTGAAAGTAATTAACACTGCACTTACTGTTGAATATCTAGGTTGCTTGAGTTTTTGCTGTTATTAATAACTTGGAAAATGATTTCCGTGGCTCTTTTTCTCCTGGGCTGGGTGAGGAGCATGAAAGTGTTAGTAGGTCTTGCCAGTTTTCCTGAAGGGAATGTGAGTTTACAAAGCCATCAGTGAGTCAAGTTTGTGCTTGTTTCATTGCAGACTTGATGAGGCTCATGTCATTTCATGGGCTGTGTTTTGCCAACAAGTATAAAATAGCCCTTTGTTACTACTTTAGTTTGGGTTTGGGTTTGAGTTCTAGTAATGTTAGTGTTTGCTCTGAGTCCCTGGAGTGTCCTCCAGCGTGAGGAAGAGCCAGTGGATGACGGAGGAGGTGCGGGAATCCGGCCTTGGTCTTCAGCTGATTCTCTTGTCTCTATTTCAGGCACCATCATGACTCCAAGCGGAGGCGATCTGATGAATTTAGGCCTCAAAATTACCACCAGCAGGATTTCCGACGAATGTCTGATCACCGCCCCACTATGGGCTACCACGGCCAGGGGCCCTCGGACCATCACCGCTCTTTCCACACAGACAAACTGGGGGAGTATAAACAGCCCCTGCCGCCGCTGCACCCCGCGGTCTCAGATCCTCGCTCGCCCCCTTCTCAGAAATCTCCTCACGACTCCAAGTCACCCCTGGATCATCGGTCTCCTTTGGAGAGATCACTAGAACAGAAAAACAACCCAGATTATAACTGGAATGTTAGGAAAACATAAAGGAACGCTTGGAAAGCAGGGGAGCGCAAGCGTCATGAAGCACCTGGACGTCTTTGGTCTGATCCACAGGAGCCGGTTACCCAGACCCGAGAGGGTGTTTCTGGACGCGGGCTGCCGTCAGCCTGCTGCTGAGGGGCACTCAGAGTGTGGGGGCCTTCGACTCAGTCCGGCTTTGATCTGGGTCACCCCCTCCTGCACTTGGGCACCCATCGCATTCCGGCCTGGTCCTGGCCTCCCACTCGGATGGGTGCCAGGAGGAAGCGGTGATGCTTTTGTCTACCAGCTTCACGGGCTGTTTCCCTGTGAAGGCAGGAGAGGTCTTAGAGTCGTGAATGTTTTGTTGCCCTGGACCTCATTGTGGGGTCAGGGAAGGCACGAGTGCATGAAGGCTGCTGGGACCCGCTGGACACACGGGGTCTGGTGCACTCTGATGAGACGGATGCTGCTGACGGGGTGAGGGGACACGTGGGTGGGGTCTCGCACCACAGGACTTGCAGGGGAGCAGGTACCCCCTCAGACGTGTCCTCGGGAGAAGTGACACTCGAGCCTCAC
>NW_011491015.1:692336-693275 GCF_000754665.1 Bison bison bison | reverse complement strand
GGGGGTGGGGGGGTTGGTGGTGTGGTCCGGGCGGTGGTGGGTCACCATCTGCAGCTCATCTTGGTTCCCTTTGCACAACCTGAGGAAGGAGGATTCATGGAATCACACATCTGCCATTCCTGCAGTGGGTGACCAGATACAAATCAGTTACTCCCTGTGGTGAACATGCTGCACTGCTGGTTGGAGATCATTAGAACTGAACTCAGTATGGTTTTAGAATGAGGTCAGGCTAAGTCTAAACCTAAGTTCACTGTTGCCCCCAAAACTGGAAGCCTTCAAGGACAGGGTGACTGAGCTGTAGGTAGGAAGAGCTGGACTAGAGGAGGGGATGGGAGGCAGGTTAGCTACAGCAGTTAAGCAGCCTCAGAACTCCTGGTTCTCGGGCCTTCCGTTCTGTTCACCTTAAATATAACTCACCAGTATTGTTAGAGTATCCAAAGGCCTTTCTAGACGGAGACAGAATAACTGACTTGAACGTGCAGTGAGCCTGTGAGTCTCCCGGCTCAGAGCTGGTGGAAACCCTTCCCTCGGTGTACACAGGGTCACACTCCCCACACTAACTGCTCCTCTACAGGGGACTCCATGAGTCACCATCTACTCACTCGCCAGTTCCTGGGCAGCACCACTCACGCCTTTACTGTTGCCTCACACGGTGAAGCAGGGGCGGCTCGGGGGGCTCGTGCTCTCTGCTCCCCGGAGCGTCTTTGGCTCACCTGTGCCGAGGTCCTTGTGAGAAGCTGGGTCCACACAGCTGGTGTGGGGAGCTCCGTGGGCTCAGCACCTCCTGGTCCACTTCTCCTGGTACTTGGGGTTGTTCAGCTTGGGCTTGTAGAGCACCTGCCCAGAGCACTGCCTGAGCCCCAGCAGACTGCCTGGACCACAGCAGAGCCCCAGCCACGGTCACCCCACCGGGGCCATGCTTGAGTGCTGTGTGGGGGA
>NW_011491015.1:687756-692161 GCF_000754665.1 Bison bison bison | reverse complement strand
TGGGGTCCGCAGAGCAGGCCCCAGCTCGGCCTCCCCTGTAGGAGGTCGGGTCGTGACCCTTTGAGTTAGAGGGGCCAGGGGGAGGACTGGTGGGGCCTGCATTTCAGAGTTCAAGGTTTTTGTTTTTTTTTCCTCTGGAGTTGTTGATAGGAGATGCGAGTTATTCCCAAAGATGTCTCATCATGAGGAAAAAGGAGCTTCCTTTTGTTCACATCAGGACTTGTAGTGCCATATGCTGCCGCAAAAGGCAGCATCAGCCAGATCAGTGTTAAATTGATTACAGAAAGTACGGTATCCTCACAAAAGCATCTGTTGAGCTGCCGGAGTGTGTGTGCAGAGTGGGTTGGTAGAAAAAGCATTTCCTCATAGTCAGTATGAATACTGTATGCTTCTGTCAAAACCAGAAATTTGCACAAATAGGAATTATCTGACTCGCGGATGGGAGAAGCCGCCCCCAAGTCTCTGAGGATGGTTTTCCATGGAGACTGGCTCTGAAGGATGTAGTTACTAGGTAGAGCAGGGGCCGAGGAAGAGGAGAGTTAGCGCCACCAGGAACCTGACCAGGAGCACGGATTCACCTGTGTGCCCTCGTCTCCGCCGAGGACGCGGCAACCCCAGACTGGCCCCCCCATCGGCTGCTGCCCCGGGCTCCCCCTCCTTTCAGCCATTCCTTTCTCACACCCTCCGACGGGAACCCAAGACACCTCTCACGTCGTGCTGCAGACACACTAACCTGATACCTGAGGGCCGCATCAGGGCGCATGCGCACGGTGCAAACGCAATCCAGTTACGAATTCACACAGCGACGCGGAAATCCTACAGACCAAAACCCACTCGTCAGCAGGAGCGGTGGGCCCCCAGCTTGTCTGGGGGCGGCCGTGTCGGCGAGGAGAGCCAGGCCAGGGGTCCAGGCTGCTTTAGTCCATCTGCGCCCCACTTGGTTGGGGACGGGTGATTTTTCTTTATTGTAAAATTGTGGACTTTTAAAACCTGTTGACTAAACAGTAATTAATTTATATTTGTGAAAAATGCCACTGTCCTAGTGATTTCTGATGTAAATAATGTTGTTTATATAGTATGTATTAAATTTTCCTACATTGTAAAACTGCTGTACTTTTGACTCTTGTATATTAAAAAGTGTTACTGAGGATTTTTAGAAGCAGGCGAACACGTTGCATTGCATTGGCGTGACCCGTGACCGGACTCACCTCCTCATCTCGCTTCCTCCTGTCGCTGGGTCATCGGGATTCTTGGACAGCTTGTGAAATGGAGCTTTTCCCCTACCCGGGCCCCTGTTGTGTCGTTGGGTCCAGGACCTAACACCGCACGCAGGTTCTAGACTTTTCTCCGAGTAGCAGAGCCTGACAGTCCCTGGCCAGCCGCTGCTGTCCCCTTCCCTTGCCTGTGCTCGCCAGGGTCCGTGCAGGGCGGCTGCCCCCTGAGTCCTGGGTGGGTCACGCCGGGTGGGGGCCATCCCCGGGGGTCCCTGCAGCCCCCTGGAGGAAGCCAGACCGCCGGGTCTGAGCCAGCCTGCAGCCTCGAGGGTAATTTTACAGTTGGGCCGTATATTCCTGAAGGAGGAAAGAGCACTTTATAATGGAAACACTGACACGAATGTTAACGAGCGATTTGGCGCAGAGGCCGGCTCAGCTCCCGCAAGGCCCAGACGGAGGGAGGGTGGTACGGCGGTGAGACCGTCTGCACAGGAGGCGGAGAGGCCTGCCAGACCCCAGGGGTTTCTCCAACACTTGGTGACTTTGAAACCACACTTCAGCCGTCACGAAGGTCTTCCATTAATTCTCAACACCACTTAGGCCCGTGTGTCCACTCGGAGCCTGGGGGTGAAGTCCTGTGGCGCCCGCCCAGGACACGCTGCTGCAGGGGCCTCCCTCGCCCGGCTGCGCTGGGGTTCCAGCGTAAGGAGTGGGAGTCAGGGACTCGAGGAAGAGCTGAGGGTTCTTCCTGACCATAAACTTAACTCTCAATTGTGTTGCAACTCACAGCTTGCCTGGAACTGCTCTCGGAAACTTTAAGAACAAGTGCAATAATCAGCTTATGATTTACAATAGCAGCCAGGCTTCTAAACTGACCGCTGCCAAAAACGCCTGCCTTTTACTGGAAGGAGTAGTCTCAGGCCCCTCCCTGCTCCCTGGCAGGGCCCCTGCACGTCTGGCATCCGGGCAAGTCCTCCTCAATTAGCGCCAACAGAAAGGTCACTTACTGAAACACAAGGCCCCACAGTTTGCCAGACCTGCGGCTCCGGGTTCCAACCTGTGGCTCTTAAAGGAGCAGGACCAGCTGTGCCTGAGGCAGTTCTTCCATCAGGTTTTGAGGTTGGAGAACCGCTGGGCTCACCTCCCAACCTGCATTTGTTCTGCTTTGTGAAGTGGGAGGAAGATACGGCTCATCTGGATAAACATCTGTAGAAACCCGGGCCTGTGGGGCCGCCCCCGCTGCTGCTGGTGGGGTCCTGCCCTGGGCTGAGTCTTGGGGACTCCAGGTCAGTTCTGTGCCCTGTGACAGGACTTCGTGTGGAATATAGGCAAGTCCCTAACCTACAGACTTCTGACCTCCAAGATGGACAGAATGACAGCCACTTTCTGCAGCCAGAGCTGCCCCACAGAGGGTTCACACCTTTCTCTGAATTTCTTTTGTGACCCAAGAGGAAACTGTTACCAAAGCAGAGTCCCCACTGACCCCATGCACTGAGATGGCCTTGGGGGGCAGGGGTGGTTTGGGGGTGGGCAGGGAAGCCATACCTCGTCCCTTTGACCCCTCTCTGTATGCTGTAAGACATGTGGCCTTTTCACCTTCATTTGCACAGGAAGCAGACGGCTCCTAGGGTAAGTGAGAACTCTGGCCATGGAAAAGAGAGAGGTTTGCAAGCCCTGAGGACCACGCAGAACAGTCAGCATCCATCAGTTCTGGGCTGGGGGGCGGGGGGTGTGGGTCTAGGAGGGAGGGTTGGGGGGACCTAGAACGTAATGGCCCTCACCCTGGAGCCGACCTGACAATGGGAGCCGCCTGTCCTGAGAGCCCTGCAGGGGGGCCCCAACAAAGCCTGCTCTGCTCCGGAGGAGATTAAACACAGGAGGAAGGCCCATGGGGACTGGAGCCAGGTAAACACGGAGACAGAGGGCGGCTCCTTCAAGGCTCCCAGGCTGGTGGGGAGACAGAGCTGGGACGAAATCATGAGAGTGAGGTGCTCCCCTGAACCGGGCTCTGTGCTAGGCTCTGTGACCCTGCCCTCTTTCAGCCGATTTCCTAGCTGGGGATTGGGGCGGGGGGCACGCCCTGGACAAGCATTCAGGAGGAGGACGAGACGTCACATACATGCCAGGGAGAGAGACGGGGGCCCGAGACAGCGTGAGGGCCGACCCAGGGAGGCATGGGTCTGGGAGGTGGGCACACTTGGCTTTTAACCAGCTGGCGTTCTTGGGTCAGTTTGCCACCTGTCCAAGCCTCAAACACAAACTATGTGAGAGCCTCCGGCCAGGCTGTGGTGACCTGCGTGAGGTCCCTGCGGGGTCTCTTGGCATCTGTGGATATTATCAAAGGGGCATGTTGGCACGTCCTGAGGCTCCAGGGTCCCTTGGATGCAAAGAGATCCAACCAGTCCATCCTGAAGGAAGTCAGTCCTGAATATTCATTGGAAGGACTGATGCTGAAGCTGAAGCTCCAGTACTTTGGCCACCTGATGAGAAACGCTGACTAATTAGAAAAGACCATGATGCTCGGAAAGATTGAGACCAGGAGGAGAAGGGGATGACAGAGGATGAGATGGTTGGATGGCATCACCGACTTGGTGGACATGGGTTTGAGTAAGCTCTGAAATAGATGGGGAAACAGTGGAAACAGTGTCAGACTTTATTTTGGGGGGCTCCAAAATCACTGCAGATGGTGACTGCAGCCATGAAATTAAAAGACACCTATTTCTTGGAAGAAAAGTTATGACCAACCTAGATAGCATATTGAAAAGCAGAGACATTACTTTGCCAACAAAGGTTCATCTAGTCAAGGCTATGGTTTTTCCAGTGGTCATGTATGGATGTGAGGGTTGGACTGTGAAGAAAGCTGAGCGCCAAAGGAATTGATGCTTTTGAACTGTGCTGTTGGAGAAGACTCTTGAGAGTCCCTTGGACTGCAAGGAGATCCAACCAGTCCATTCTAAAGGAGATCAGTCCTGAGTGTTCTTTGGAAGGAATGATGCTAAAGCTGAAAGTCCAGTACTTTGGCCACCTCATGAGAAGAGTTGACTCATTGGAAAAGACTCTGATGCTGGGAGGGATTGGGGGCAGGCGGAGAAGGGGATTGCAGAGGATGAGATGGCTGGATGGCATCACTGACTCTATGGACGTGAGTTTGAGTGAACTCTGGGAGTTGGTGATGACCAGGGAGGCCTGGC
>NW_011491015.1:685906-687236 GCF_000754665.1 Bison bison bison | reverse complement strand
CCGAGGCCTATGCATCCCTCTGCGGCGCCCTGTGACCCTCTCCTTAGCTCTAAGCTCGCTGGATGGGGTCCGAGGCCCTGCACGACCTGACCAGCTCTCCAGGCTCATCTTGATCTCCCGAGTCCCCCCGGCTGCAGCCAGCCTAAACCTTCCAGCCAAAGGCAGACCTTTGCCCCCGCAGCCTCAGATATCAGCAGATTGGCTTCCAGCCACTGTTTTCCCCTTCCTCCCTTGTGGTTCAGCTGGTAAAGAATCCACCTGCAATGCGGGAGACCCGGGTGCGATCCCTGGCTTGGGAAGATACCCTGGAGAAGGGAATAGCTACCCACTCCAGTATTCTGGCCTGGAGAATCCCATGGACTACCGTCCAGGGGGTCGCAAAGAGTCCGACACGACTGAGCGGCTTTCACATCACTCACCTCCTGGTGCCTGACGAATCCTATTTCTCCCCAAGATGCAGTTGGAGCTTGGTTTTCTCCACTGCCTTCTCTGACCTGTTGTCCCGTTCCTATCTGTCCCTTCCCTGTGCCCACAGACGTTGGCAGAGCCCCCAGGGTAATCCATTGCCCCCACGTTGTCACTGCTGACACCCCTGCTGAGAAGCGGGGCTCCCAGCAGGGCCCAGGTCTCCTTGGCTTCCAGTCCTGAGCCCCGATTCTGCAAGGGCCCTGTGGGTGTGAGGCTTGGAGCTCTTTCTTGTGCAGTGCCCAGACAGGGAATCCCGGGAGAGGAGGCCTGGGGTGCCCCCTTCCCTGGAGGATGAGCGGGCTGGGGTCAGACCAGAGTTCAGGTCCCAGTCGGCAGGCCGCCTGGACCAGGGGGACATTTACGGCAGACAGAAGCCAGTTCTGGGTGGTGGAACAACTTCCCCGAGGCTGCCTGGCCTGCGGCCCATTAGCTCTTCATTTGCTGGATTTTTAAGAAGGTCCAGGGAAATAACTGGAAGGGTAATGAGGCGATAAAGGCCTGGGGGAAAGATTGGTAAGCTGCCTTAGTTGCTCAGCCATGTCCAACTCTTTGCAACCCCATAGACTGTAGCCCGCCAGGCTCCTCTGTCCATGGGATTCTCCAGGCAACACTACTGGAGTGGATTGCCATGCCCTCCTCCAGGGGATCTTCCAGGCCCAGGTATCGAACCTGGGTCTCTCCCACTGCCAGCAGATTCTTTACCGTCTTAGCCACCAAGGCGGGGAGTATTAAGTACCAGCAATTTGCTAAGCATCCTCCCATCATAGCTCCTGGACTGGCTATGCTGGGCAGGCACATGGGTTCACAGTCTGCCGGCTGCCTTAGCCCAGGAGGGAGGCACCCAGGGCCTGGCCCCAGGCTC
>NW_011491015.1:683412-685806 GCF_000754665.1 Bison bison bison | reverse complement strand
TGAAGAGGCAGCGAGGTCTAGGGTAGTGGCCACAACAGGGAGGGGAGCTCCATGGGCTCACACAGGAGGGCCTACAGAGCGGGAAGGAGACCCAGGGCCCTCAAAGCAGCCTGGCTGAGAGTTTGGGTGCTGGTGAGACCACCTAACTTCAGATCAGGCTGCTCCCGATTGCCATGACCTGGGCCCAGTGTTAACCTCTGCAGGGTGGGGACCAGGGTTACCTGTTTGATGGGGAGCAATGCCCGGCCAGGTTAAGCATCCTGCAGGGTGAGCCATCACCAATGCGGCTGGCTCCTCGGGGCGGCCTGGGTCTGGTGACCTGTTGTGAGGTCCAGCCCACTCTCTGCCCTCCGTACCCCAGGGGAGGCTGGAGATGAAGGCTCCGTGGGCCTCCCTGTCTCCTTTGGGGGCCACCTCTTCCCACACTGCTCTAGGCCCCTGTGGCCCCAGTCCCCTGCTCAGGGCCTTCCTGCCTCCTCCTCTGAACCCTGTCCTGGATCACTCTATCCCCTGCACAGAGCCAACGCCGCTTCACTCCCTGAGTCCTGGGACAGCGGATGCAGGTGGGAATCAGATTAGCCAATTCCTGTCCTGCTGGGTCCTAGTTCAGTGTTTCCCGAGTTGGGGCCTACAGATACAGGGAGGGTAGTCCTTTGAGATCTCTGCATGCTAAGTCACTTCCATCGCGTCCGACTCTTTGCGACACTATGGACTGAAACCCGCCAGGCTCCTCTGTCCATGGGATTCTCCAGACAAGAAAACCGGAGTGGGTTGCCATGCTCACCTCCAGGGAATCTTCCTAACCCAGGGATCAAACCCACGGCTCCTGCATTGCCGGCAGATTCTTTACCACTGAGCCACCAGGGAAGACTTTGAGATCTCTAGAAGAATTTAAATTCCTTTATGTTTCCGTTTCGATGAACATCTTTTCAGTCATTAAGAAGGGCTGGAAGGAGAAAAGAACCTGGGACTTGAGGGGTGTATTGGAGCTGAAAGATCCACGCTGGCTCTCTGGTGGTCGAGGGGACTCATGCCCATGACAAGCTTCCTAGGGTCTGCAGAGTCAAAGGTGGGGGGAGCGGGGGGCGGATGATGGGCAGCCGAGCTGGCAAGACCTTGGCCCAGGCGGCCTGCCTCCGGCCTCCATCACATGGGGAGGGCCCACTTAGCCTCTGCGAAACATCACCCATTGCTTAAATTAATGCTATCCCATTGTGTTTTATTGGTCTTGTAGTTTTGTTTGGGCTTAATTAATAAATGTGTCTTGATTTTATAGTTGAGAGAAGCTATAATTATAAAGATTCTATCCCTACCTCATAAATTATCAAATGAACTTCAGCCCTGGAGGGGCCCGGGGAAATATTAGCCCCTAGAAAGCATCTGGATGTCATGTGTGTCTGGGAGCCCCGAGCTGGTCGTGACCTTGACTTGTGAGTGAATGAAGCCACCTGAGCTACAGGCGTGTGGGCAGACGCCCCCGTCTACAGATGGTGGTTACCAGGTGCCAGACTTTGGGCCTGTTGCTTTATTCTGCTTTCTCCTTTAGTCCTCATGAAATTGCCACGAGGTCGGATTTTCCCCCATTTTCCAGCTGGGGATCCGGAGGCCCAGAGACTTGGAGTGACTCACCCGAGATCACAAAGAGAAGTGGTGGCGCTCAGATTCCATTCCAGCTGCTCCTGCCTCTAAAGGCAGAGCTGGTTCCTGCCCATCCAGTGACTTCTCTGACTGTCACTCAAGTGCCTCCGACGGGTACTGTCTTATCCTCCTGATGGCCCTGAGACCCTGTCCGGGTCCTTCCCCAGGACTAGAGATGGGGGCTCGGGGCCAGCATGTGGCTGGCTCAAGGCCAGAGAACAAGGCAAGCGACGTGAGGACCAGCGCTGGGCCGTTTCCCCCGGCAGTTCTCATCTCCTCCTTGCAGTTCCATCCTCTGTGATCTGTCCCAGGTGGGTGGCCTGGGATCCCTGCTGTGTCCCCAACAGAGGGCTCAGCCCCAGACACGTCATAGGGTCTCACTGAATGCGTGTGGACTAAATGAAGTGTCCCGGAGCAGACATGCAGGGGACACGCCTACCAGGGTCTGTGCAGACAGGAGAGAAGGGAAGGTTAGACACCCCCTCCAGAGGGAGGGGCCTGGGCACTTCCTGGAGGGATCTACCGCCCACCTCCTCCCACCCGGGAAGGATGCATCAACTCAAGGAGGCAGATGTTGGGGCTGCCCTGTCCTGAGGGCCATGGCATTGACCCTGGGGGTCCAGACTCCCCAGCCTTGACTTGAGGGCTGCCTGCTCACCAGGCCCATCTGATGGAGCCCAGGAGTCCAGTCACCTGAGCCTCAGGAAGGAGGCAGCTGGACGGGGCTCCTTGGTGACCCTCCAGTCCTTGGATAAG
>NW_011491015.1:682521-683312 GCF_000754665.1 Bison bison bison | reverse complement strand
TAAGACAGTCGGCAGGGTACCTGGCATGCAGCAGGTGGCCCTGGCTGGGGCAGGGTGGGGGGCTCCAGGCTCCATGCGTTTGGGAGTGGGGTCTGCACTGGCAGCTGCAACAAGACTGTCCCCCAGCTGGGGGTGCTGATGACCGCCCCTGGACGGTGGTGACCCGCCGAGGATCCACAGGTGCCTTTGATCCCAAGGCTCGAAGACTTCAGATCTGGGGGACCCTCTTTGCCTTCCTTGTTCTCTCCAGGGCCCATCGACATCCCTCTATGTGCCCAGCCTGCAGGTGAGGGTCTGGCCCCATTCCCTGCCAGCCCCAGAGCAACCAGAACCTTGGCTTGACGCCACCCCTGCTTTGGGGATCCTCAAGGGAGGGGCAGGTGGGTGGCATGGGATTTACCTGGAAACCAGATGGCATCTGCTTTCTAGGGCTCTTGTGAAAATGGTCACAGCAATTGTGAGTTCAGGGCAGGTGCAGAGGTTGGCATTTTGTCTGCAGAGGACATACAGTTATCTTCCCTTACAGGTGAGGACGCCGAGGCTGGGAGCCATCCCAGGTCACCTATCACACAGTCAGGAGGGGACAGGGCTGGGGACTGTCTGTCCAGATGTCCACATGCCAGCTGCCATCCGGGCCCACCAACCCAAGGCACAAGGCCTGCTCTGAGCTGAGGGCCTGGCCCTGGGCCGGGTGGGCCTGGTCCAGTCAGCCAAACTCTGTTTCTGTTTCCTTTCCGACGAGCTGCGGACTGCTTCTCTACCAACTTCCAATCGCCTTCAGGGGGTCCCCC
>NW_011491015.1:677438-682406 GCF_000754665.1 Bison bison bison | reverse complement strand
CCTTAGCCCGAGCCAGCTCACCCACATTCATAAAGTGCCCCAGCCCCAGAGACAGCTGATGCTGACACTGGGCTTGTGTGCAAGAGGAGCCTGGAGTGAACTTGAGACCCAGGCCCCAGCCTGTTTCCAGCAGACGATTCGGGTGTGTTCTTCCCCAGGCAGATCTGCTTGGCCAGACTCCTTTGCTTTGGCTACAGGGGGTGGCCTGGGGAGGGCTCTGATTCCTGTGGGAGGGAGGGACGAAGGGGACAGAAGTGAGTTCAAATGCAGAAGAATCCATGAGGCTTCCCAGCACGACTCTGGGTGAGGCTGGAGTGACGCTGGGGGACATGCCTGCCTCCACACATCATGCCTTGCACACCTGCTGGCCCATACAGTTTCTTAATTAAGCCCATCCTTCTGAGACCATTTTTTTAAATAGCCTGGGGAGCTATAGTACATGGGGTCGCGAAGAGTCAGGCATGACTGATGGATGAACATATAGTGAGACATGGCTGAAAAAAAGAAAAAAACAAAAGTGTTAGATTACTCAGTCAGCTCTGAGGCCCCATGGACTGTAGCCCGCCAGGCTCTTCTGTCCAGGGAATTCTCCAGGCAAGACTCTTAGAGTGGGCACCCGGTGCCTTCTCCAGGGGATCTTCCTGACCCAGAGATGGAACCCTGGTCTCTTGCATTTCAAGCAGATTCTTTACTGACAGAGTCATAAGGGAAGCCCAGTACAGCATGGCTACTGGTTACGAATTGCCTGGTTAGAGACCTGTCTCACCAAGGAGAACATAAGGTAGAGTGTTTGGTCTCTGTCGCATCCCCCAGCACCCATGATCATGGAACCCAGTCAATCAGGGGACACGCGCAACAGCAAAGGCAGGATGAGGGCCGTGTCTGGCGGCCTCTCTGTTCTGCCAGGGCGCCGGGACCCGTGTGCGAGGCGATTTATGAATGTTAGCTCATTGGATTTCTGTAATGGCCTTGGGAGGTAGGTACTCATAATTCCATTTTACAAATAAGGAATCCAAGGTTCAAAAAATGCAAGGGAGACCACACAGTCAGCGACGGGCAGAGCCAATCTAGATGCCAAGCCGGCCGGCCGCCCGGGACCAGGGCCACCCCCGCTCTGTGCCAGCCCGCCCCCACCCTGCACGCTGGCCTGACTCTGATGAGACCCCTCTGGCCTGGCTCCACTGCTTTTCCTCCCAGAATCTGCCCTCTTCGTTACGAACAACCCACGCTCCTTTGTGTTTAACGGCCCTTTCTCTCCTGTCTTCCATCCTTAGGAAGTCTGCCTCGCCAAGATGTCCAAGTTCCCGGTGAGTGGGGATGGGGCAAGGAGAGGGCCCGAGCTCTGTCTGCTAATGCATTTACCTCCAGGCGCAGGGCCTTGGAGTGTCTCTGCTCCAAACCCAGCCTGCGGAGCCAGAGGAAGCCGCTTCTTGGGAATCATTTAACTCACAACTCAGTGTTCCATATTCACGATGAAGTGCAAATTTCCATGTTCAGGAGGGCAGTGAGTGGCATGGTACTTGGAAGGAATTCCAGCTGGTAGAGTTTAAGGTCCTGAACACGTTCCAAACCAAGCCTCTTATCTGGCGACCGCCGTAGCCTTTTCATCTGATGGCCTGATTTTTTTTTCCTGATTTTTTTCTTTTTTTCCTCTCTCCTGTGTGCCCCGGCTTCTTAATAATCTGTTCTTCTGCGCTGGCCGACTGCCAACAGCTCTTGGTGGTACTGCCTCCCAGCCCCCCCACCATTAGTGTTCATTTCATTCCAGTTTCTAGTGAGGGTGAGCAGCCTATCAATTTGGGCGGCTGGGTAACTGGGTAAGGCGTGTGTGGGATGTCCCAGCTTTTTTGTGTCCCTTCTAAGCTGGTTCTTCCTCCCAAAGCCCAGACTCCTGGTTCTGTCTGGTGTGCGTGTGCTAAATCGCTTTAGTCTTGTCTGACTCTGCGGCCCCATGAACTGTAGCCGGCCAGGTTCCTCTATCCATGGGATTCTCCAGGCAAGAATACTGGAGAGGGTTGCCGTGCCCACCTCCAGGGGATCTTCTCAACCCAGGGGTTGAACCCGCATCTCCTGTGGCTTCTGCACTGCAGGTGGATTCTTTACCGCTGAACCACTGGGGAAGCCCCACCACCAAGCCCAGTAATGTGTGTGCCAAGTCGCTTCAGTCGTGTCCGACACTTTGTGACCCCACGGACCCTATGGAACCCACCTCTCTTAAGTCTCTTGCTTTGGTAGGAGGGTTTTTTACCATTAGCGCCACCTGGGAGGCCCTTGGTTCTCTCTGGGAGCCTGCTTAAATAAGCACGAGGCTTAGAAAGAGCTCCCCTTCTACTTCGGCTTTGGGGTGGTGTGCAGGCGCACTGTCTTGGTTGACCTCGCTCCCGCGCTTCCAGGGCTCTGCGGCCCGCTCCCCTCCCGTCCCCCACCATCTCACTCGCCCCCTCTGGCCTTAGGGCAGCAGCGGCACCAACGCCAGGCATGCGCTGTGCCAGGCCCTGTCCTTGGTGCCTCACAGGAACGTACTTGCTGAATCGTCAAACAACCCTAGGGGATGGGCACCCCCCACTTTCTAAGGGAGTTGATGGAGGCTCAGAGCGGTTAGTGACTGGTCCAAAGTCACGGAGCTGGCAAAGTGGAAAGGCTGGGACGTGGCCTGGCGTCACAGTGCAGCTCGTCTGCCACCTGGCCTTTGGTATAACGGACTGGGAGGGATTTGGGGGGGCAAAACACACCTCGGTGTACATGTTGGCCCTGCCCTTGCTAAGGAACTCTGGGCCAGTCCATCTCCCTGAGCCTCTTTTTGGAGTCTGTAAAATGGGCGTGCATTTTACACGCCCATATACACATCTGATTCACTGGATAGCTTTAAATTGGGATGAGACTCTGTGTTTTTAATAATTTTTTTTTCTGATAGGGATCATTTAAAAAATCTTTGTTGATTTTGCTACAATATTGCTTCTATGTTTTTTGGTGATGCTGTATGTCTTTTATGATGTTTTATGTTTTTTGGGATTTTAGCTCCCAACTAGGGATCAAACCTGCACTCCCCACACTGGGAGGTGAAGTCTGGACCACCAGGGAAGTCCCTGTGCTGCGCTGTGCTTGGCTGCTTCAGTCATGTCACTCTGTGAGACCCCACGGACCATAGCCCGCCAGGCTCCTCTGTCCGTGGGATTCTCCAGGTAAGAATACTGGAGAGGGTTGCCATGCCCTCCTCCAGGGGATGGTCCGACCTGGGGATTGAACCTGTGTCTCCTGCACTGGGAGGCAGGTTCTCTACCAGAGAGCCAACTGCGAAGCCCAGGGACGTCCCTGGATGCAATGTGCACACAGCCAGTAGAGAAGCTGGCCCCGGCAGGCTATGATCCTCTGCTCACCGATGGGCCCTTGGCAGTGCCGTCAGCCATTACCTGGGCTGCAGGTGAGGGGGCACCTCTGGACCGGAGGCAGCTAGTCCCCGCTCCTGGGTCTCACACTGATGGGAGAAGCTGAGATGACTCCTCCTGGATCTCAGGCCAGCCCACCCTACCTCAGCCCAATGGCCCTCCACGTTCCTCCAGCACATAGTCATCTGTTTTGGGGATGATGCCAGCTTTGCAAGGGAACCTGGACCCCTCAAGCCCCAAAGACAGCTCATAGCAAGGAAAGTAATTTCAGAGAAGTAGGGGGCTTTGGTTGTTTAATTGATTCCTCTTCTGCAGGCATTCACAACACTCAGCTCTCTCACACACACCCATATGCTACCCACCACGGACACCCACCATCCCCGAAGGAACCAACGTCCGTTCAGAAAACAAACTCTGACACACAGCCAAAAGAAAATAACAAAACAAAAAACCCCCCAAACTTTACTTGCATTTAGCCATTAATAAATAATTTACAGTATGTACACGCGGTGACACTCCACACAGGTCGCAGACGCGGGACACAGTGAGGGGCCCCCACTTCCAAGCAGAACGTGATCAAACAACCAAAATAAAGTGCTTCACTTTTTACTTCCAACATAGGGACCATCTAAAAACCAGCAGGGAGGGGCCGGGGCCACACTCCCGTCGACCGCCTGCCCAGCCCGCGGCTTGGCAGGGCTCCGAGGGGACCTCTTGGAGTGGGAGGCGGGGACCAGTCCGCAGCCTCCTGGGCCAGTGTATGAGAGGTCCCCGGGGTCAGCAGAAGGCGGCCGGCGGGGGGACAGTGATGGGGGGTGCAGGGCTTGCGGAAGGGGGCCCTGGGGGGCACGGCCACGCCTTTGGGGGCGGAGCCCAGCCCGCGGCGGCCTCTGGGGTCTCTGAAACAGCAGCGGAGGCGGGAGTGGTCTGGGGTCCTCGGATGGACAGCCTGGCTGACGTATAGTGGGGAAGTCTCCGTGTGGCCGCGGGGCTTAAGAGGAAATCCGAGCCAGAGGGGACCCTGCCACCGATGCTAAGGGTTGAGATATCTTCCCGCTCCTCGCCCCGGAAGGCAGATGTGTGGGTGGGCAGAGTGGGGAGCAGGGCTCTGGGGGTGGGGGCAAGCGAGGAGAAAGCAGAGGATGAGGGCAGGCCAGCTAGCCCTCTCCGCCGGGTCCCCGGTCCACAGCCTGCAGCCCCAGATTCCCTGCCCACTGGATCTTACCACCTGCTGGGGAGGACCAGACAATTTAAAAACAAAGGTTCGACTTCCTAAGGACGGTAGACGGGAAGGGGGACGGAAGGACGGGTGGTGGGAGTAAGGGGCCAGAGCAGGTCATTGCTCAGAGCGCAGGGGGCCCGGTCACGGGGGCCTGAACCCGTGCCCAGTTGGGGGGCGCCTGGTGGTCTCTGCTGGGCTCACAGGGAGGCCACGGGCAGGAAGGCATGGGGAGGGTGCAACGTTTTTGGCCAAAAGGATTCCCCCAGTTTTCTACAGACGCCAAGCAGCGCCCTGGGGCATGTCCTAAACGCCCAGCAGGAAGGGATGCCCTGCTCGGGGGTCCAGCCTGGGCCCGCCCCC
>NW_011491015.1:672344-676939 GCF_000754665.1 Bison bison bison | reverse complement strand
CCCGGGCGGCGGGGACGTAACTGTCCCCCGTGGGGCCCACGGGGCCAGCAGGAAGCCACCAGACCCCGTGCAGTGAGGGGCCGCCCCCGCGGTCTGTCCTAGGCGGCCCCCAGGAGCGCGGGGAGCAAGGCCAGGAGCAGGAGGGTGCCGAGGAGGGGCCAGGGGGCCGGGGGTGGCCCAGGGGCTGCCCCCGCCCGGCCTGGCGGCTCCCGAGTCCTCGCGTACAGGTGCAGCTTGTCCTTGTTGGAGTGAAGCATCTTGACGTCCTCCAGGGCGTAGTAGGCGGCCAGTGTGAAGTTCACGTCCCCCGTGGTGAGCAGGTCGAAGACGCAGGCCTGGTAGTACAGGTCCTCCACGGGCAGCTTCTCTTTGCACTTGGCCACGGCCGTCTCGTAAGGGAAGGTGTCCGGGGCTGGGGGCGCAGGGCTGGCGGCCGGCGGCTGGGGGGCGCCAGGGCCCTCGGCCGCGCCGGCTCGGAAGGCCTGGAAGTCGATCTGCTGGTTGAGGGGGCAGCCCCGCAGGCAGAGGTAGAGGCCCTGGCTGTCGCGGTCCTCCACGGCGTTGACCACCTCTTCGGGCATGCGCACGGCGAACGTCAGGTAGCGACCCACCTGGCGCACCACGATGGTGGTGCCGATGTACTTGGCCTGGATCTCCACGTGCTGGCCCGACACCTTCTCGGTGATTTTCAGGCTGTTGGCCCCGTGCTTGTCCCCACCGTTCTTGGAGCCGTCTGCGAAGGCGGCCGGCAGCTCGTCCATCTCAGCCTGGTACACCTTCTGGTCCACACACTCCTGGAAGTTCTTGAAGATGATGGTGAGCTGTGGGCCAGAGGGTACAGAGACAGAGAGGCCTGAGATGGTGCTGGTGACTGCAGGGGGACGAGGCCCAGCCCTGGACTCATCATGACGCTCTGCACGGAGCAGATGGAAGGCCGGAGGCCCCAGGACGCTCTGGACTGTCCCTTCCCTGTTTTGGTCCCTGTTCCCTGAGACCTGTGCTATTATGCATTTAATATTTTTCTTTAAGACAATTTGCTTAATTTTTTTATTATTTATAAAGGGAACTTTAGAAACTACTTTTCTAAATAGAAAAGCAGCTCATTTACTATATGCAGAGGAGAATCATAAAACGACAAGCAGGGCTAATTAAAAATAAAAGGTCTTTATCCACTATGGTAGGTTGAATAACAGCCTCTAAGATACCATGCCCTAAACCTTGGAACCTGTTAAAATTCCAATACTTTGGCCACGTGATGGGAACAGCTGACACACTGGAAAAGATCCTGATGCTGGGGAAGACTGAAGCTGGGGAAGACTGAAGGCAGGAGAAGGGGGCGACAGAGGATGAGATGGTTGGATGGCATCACCGATGCAACAGACATGAACTTGGGCAAACTCCAGGAGACAGGAAGGGACAGGAAGGCCTGGTGCGCTGCAGTCCATGGGTTCGCAAAGAGTTGGTGACTGGACCACAACAGCAATGGCAGATGGGATTTTACAGGTGGGATTAGGTTAAGGACACTGACATGGAGAAATGATCCTGATGGACCCTAAGCGTAATCACACGTGTCCTTGTAAGACAGAGGCAGGAAATCTGACCGTAGAAGAGAAGGCGGTATTTCTACGGAGGCAGAGACTCAAGGGACCTGGCCCCAAGTTGAAGGATGCCGGCAACCAGCAGAGGCCTGGAAGAAGCAATGAACGGACTCTCCCCAGAGCCCCCAGAAGGACTGGCCTGGCCAACACATTGAGCTTTTTTTCTTTTCTTTAATTTAGGCTATTTTATTTATTTATTTAGGCTGAGCCAGCTCTCAGTTCTGGCATGTGGGATCTAGTTCCCTGATCAGGGATTGAACCTGTGCCCTCTGCATTATGAGCACAGAGTCCGAGAAGTCCCCGTCTTGAGCTTTTTAAAGACTCATTTCAGACTTTTCGCCTTCAGGAGTATAAGGGGCTCAATTTCTGTCTGAATCACTTAGTTTGTGGTACTTGTCACAGCAGTGACAGGAAACTGATACAGTCCACAACCAAAGGACGGTGAGCCCCGGGCTGAACAACACAGCAGCTAGAACAAAGGAGACTGCTGTGCACAGAAAGAACAAGCAGGCGAGGTCCACGAGGCAGAGGCCAGCAGAGGCCACGGTGGTGGGGCTGGCCCGAGGGGTCTCCTAGCCCGGCCTTGGCGAGCAGGAGGAAGCGGTGGGGGAGGGAGGTGCTGGTCAGCAGAAGGGAGACGGGTGCTCCCTGCAGAAAGGGCAGCTCTGGCCAGGGGAGCAGGGAGGCCCATTTCTGCTGAGCCTGCAGCCGGGGCAGGGGCTGCGCTGAGCTGCTGGAGAAGCAGAAGCAGCAGAAGGCCAAGAAGCTCCATCAGGAACTCTCCTCCTAAGAACACAAACACAGGCTCACTCGCTGCATTTATTACTAACACGCCCGTATGGTGCTGCAGGGGAGGGGACAATACCCCTGATTTACAGATGAGGACATTTCGGCTCAGACAGTAAAGTGACTGGCCCCAAGGTCACACAGCCAGCAGGAGGCAGAGCTGGGACTGGGCTCTTGGTTTGCAGCCGCCGGACATTTCTGGCCAAAACAGTCATAGTGTGGGCGGCCTGGGAGAAGGACAAGAGACAAGCAGCCCACGGAGTGACCTATCTCCCCATCATCAAGGGTGAGACGCGTGGCTATGCTTTCCTTCCTGATGTAACTAGGAAGACTGGGGGGGCAGAGACATGAGTGAAGCTGGAAGCCCCCCATGCCTGTTCCTGTTGCCAGGGGCATGCTGTTTTACCACTGGTGGCTCTGGGTGCCTTGACAGCCATGGCACCACCCGGACCAAGGGCAGCTGGAACCTGGACTCGCAGCCTGAAGCCAGGCAGGGAGGAGGGGTGATGAGGGTAAGACGGTGCCCAGGCCTTGTGGGTCCCTGGCTAAAAGCCCACCCCCAACCTCTGCAGGGCCCCCGGGCCCTCATTCTCAGGCCTTGCCCTGTCACCCCCACTAAGCCTGGAGAAGAAGAGCCTCACCAGCTGGGGCACCCCGCCTCCTCGTGATGTCTGCAGGCCCAAGGGGCTTCGGCAAAGGGCAGGGCACTGCTGACGCTGCATGAGGTTGGCCTTGGCGGAATTCTCTGCCTGGGCCCTGGGGGCGGCGTGGTGGCTGAAGGCCATGATGGTGGTCTGTACCCCTCTCCCTGCCCAGGGCAATGTAGCAACGCACTAGAGGAGTGTCTGGCCTAAGGGTGAGCGTGCAACGGAGCAAGGGCCCAGACCTGCTGGACACCAAAGAGAAAACCCAGAGCGGCAGCAACGGGGCAGCGAGGGCAGGAGGGTCGGGGAGGGGCAGCCAGGACCTCAGGTGTGTGGTGGGCACAGGCTGGGGCCCGTCTGCCTGCAGTTCTGGGGGGGCCAGGGGCACAGCCTGGAGCCCGAGGGGAGCTGGCCCCAGCTGGGGGCCTTGGGAGCAGGGGCTGAGAGCCCCAAGGACTGGAGGGGTAAGACTAGCAGCTACAGAAGGTTCTGGGCTGAGCAAACCAACAGGGCAGAAAGAGCAAGAGCCCACGGAGGCGTCCCCGGCTGCGTTTTGCCACTGTTCTGCAGGTCCCCTCACGTAGTGTAAAGCCCAGGGGTGACCAGCGGCGGATGAGGGCCCGAGGGGGGAACACAGACAAGACCCCAGCCCTTCTCACCCTGTTCCTGAGAAATGTGAGGATGTCTGAGAGAGGCTGACTACAGTATGACTTTGGGGGAACTCCAGGCCCCTGGGCCTTCCTGCATCCCTGCCTCCATCAGAAATGGTAAAAATTAGGGACTTCCCTGGTGGCCCAGTGGCTATCACTTCACACTCCCAACGCAGAGGGGCCCAGATTCGATTCCTGGTCAGGGAATGAGATCCCCCATGCGGCAACAAAGATCAAATATCCCACGTGCAAAGACAAAGATCCAGTGCAGCCAAACCAATAAATGAATATAAAAAAAGAAACATTAAAAAACCACCTCTTGTGACTGCATGGCTGTAAAGACTAATATAGTCCAGGCTGGCTCACACTGGTTTTCTCCTTCGGGCTCTAAAAGGAAGGCAAGCCTTTTCATGGGCCCTAGCCATCTAGGGGCGGAGGCGCTGGGGCTGCGGGGCCCGGCGGATGACGAGGAGGGTGGGAACTGGGAGCACCGTGTGAAGGGGGCGCACCATGTGGTCCTCACAGGACGCAAGCAGGGGCTGGTGCTCAGAAGCTGAGGCTGGAGGCGCTGCCCGAGCCACAGAGGGCGACATCGGGCGGTGGGGCTGGGGGGCCCGCGTGCCTAGCTCCCTGGGCCCGGGGGTTCCTCTCCTCATCTCCCCCGGGAGGTCATAGCTGGTCTGGGGAGGCGGTCCTCTGGTTCACTTAGGGATGTCCAGGAGGGCTGCAGCCCCACCACTCTGCCCAGGCCCTGCGCCTCGGGCAAGCCCACGGCGCGGCCACTCCCCCACCACCCAGACCTGCACGGGGACCCACCTCTGGCTGCCTCACCTCCATCCAAGGCTTTCACCCCATGCGGAGGCCGCCTGCCTGCGGGGGGCGGTGGAGGGGAGCAGCCAGGGTGGTCTGGGCAGCGG
>NW_011491015.1:669668-671711 GCF_000754665.1 Bison bison bison | reverse complement strand
GAGGCAGTCCACGACCCCGGTCCTCACGGGCCCACACTGCGGGGGCGGGGCGTAATGTCACGGGCCAAGCGGGTGACAGATGCTGGGAATGCGGGTGCTCCGGGGAGCCTGCACGGGGCGGGGGCACGGAGACCCGAGTTCCTCTCCTCCCTGAGGCTCAAAATGGGGTGCCCCCAGCACGGCAGGAAAGAAAAAAGCAGCACAGGCGGGTGGGCAGGAACGGGAGGCAGGCCCCAAGGGAAAAGGAAGCTGAACTGTCAGCCTGGGCTGGAAAACTCAAGATCCGGACTCTCCAGGAGAACGGGGCAGGGGCCGGCCGAGCAGGGCTGAGCAGCTCCTGGGTGAGGTACCGTGGCTGGGGAGTGCGTGCGTGCTAGGGCACTTCAGTCGTGTCCAACTCCACGAGACCCCACGGGCTGTGGCCTTCCAGGCTCCTCTGTCCATGGGGATTTTCCAGGCAAGAACACTGGAGTGGGTCTTCCTGACCCAGGGATCGAACCCACGTCTCCTATGACTCCTGCTTGGGCAGGCGGATACCTTACCACTAGCACCACCTGGGAATTGGGGATCGTGATGCCGGGGCTCCACTACCTTGGGGATAAGCCCGTACTCCGCGTGCTTCGGGGGTAAGCTCAGGGCCAGGACAGGCAGGAGGCCTTCCCCAGGGCTCCGGGTGGAGCCACCTGACGCCCCGACCCCGAGACCCTCAGCATCCCGCTGCCCCAGCCCCCCGTCTCGAGCACCCTCAGGGCTGATCTCGCCGTCCACCATTAACCCAGGGGCTGCTGGGCGCGAGGCGTCGCAGAACACAGAGGCTGGCACAAAAGAGCTGTCTGGCCGATGTTTTCTGAATCGGCGGAGAAACAAACACACCTGAGGACTGAAGGCCCACAGGAGAACAGGCCCAGGCAGGCCGAGAGCGCTGGAAAGCAGCCACTGGTGTCTCTCGCCTGGGCACACCTGGCCCTGCGGCCCGGGAGGGGCTTGGCCACAGACTGGGAGCCTGTGGCCGTTCAGCCTCCAGCAGCGCTCGCGCTGCCTTCTGGCTGACAGGGAGATCAGAGAGGGTGCTGCTCAAGTGCTTCTCCCGCCAGGAAGACGGAGGTGACCCTGGGTCATGGCAGAAAGGGGCTGCCTTCATTAGGGGGCTCTGCGGCAGAGTGCCAGGCCCATCTGGAGGCTCCACGCTGCAAGAGGAAGGGAGGTGCTCCCGAGTCTGCTTAGGCAGCTCTGCCGACCACGGTGCCCAGCAGTAAGCCGGCCACAGAGCGAGCATCTGAAGCGTGTGGGCCAGATGAATGAATGAATGGAACGCAAGAAGGAATGAATGAAGGAATGAACCGCCGCTGAGCTAAGGGTCCCACCGAGTGTCCACAGAGAGCCCAGGGTGGCATTGAGGCGTTCTACAGCCAGGCACCTCGCCCTGGCCTGTAGGACTCCCTGATACGTGATCTAAAGGCTCTTTCTCTACCTCATCCCCCCCAGTCTAAGGTGCCAGCAGCCCCGCCTTGCTGGTCACTGAGCACAACCCCGCCCAGGTCTGTTATCACCCCTGATCCCCACGCCACGCTGGGTCAGGTCCCCCGAGGCCCAGAGCCCTCTCACACCCTTGGGAGCCTCCCTCTGCTCCCTGCCAGGACGAGACGGGGAGGCGGGGTCCCCCTCCACGGCATGTTTGCTGCTGGATTTAGAAGCCACAGCCTCAGGCTCCCGACACTCATTTATCTTGGCTCCTGGGAGAAAGGCGGGTAGGGGAAGGGGCCGCAGAGAGCGCAGCCAGGACCTTGCCTCGGGGCCCCCCTTGGTCTGCAGAGGGCTGGGCGTGGGGAAGAGGTGAGGCCACCCACCAGGCTTCATGGCCCCGGGGCCAGAGGCTTGTAAGAGCACCCACGGGGGCCGTGGCCTGCTTGTTTTCTACCCAGCAGCTGGTCCCTGGAGAGATCCCTGTGGGCAGGCGGGGGCCACCGGCGCAGAGGGAGGTGGCAGGAATTTTCCTGGCGGCCAGGTCACCTTGGTGTCTTACCCCGGGGTGTGGAGGGATGA
>NW_011491015.1:667527-669566 GCF_000754665.1 Bison bison bison | reverse complement strand
CACCCTGGGCCTCCTGGACTTGAGACCATGTCCTCTGGCTAAGTCTGAGTGTGAGATCATGGGAGACCCTCCCTGCAAACGGGGGGAGAGTCTGGAGGGGACTGGAATGTCCCATGGCCTGGGCCCCAGCCACATCGGGGCTGCCTCTGGGTGGGGCTCTGAGAGCAGCACTCGGGTCTTGCCACCCAAACACTGAAGCCTCCCTGGATCAGAAGACGACTGGCTTTTGGCGGCCTCGGGGGCTTCCAGGTGGGAACCGCCTCTCCTGACAGCGAGAACCTGCGGGGCTCTGGAGTCCCCTGGCCCGGGTGAAATCCTAGCGCGGTTTCCAGCCGAACGCACTTGGGTGGGGAGGCCGCTTTCCCTCTTGAAGCCTCAGTTCCGGACGTGTCAAATGGAGGTCCCCCGTCTGGGGAGGCTGCCTGGGTGGCCCCTGGGGTGCCCAGTGGGCTGATGCCTAATCCTCACTTGTTCTCTCTTCCCGATGCCCCCGGTAGCACGCTGCAGCCCCGTCCTCCAGCCAGCATCTTTAATGCCCTTCATGCCCCAGAATCACTGGGAGCTTTAAACAACACATCTGATCCCCACCCAGATATCTGGTGTCAGACTGGCTTTGGGGCTCCAGAACCACTATCCTCTAAAGTCTGCTTAGTTTGTAAACGTGCAGCCGCAATGGGAATCCCTGGGTAGGGCCGTCACCTCCAGGAGGCTGTCAGGCCCACTTGTCTGGGGTGGGGTTTGACCCCTATTGGACAGAAAGTGCAGTGATGACGACGGCAGAAACATACCTGCATAGAGGCTTCTCTTTATCAGGATTTGACACTGGGCTTCTACCAAAATACAGTTTGAGGCAGAGAAGAATACTCCAAAAGTTTGAAACTGAATGCTCTGGGAGTGTTTCTAAATTTTCCGGATTATTAACCGCAGGGAAAAAAATCCATCTTACATCTATACCCAATGTGCATGCACATGAACAACAGAAGCTAAATTTCCTAAATGTTTACTCTCCCACTGACAAAGCATTCACAAACTGCCTTTAAGGCAGGCTGCTGCCGCCAAGTCGCTTCAGTCGTGTGCGACTCTATGCGACCCCATAGACTGGACTATGCAGCCCACCAGGCTCCCCAGTCCCTGGGATTCTCCAGGCAAGAACACTGGAATGGGATGCCATTCCCTTCTCCATAAGGCAGGCTAGGTTTTGCTATCTTGTTCTACTCTGCCCGCCCACCCCCATCCCCCAACAACTCTATGCCTGTGTGCTAGCTTGTGACCCTAGAGTGTTGCTTTCAAAGACCCCCCTAGTGGATGGTGGCTGGCAGTTAAAGAAACATCCCACTCTAGGCAAAGGGCAAAGGTGGTTCCAGGGTGTTTTGTTGTTTAGCCACTAAACTGTTTCTGACTCTTTGTGACCCCATGAACTGTAACTCGCCAGGCTCCTCTGTCCATGAAATTCTCCAGGCAAGAATACTGGAGTGGGTAGCCATTTCCTTCTCCAGGGTATCTGCCCAACCCAGGGATCGATCCCATGTCTCCTGCATTGGCTGGTGGATTCTTGGCCACTGGGCCACCAGGGAAGCCCTCCAGGGTGGTTTGCTGTGCTGTGCTGTGCTTAGCTGCTCAGTTGTGTCTGACTCTTTGTGACCCCATGGACCGTAACTCGCCAGGCTCCTCTGTCCATGTGATTTTCCAAGCAAGAATACTGGAGTGGGTTGCCATGCCCTCCTCCAGGGGATCTTCCCAACCCAGGGATCGAAGGAAAGGTCTCCAGCATTCCAGGCAGATTCTTTACTGTCTGAGCCACCAGGGAAGGCCAAGAATACTGGAATGGGTAGCTTATCCCTTCTCCAGGGGATCACCCAGGAATCAAACTCGGGTCTCCTGCATTGTAGGCAGATTCTTTACCAGCTGAGCTACCAGAAAATTCCTGCCTAAATATTCAGCTCATTGACTGACAATAAGAAAATGTTGGGCGCAGGAGGTGTCTGGGTCTGGTGGGGGAAAATCTGGGCCCTCCTGATCCTAGGACCTGGTGCTGTGAC
>NW_011491015.1:661837-666849 GCF_000754665.1 Bison bison bison | reverse complement strand
CGCAGTGCCGCGCAGAACTCCGGGGCGTCGTCTGCAGCCGGCGCGTGGCTGCCCGCCGTGGCGCTCCAGAACTCAGAGTTGCACTTGAGGATTTTGCACGAGGAGGAGGCTGCAGGGACGGGAAGAGGGGGTTGTCTTCAGGTTGGAAATGGTGAGCCCGGGCCTCCGGAACCCCCGTAACAGGCCAGGGCGGCAGGCACGTGCAAGGGAGGAAGGCGGCCTCTTCCCAGGTCCCGCAGGTGGTAGGTGGTCCAGTGCAAGATCGGCCCTGCCTACCTTCCTTAACGACCCTGGGTGGTCAGCCCTCCGCAGGCTTAAAGGGTTGGGGGAGCATGCCCCTATTTTCCCTATTCCAGCCCAGCCCCCCCAAGCTTTCCGCCCACCCTGTGCCTTTGACACATTCACACCAACAGCAACCTGGCAGGGAATGAAGCCCCACTATTCAGTATGTGTTCTGATCTCTGCCGCTGTGTAACCTTGCACGAATCACTTAGCTTCTCTGTGCCTCAGTGGGTGCTCAGTCCTGTCCGACTTTTTGTGACCCCAAGGACTCTACAGCCCACCAGGCTCTTCTGTCCATGGGATTTCCTCGGCAAGAATACTGGAGTGGGTAGCCATTCTCTTCTCCAGGAGATCTTCCCCACTGAGCCACTTGGGAAGGCTGCCTGCTTCATTATATCTATCTAGAATGTGGGGTAATAATAGTATCTACCCTATAAGGTTGCTCAAAGTGCTAAAGGACTTACCCCTGCATGGTGCACAGAGCAGAGACTCAATGAATGTTGGCCACTGTGATTATTCTACTAGCCCTGGTTCCCCGGCTTCCTCCACAGACTAAGGGCAGCTTCCCCCTCAGTTCTGTAGCTCCGCACACCATTATCCTGCTCTGGGAAGCAACTAAGAGTGATAACCTTGGACGTGCTCCAGTTCATGCTTTTTTCCCCCAAGGTCACTCACAAGCTCTGAGACCTTAGTGACAATTTTATTGTTGTCACTAAGCTGTACCTGACTCTTTGCAATGCCATGGACAGTAGCCCGCCAGGCCCCTCGTCCATGGAATTTTCCAGCAAGAAGACTGGAGTGGGTTGTCGTCTCCTCCTCCAGGGGATCTTCCCCACCCAGGGATTGAACCTGCAGCTCTGACATTGGCAGGCGGAGTCTTTACCACCGCTCCACCTCATGCCTGAGAACTGTGACTTTAACACACCTGAATCTTGCACCCCCCACACACGGACGCTGCCCTTTCCCACCCAGCCTCCTGGGTTCTTCTGTAGAGCTCGTGGAGACTACACGTGGCAGCAGGAGGGAAGCCTCTACATTGACTTCCAGGGGCTATGGGGCCAGCAGACCAGCTAGGAGGCCCAGCGTTTGGCGTTGCAGCCCAGTCAGCAGAGGAGAAGGGGGGCTCTGGCTCCAGCCACGCCTGCCTGGGCCGCTAATCTGGCTCTTAACCTTGGAAAAGTCTATTTACTGTCTTATACTGGCTACCTGATGTGAAGACCCGACTCATTGGAAAAGACCCTGATCCTAGGAAGGATTGAGCTGAGGAAGAGAAGGGGGCGACAGAGGATGAGATGGTTGGATGGCATCACTGACTTGACGGACATGAGTCTGAACAAACTCCAGGAGATGAAGCCTGGCATGCTGCAGTCTATGGGGTCACAAAGAGTTGGACATGACTGAACCACTGAACAACTGGCTTTTTACCTATACAATCAAGCGGGGATTAAAAGCAGGGACAGAAGTCCACGGGGGCAGGCTTCCAAAAGCACTGTATAGGCTGCCGCCCAGCCCCATACCTGGACAACCTATTTTGAGGCGCTCACCTCTGCAGGAGCAGACACCATGCTCCTAGAGCAGATGTGGCCTGCCTAAGTCACACAGCTGGGAAACAAGATCCTCGTCCTAAAATCCAGGCTTTTCCTCTAACGTGACCTGTGTTTGTCACACTGCTGGTAAACAAGGCCATTTCAGGTGGTATCTGGGTGAGCAGTCTTCTTTCAACTTGAGAAGTTACATATTTACTTAAATATGTATTGGGAAAAATAAAATAGATTTGACAGGAGAGCTACAGATTTCCCATTTTAAGTTGAAGAAGCATGCCGACCAAAAGAAGCGGACCTGGTAAACGATAGGTGGTAAGGGCCGTGAACATCTGCCGGCCAGGGAGACCCCCGTGTGGCTGCCCTCTCTGAAAGACATGTTCCTGGCCCAGGGCTCCTTTAAAAGGCGTCTAGAAGGGATGTCCCTGGTGGTGCAGTGGATAAAAATCCTCCTGCCAGCGCAGGGACACGGGTTTGATCCCTGGTCCAGGAAGATTCCACATGCAACTAAGAGTGTGCGCCCCATCTACTGAGCCTGCGTGCTCCAGGCCTGTGCTCTGCAACAAGAGGAGCCACTGCAATGCGAAGCCCGTGTACCGCCATCAAGAGAGTAGCCCCTGCTCTCCGCAACTACAGAAGCCAGTGCAAACAAGGAAGACCCAGGACAGTCATCAGTTAAAAAAAAAAAGGTGGCGAGAAGATTCTCTGGGCCTGCCATCTTCATGATTCTCCAACCTGTGGAAGAGGCCCAAGGGCCCAACCTCCCTGTGGGCTTCAGATGCTACCAGGGCCTGCGTGGGAGACGGTAAAGGAGACTCTCGAGGAGGAGGGCTGGGTGTGGAGGGGATTGTGCAGAACAAGCCACGTGGAAGAACACAGGTCAGAGGAACTGGCTGATGCAGCCCCCAACCCTCCACCTCTGGTCTGCGCGATGTTCACTCTGGTAGCCTCAGTAATTCTGAAGCAGGTGAGCTGCCTTGCCCTGCTGCCTTCTCAGAATTCTGGAAAAGGCATCTCAGAGGAAACCATTCCGGCAGGACTGAGCCTCGAGTTGCATGGTGGCTGCTGTGGCTCCGTCTGCTGCCCACCAGCCCTGGGCCCCCCTCTGGCCCTTACCATGCCCAAAGGACATGAAAGACAGTGCCTGTCCCTTTACAGCCAGACTGCTGCAGCACACGCAGGCCTGCCTTGGCCTCAGCTCTCCTACAGAGCTCAGCTGGGGTGGCAGAGACAGAAGTCCCAGTCAACTGACTGTGTCCCAGGCTTGGTGGCTTGGGCCCCGCAGGTCCCACGTCATTCAAGGTCCCAGGCAGCCCTGTGGGCAGGCACTACAGCACCCCATCTCCTAGAGGAGCAGAGCCAGGCTCAGGGAGGCTGGCTTTCTTGCCTGAGGTTCCACTGTGAGGAAGAAGCAGGAATTGAATTCGGCCCTTTAGGTAAAGAACCCTCCTCCCAATGCAGCAGACACAAGCGACGTGGGTTCGATCCCTGGTTTGGGAAGATCCCCCAGAGGAGGGCATGGGAACCCACTCCAGTGCTCTTGCCTGGAGAATCCCATGGACAGAAGAGCCTGGGGGGCTACAGTCCACGGGGTCATACAGAGTTGGACCAGACTGAACGCGCACAGTTGCAGACCTGAAGGGCCTAAGGGTCCTGAGGGCCTGGGCCCTCAGCAGCGCCAAGGCTTCAGATAAACTTGGTGCTTTCCTGATTCCCCCCAGCGGCCGCTGGGTGGTTCTCGGGCACACTCCCCCTCCGTGGGCTTCAGGGTGACTGCGCCTGCGGTGCTGAGAGGCCCCCACCCACCAGGAGGCCCACATGCTCTGTGGCATTGCATCCACACTCTGGTTCCCAGGGTCTGTTTCTCAGGGTGCAGCCAGCAGCGGGCAGGGACTTGAAGGCTGGGGTCAGGAAGGTGCCTAGGGCAGGGCCCGCCTGCACTCAGATGGTGTGGGACATGTCGGGGGGCACTCCTCACTCCCATCATGTGTGGCTCCATCCCCCCCAAACGTGCAGTAGTGGGGGGCTGTCCTGCTATCTCCACAGCCTTGAAAACCAGGCTCAGAGCCGTGTCTCAGAGCTCTCTGGTGTGTCTGGAACCCATGACTGAAATCCCCCTTAAGGTGCCCCCACAAAGGGAGTCCCTCAGATGCTCGGGGATCTGCTCAGAGGGCGCTCCTCAGATGTCCCTGTGCCCACCAGGGGGCTCTGACCCCACTGGCCCCCTGGTCCTGAAATCTGCATTTCCGCCAGGCCCTCTGGGGCCAGAGCGGGTTCTTTTCTTGTCAACAGTCACAGCCTCAGAGGGGCCATTACTCCCCACCCCTTCCACCGCCACATGCACAGGTCTGAGGTGTGCGCTGGGAACTTGGTTTGGGCTGGGGGGCAGCAAGGAGCAAGCCCAGCAGGGAGCCCAGTTGCCAACGCGGAGTGGCCACGGCAGGCAGCTCTCATATGCTCATCCCTGCTCATCCGGGTGCCTTCAGCCACGGGGAGCGATGGGGATTGGGGGGGATGGCAGCCCTGCCCGCCCCCCAGGTGGCAGCAGAGGGTGCTCTCCCGCCCTCCCTGCGCCCAGGGTCCAGGGCCCTGCTCTCCGCCTCCATCTGGGTAGGGTGGTGGTGGTGGGGCTGAGCTCGAAGCTCTCAAGTTTCTGGAGAACGTTTGCGATGCTGTCACCTGGGACTGGGGCGAAAGTGGAGAAATCTGAAAGAGACGCTGCTCGTGCGCGGTGCTGGGCAGGGGTCTGGCCTGAGGTCCCGCTCTGTCCCCTCCTAGCACTTGTGGGGAAGGGCTTGGCCTGTTTCCACATCTGTGAAGTGGGGGCAGCACCAGCCTCAGAGCCTGCTGGAGACTGACGAGGTGGAGTGGGCACTACCTAGATCAGAGTCCCTGCCAATAGTCTTGGAGGGGGACACATACAATCCCCGTGGGGTCAGAGGCTAAAGATCACGCGGCAGGGCTGGAAGGGGCCTGGAAGAAAGCCAGCACCTTCCCTGCTTCCTCCCCGGGAACCCAAGGATCACCCACAGCCTCCACTCCACTGCCTCCTGCTCAGGTCAGGGCCCTGGCTGGCCCTGGAACCTGGTCTTCCACCCTGACTCAGATCAGAGTCTGGGCAGCTCTTCCTGGGTCCACTCACACCCAAAGGCCCAGCCCCACCTGGATCAAGCCAGGACCGTGATGCCT
>NW_011491015.1:659674-661645 GCF_000754665.1 Bison bison bison | reverse complement strand
CCCCGATGTCCTGGGTCTCCTCGGGCCTTGCACATCTTCCTGGTATCTAAGAGGAAGCCCAGGCGCTTTCATGGTAATGGACATGCAAGAGGCCACTGCGTAATGAGAGCAGGGGCCAGAGGTGGGGGACCCGTTCCCCTCTGCCCTCTCTCCAGGAGGTCGTGCAGCTCTTCCCAGCCCGGCTGCTGTCATTTCCTGGGGCTGGGGGTCCCAGGGAAGGGCGTTAGGGATGCCAGAGCTGGACAGTCCCCAAGGGTGGGGAGCCGAGGGGGCCCTGACCCCCATGGGGCCAACCTGCCGCCCTGTGTCCACTTCTGTAAATCACAGGCGGAAGCTCCCCCCACCGCCACCTCCCAGGTCAGAGACTTGATGTAATCTGGCCCAGCATCAATAGGAAAAGTTCTGCATGGGCCGTCACCTGCCAGAGAGAGCCCAAAGCGGCTGATTTTTATGTGCTGTATCTTTAAAAAAAAGTCAAAACCACCTGAATTCCAGGCAGTAAACCCTAGCCTTTTCTGATGTGAGTGTTCAAGGAAGGAAGGAAGGCAAGTCTGAGAGTTTGAAACATCTTACTGTGAGTGGGAGGAGGAGGCGAGCTTTTCTGAGTGAGGCCGGCCTGGCTCCTGCAGACCTTGTTACGCGGCCAGAAGGCAGCCGAAGAGTGCAGAGCCAGGGCCTCAAAGTTCTCCTGAGCTCCTGTTTCCATCTCAGATGCTGCCATGTCTGTCCTAGGGCGGGGGCGGCTCTCAGGGAGCCCGTGCTAACCTTGGGTACCTGGAGCTCCATCTCAGGCACCCAGGAAAAGGCTAAGACCATGCACAGACTTCTTGGAAGCCTAGGACACCTGATTTGTTTTTGACTCAAGCCTCTTGGGACTTAGGACTTCGGGGATTAGCTACTAAGAAACAAACAGAGGAGAATCCAGAGCCTGCAAAGACACTGGCCAGCCCAGGTCACCACTAGGAAACCCCTGAAATTCCCTCCGGTGCCCCATGATGCTGGACACTTGGCTCAAAAGGTGGGGCGCAGGCTGGGGCTGTTATGGGACCAAATGACTGAACGAAACTGCCCGCCCTGGCCAGGGAAGACAGTAGCCACCTGCATGAGTTATCTTAACAACAGGAGGTCCTGGTAAGGAACAAGGAACTAAGAAGCTACCACCAACTGGAAGAATGCAGGAAAGGTCAAAGGGAGACAGGAGATACCAGTCCATATGTCCTACCAGCCTCCCAGAATCCTTGTTGGAATCCATCCTTCTCGATGCATGTACCACCAGGAAGGACGCTGAGTCAGAATGAGGGGCCAGAGACAACCAGGAAACCAACCCCATCCCGGGAAAACCTGGGGCTGCCAGCCATGCGGCAGAGCAGTTCTGGGCTCCCTCATCCTCCTGCTCTCCACCTTTCCCAATAAAGTCTCTCGCTTCATCAGCATGTGTGTCTCCTTGGACAACTCATTTGTAAATGTTAGACAAGAGCCCACGCTCAGCCCTGGAGGAGAGTCCCCTTGCCACAGCAGGACTTGGGGACCCCGGGGATCCATTCGCTCCCGATTTGTGCAGTGAGGCTCAGGGCTTCTGTTTCTCCGTGCAACTGGCTTCGTCGAGATCACTGTAACTACGGATTGCTTGGTGGGCAAACTCCAGGTCAGCTTCCTAGTGTGCAGCATGGAATTTTAAAATCCCGGGCCTGAGAGCAGCCACAGGTCAACAGTTTGCACCTCCAGCCAGCCCCCGCGGCAGCAAAGCCCCCTGCCCGGTGGCAGTCCGGCCTCAAGGGCCGCCGGACCTCTGCTGGGCCGGGCCAGCCCCTCCTGCTCTTGACAGCTCCAGCTGTGGACCCCAGGTCTGCCGGCTCGAGGGAGATGGGTGGGGGCTCTGGTTCTTCTCTAGAGCCACAGGGAAAGGGCTCAATGGTAACCCTGCAGATACTGGAGATGGCCCCTTGGCTTTCCTGGGCCGCCTTCTTTGGG
>NW_011491015.1:659092-659574 GCF_000754665.1 Bison bison bison | reverse complement strand
GAACTGTGTCAACCATCTACGGCTGAGTTGGGGTGCCACCTCGTGCCCACAGATCCCCTGAGAACCCTCTGACTCCCGCACTCGTCACTCAAAGCACCTGTACCCCCTCCCCTGGTACCCCACCTCTGTAATCTTTCACTTTGTGGGGAGGTGGGATCCAGCCTGGTGGTTAAAAAAAAAAATCTGCCTGCAATGCAGGAGATGTGGGTTTGATCCCTGGGTTGGGAAGATCCCCTGGAGGAGGGCATCGCAACCCACTCCAGTATTCCTGCGTGGAGAATCCCATGGACAGAGGAGCCTGGAGGGCTACAGTCCATGGGGTCGCAAAGTCGAGCTCAACTGAAGCAACTGAGCATGCACACACGGGCTCCAGACTACCTTCCTCGAGGTCTGAGACACAGCAGCGAGAGAAATCACAGCCACACGGCTTGCCTGACTTAATTCTTTTCCTTTAAATAGCAACCCAGAGCCTCTTGGAACAG
>NW_011491015.1:657309-658992 GCF_000754665.1 Bison bison bison | reverse complement strand
GGGAGCAGCAGCTGTACAGACCCAGGCAGGATGGAGATATTTATGCACCGCCATGGCATTAGCTGCTTTCGGAGACCTCCTTTGAACTGTTAATCAAGCCCAATCTTTCAGAATAATAGCCTAATTATTACCGCCTTGTTTGCATAACAAAAAAGCCCAATAAAACTCTCTTTGCCGAGTGCCGAGGGGTGCGAAGGCCCGGCCCCGAGAAAGGAGTCTTAGGAATGTGGAGCCGCTCCTGCGCCTGAACCCGAGAATAAAGACAATGCAATTTGCCACCGAGAAAAGCCCAACAGACCAATAAATTACCCTCGTGCAAAGGGATTAGATCAGGTTTCACTGGCGGTGTAGGAGGGGTGGGGTGAGCCAGGAAAGAGAAAAAACCTGCCTCTTCTTAAAGGAGTAAGGCGTCTTAGAAGGCAAGCCCCCCCATCACGTTGGGTCTGCCCAGCTCTGTGGTCTGCAGGGTAACTGCCTGGGTTCGTATACTAGCTGAAGGTTCTGGACTCAGTCCGCTGCGTGCAGGCAAGGTGCTTCCTGCCATTCCTGGAACAAGCTCAGGTGGAGTCGGCTACAAAAACCACCGGGGTGCTGGGGAGAAGGTTCACGTGTACAGAGATTGAAGGATGGGGGCACAGATAGTACCGGGAAGCAGCCGTTCCACGGGGTCTGGAAGGGCAGTGGGATTCGCCAGGTGATGTGGGGCAGAGGTACATAAGTCCAAGGGGCTCCGAAGCAGCTGGCACGGGTCGGAAGGCGAAATTCCGGATGGTGAGAGTGCGCTGGGAGTTTGGAGCCAGACACGGAAGCCCTGAGTGAAAGCCTGGGATGAAGCGAATGTGGTTCACTTCAAACTGCTTTGCTCGGCTCCGGTGCAAACCCTGTGTCCCCATTCACCCAGCTCCCAGTTGCCCGATTCCACCACAAGGCGGCGCTACACGAGGCCCAGCCAAGTTGACCCGGTCATCACAACCCAGCCTTGCCTCTTCTTCCCCTCCAGCTGCTGCTGTTCCAGTACCCAGCTCAGCCGTGCAGCAGCAGCCCTCCTCACAGCCCCGGGCCCCCAAGGTCCTCTTCAGTCCGCTCAGTCGCAGGAGTGGAAGTCCCCTCCTGCAACGCTGTGTCTGCCTCCGTGGTCCCTCGTGGCCTTGCCCCTCCTCCCCTGCCCATCTAGACACAATCCACTGTAACAGCTCCCCCCTGTGGCAACACCCTGTGTGGCTTCTGTTTCCCTGACTGCACCCTGATAAGCCAGCCCAAGGATTTCAGGTCGGATCCCGCTCAAAGCGGGAAGCCCACCGAGTAATTTTCAGTACGCACGTGGCATGATGAGAAGGCTATTTTAGGGAGTGGCCTAAACTAAGAGAGGGTGGCTTTAATTAGGGTAGGAGAAGGCAGAGCAGAGGGAGAACAGCTTCAAGGAGAAAGTGGAAGGGGTGAGAGCCCCCCCGCCCCTGCCCCGGGGCAGCAGTGATGCTGAGGCTCGTCTCTTAGCAACGAGTTGGGATGCGGATCCCCAAGGAGGTGGGAGATCTGCTCCCATTCTCTGGGAGCACCAGAAGCACCGCACTGTGGCACCGAGCAGGCGCAGCGGGCCACTCCCCACCCTCTCCTGTTCTCCAGCACCGTGGCTGGGAGGGGACAGGGGACGGATACAGTGCCAGAATTTGGCAAGCTCTGGCT
>NW_011491015.1:654874-657209 GCF_000754665.1 Bison bison bison | reverse complement strand
AAGCTCTGGCTGGGCAGTGTTCCGCAGTCTCCTAGCTTGAGAGGTGCCTGGGGCTGCCAGGCTTGTTGCTCCATCGTCCTGGCGTAAACACGCAGGTGTCTGGCGTCAGACACCAAAGAGGCACACACCCAGGTAAGGGACTGGCTTTTCACCAGGTGCAGAGGACCCTGCCTTACTTAACCCACAAGCAGCCAGAATGATCCCCTTTCCTCAAAGGTATTCCTCCCAGCTCAGCCTGAGAACGGTCCAAGGAACTGCCCTTGCCTGGGACTCCAGCGTGCCTCTTGGCCCCCCTGAGAGCACTGGGGACTTCCTCTGGGGACCGGCTGACCTGAGAAAGATGAAGGCAGGGGGAAGCCTCTCAGAGCATCTGTACTGGCTGACAGAAGGCAGGAGGGGATGTGTGCCCTTGTGCTAAGTCCCTTCAGTCGTGTCTGACTCTGCGACCCCGGGGACTGCAGCCCGCCAGGCTCCTCTGCCCCTGGGATTTTTCCGGCAAGAATACTGGAGTGGGTTGCCACTTCCTCCTCTGGCGGTGGCGGGGGGGGGGGGGGGTGTCTTCCCAGCTCCTGTGTCTCCTGCATTGCGGGTGAACTCTTTACTGGCTGAGCCATAGGGGAGCTGGGGGTTAACTAACTCACTGCTAAGTGTGGGCAGAGGTGGCTGAATGCCACTTGCCGAGCTGGGCAGGCGGCACTACCCCCTCATCACACCCAGCCAGGCTTCTCTGTCCCAGCTTCCACACACGCCAAGTCGCTGCAGGAAACCACGCCGAGTGCCAAGGAAAAGGGCACACCTCAGCTTTCCCAACTGGATACCCTCCCCACCCCCCAGCTCCCCCTGGAGCCAGACGCAGCCGGATCTGCAGCCAAGAGGGCCACGGCGGGCCTGTCAGCAGGGCTTCTCTGGGTCAGAAGGGCCCACAGCAGGCAGGAGCCGGGCGCGGGATCCCATGCCAAGACCACCCTGCCAGGAGGGCAGAGAGCTGAGCAAGCCTGGGTTCCACAGGGAGGATGGTTTGGGGGCAAAAGCGTCACTTTTCAGGTATAAATGAAGCTTGCGGGTGAGCAGTTTGGGCTTCCTGCTTTGAGGCACACTCCCTTTTCCTGAGTCTAGGTAGCTGCTGCTATGCTCAGTCACGTCAGACTCTTTGTGACCCCATGGACCATAGCCCGCTAGGTTCCCCTGTCCATGGGATTCTCCAGGCAAGAATACTGGAGTGGGTTGCCATGCCCTCCTCCAGGGGATCTTCCTGATCCAGGGATTGAACCCGCGCCTCTTGAGCAAGTCTAGGTAAGGCTGACTTCAGAGATGACAATTTTCCATTCTGGTCCTGCCTCCAGGAGCCCTGCGCTCCTCTGCTCAGCTGTCCCGGGTCAAAATCCATGTGAAGTGGCTTTGCTCCCCCACCTCCCTCCGCAGGCAGGCCCTTCTTCCACCTTCCTAGAGCAATGGGAGGACACCGGCCCGGCTGGTGCACACACGTGTGTGAGCCTGTGTTCCTGGAACATTCCTTAGCACGGGGAGCAATAATGGCTCCTTTCTGCAGGGACCTGGGCGCAGAGGGATCACTTTAATAGGCGTTTCGGTATTCCGACTGCCCGGGCGAAATGGTGCATGAAATGAATAAATAAGCAAAAACCCCAAAGACATAAATCTGACTTGGGAAAATTTGCACCATGAGAGCTCTGCCAAAGTGGCATCTGCTTTGAAATGCTAAGTCGGGGATGGACAGGGAGCGGAGAGGGTCTCTAGGAAGAGGCAAGAACGTGACAGCCGTGGGAAAGTGTGGTCACTCTTCATTCTGCTATCCAATCATATCTCCAAAGTTTCTTATTTTTCCCCTCTCATCATAAAGCCTTGTATGCTACACAGCTCAGAGTCTGAAATGCTACAGAGCACGTTCAATGAGGGTGTTTATCCAAAATCTGGTGTGTGGAAAAGCACAGAGGTCTGAGTTCTCCTCTTGGCTCTGCCGCTGACTCAGCTGTGTGATGTTGGGAACCTCTCTGACCCTCTGTCTCCTCATCGACACAGTACGAATGATGATGCTCGGGGGGAGGGGTGACCATCTCATGAGGTGACACATTTCAAACATTTAGCAGAATACCTTGGATGCTCTGGCCACTGGATAAATGGGAGAGCTTTAAAAATTGTTGTCTGGGGTGATTTCCCCAGTGGTCCAGTGGTTAAGGCTCTGCCTTGCCATGCAGAGGACGCAGGTTCGATCCCTGGTCAGGGAACTAAGTTCCCGCATGCCTTGGGGCAACTAAGCCTGTGTGCCACAACTGCTGAGCTCAAGGGCCACGACTAAGGCTGACGCAGCCAAATAAAT
>NW_011491015.1:649130-654709 GCF_000754665.1 Bison bison bison | reverse complement strand
TGGATACATGTATATGTAATGTGGTAGCCTGGGTGGGAGGGGGTTTTGGGGGAGAATGGATACATGTATATGTACGGCTGAGTCCCTTCGCCATTCACTTGAAACCGTCACAACATTGTTAATAGGCTCTACTCCGATACAAAATAATAAATTTTTAAAAAATTGTTGTTTTCCTTCAAATGATCATATTGTTTAGAATATAACAGTACCATGTCTCAAAGGCTATTCATGAATGTTAACTAGTGATGGCAGCCTGTAGGAGGTTGGAATTTTGGTTATTTCCATTTTCTTATGTATCCTTTTCTATCTTTAGGTTTAAAAATGAGTACTGTCTTTATAAACAGAAAAACATCTTTTGGAAAGAATGATTGAGATATCTGGACAACCCCCCTCCCCAAATCTGCGATCTCGGTCCATGGAGCAAAAAGACAAAGAGAAACACAAAGAAACGCAACGGTCCTGTAATTTCCGGGATTGTGCCAGGCATGTTTGGGGTGCATCTCAGAGAAAAGTGCACGCAGAAACAGGAAATGGGGTTCCTGCCCTTATAAACAGATCCAGTGATTTAGAAGAAGATTAAAAACCCAAGACTCGGGAAGCAGCCAGGACACGAGGAAGACAGGTATTAGCAGCCAAGGTGGCCGGTCCTCAGGTCATCGGAGGGACAGCGCTGGGCCCCGCCAGGTGGCACTGACCTTGGGCTTTGCCAGTGGGCGTTCCCTTTCCAAACCAGGCATGGCATGAGCAAGACACAGCGGCTGCCCACCCATAAGGTGGGTGGGTGGTGGCAGGTACAGAGACCAGCAGGGACCTGGAGCCCAGGGGCATGCCAGAGGCCATGGGAATGAGGCTGGAGATGAGTGTGGAACTGGATGTCAGCGGGCTCTCCCTTCTGGGAGCTCGGGAGCGGGTCATGCAGAGCCCTGAGCTCCTGAGCAACTTGGACAGTGGGGCGGGGGCAGGGGTCATCCCAGAGGCAGGTCCTGGGGCGGCTCAGCTGCTCGAGGCAGATGCCAGCGGAGACAGGCAGGACAGGGCGCAGGAAGGAGGCCCAGCGCCGGGCAAACGGACAGAAGGAGAGGCCCTTTACACCCAGGACTGAACTGTCTGCGGCGGCAGGATTAACAGACACAGGCCAAACCCTGGTCCCAGGACACGGGGAGTCCAGGGAGACCGACCATCCTGGGGTACCCAGGACTGAGGGGGCTTCTAAAGACACGGGACTCCCAACTTTAAGACTAGAAATTCCTGGCTCCACTGGAATGAGTTAGTTGCCCTAAAGAAACAGTGCCCTCAATTTCAGGCAGGCTGAATGCAGCCAGGCATTGAAACAGTATGACGCCCCAACCCCTCAACCAAACATAAAACCTGGATCCTCTAACAAGGGCTGGGCGCATTGCACCCAAGAAGGACATGTTAGCAGGAACCGTATGACCTCCAACACAGAAAGTGGTCCCCATGCGATTCCCTCACCTCCACAGAGACCTGGACCCAACTGCCCCATCTCACGGAGCGTCCTTATCTGAGCCTGTTGATCGTCTCTGCCCAGTTCTCCTTTGGCACTGGGGTGACTGCTAGCAATTCCTCCAAGCTTGCAGCAGTTTCCCTTCCTAAACCTGACGACCAGAGATCCTCTCCTTATGCCCCAGCTCATCCTCAGGGCCAAAGGGTCAACCATCCACAGGACTTTACATCCCACCCTCCCTGGGAGCCAGGGCTCAGCCCTGCAGATCCCTTGGCGTGTCATGCACCAGCCTGCAGGCTGGCTCTACTGCCACCTGGCTCTGGCAATGGGACTCATTTCAGTCTCTCCCTCTGGGACACAAAGTCCTCCTGGGAGGACAATGATGTGATAAGCAGGTTGACTTGCTTGCACATTTTTGAATGGCAGCTCTCAGATAAACGTTCTCAACTCTAGAATGGCATGGATGTCCTTGGATACTACACAGGGCCTGGGTCTTTGCAAGCCTTAGTTTCCCCATGAGGATTAATTTCTAAAACAACTGCAGTTTAAAAGGAAAGGGAAAGACAGGAGGAAACATGGAAGGCACAGGGCAATAATTTTTCCAACACTGATCCTCACAGTTGAGGTGCATCAGAGCCCCCTGGAACGTCTGTCACAGTACAGACTGCATGTTCCACTCCCAGAGCATTAGCTTCAGTCAGTTCCTAACACGTTCCCGGGGGAGGCTGGTGCTGCTGGTCCAAGGACCACACTTTGAGAACCACCGGAGCTGGAGTACAGCATCCATATGTAGCCAACGGGAAGCGTGCCAACATGTCTACAACATATGACTTTGATGAGTTCCTCTTGGAAATCTGTTTTATTAAGTCAAGGTGGTTTCAAAGTTTTAAAAAGTATCTATTAATTGTGTTTTGAAGTGGATGTTATTAGTGGAAGACTCCCTAAGAAGCCTTTCTTGGCCTCCCGCCACGCACCCCCCTCCCAACTAGACGTGGCCACCCTGTCCATTGGCTGAAAGTACAGCATCGTGCCCGCACACACCCTGACGAGCCGAGGGACATGGAAGGGCTCTTGTCCTTCCACCAGGCCTTGGAGGTGGACGCCAGCCTTGCTCAGATGAGGGCCCCCAATTCTGTCCCCGCGTCAGGACCGCACGAGATGCGCCATGCATGCTGAGAACATGTTAGCACTCTCACAAGCCTTCTCTGTCTAGCAAGAGGTTAAGGCATCTTTCTCCACATAACTATGTCCAATTTAATTTGCACTCCTATGGGTTTACTCCTGGACGCCATTCAAGTCGACTAGCACTGAACAAGCCTATGCTTTCATGCGGCTGTTCCAGAGGATTCCACCTGTCTTTGGAGGGAGAAGCCGGCACACAGGGCCCCTGACTGTCTCCAGCGCTTTCTTTTCTTTTTTCTCAAATGCCCACCCCACTCCCCACCAGACCTGCAGATTCTCTGACTTTATCCCCAAGCAGCCCCTCTGCCATAGGTCAAGAATACGATAGTCCATCCCTTTGTGGTGGAAATGATCCATTTCACCTCTTAAGAGCCTCTCTTCTTGACCCAGGATTCCGGAGCCCACACGTTCTCAGAGCCCCCCGGTGTATTCCATGCGGGCATACTGGAAGCTCAGTTTTCAGCAAGGTGGGCAATTTTGACTAAATGCGCCTGTCAAGGCCTCAAATTAGAAGAAACATTAGCCAGTTGGCATGACAGTGCAACAGCTATCTGCTCTATCTGCCAGGTTTTAGTTACCAGCCTTGAAGCCAAAAAGAAATGGGCTTCTTGGAAACAAGTGATGGAATTCGGGCTGTGCATTATATAACCCACCAGCTTTCCTCAGACTACGGGGGAGATGTTTAAAGTTTTCTAAGATGGAGAAATCAAACAGCAACCCCCTCCACCCCTCACCACCACCCTGGCAGCTCCCTCCTACCTCTGAGTACCTCCTGCCAGCCTTTCCTTTCCTCTCCCTCCAGCCCAAGAAGCTAACAAGTGCTGCCGCTTTAAGAGCGGGAAGGTGTTGTTTTAAGGGCCTCTAAGCCCCCCTTCTCAATTTCAGCTCCAAGCTGAGATCACATCCCCCATGGCAGCCAAGGGACAAAAGCCATTTATCAACCCATCTGATAAAACCTCCAATGGGCTGGATCTTTATCTGGACCAAATAGAGATGCACACACACTGCAAACTCCTGCTCCTCCAAAAGGAGGGATTTCTTTTCTTTTTGAAAGAGGAGGGTCGCTTCAAATTTTATTTTCTTAGTTATTGGGAGGGAACCAAATCAGCCAGACCCTTCTATGGGGGGAAGCAGGAGGGGTGGAAACTGCCTTTAAAAAAAAAAAGGAAGAGGAGGAGGACTCCCTGCTGCTTGACCCGGTATGGAGGTTGTAATATTCCAGGGCTAGGGTGCACCGGATGGGTCCAAGGGCTCTTTGAGGCATTGACACCTCCATCCTGTCTTTGGCCGGGGCCTCCACAATGGAATCCTGGGCTACAAGCAGGTTGCGGCTCACCCGGGACGCCCTTGGGGCGCGCAGGGCCGGGTGGGTTCCGGGGAGGAGGTCCCCCGCCCCGAAGCAGGGCTGGGGCGGGAAGGTAAACGGATCCTTTCTCCCTTACCGCTGCGGCACGGTCCTCCCACCGGGAGCCCCAACTTACAGCCAGGCCGGGTCCGGACTGCCCAGTTCTGCCAGTTCCTGAAACCCAGTTGGCTGAGGAGCAAAACAAAACAACCCAATCCCCGGTCTAACTCAAGTCCTTTCTTGCAAAGCTCGGGAGTGCGCGGGGGCTGCGGATTCGTTCCGGCTGCCGAGCGAAGGCAAGCTCTTTGCAAAAAGACACCTCGGAACCCCGCAGCACAATGGAAGTGGCCGGGAAATCCCGCCTTGCATCGGGGACCATTTGGTCCGTGACGCTGGGTTTATTTGTATTTTTTTTAGCAAGGGGAAAATGGATATAAAGCTTGTTGTTTCCAGGCTGTGAGTAGCATATGGCAAAAATGGAATAAACTTTAATGAAACATTATAAAGAAAACAGACCCGGGATTTAAGTTTCGTGCCTTCCCCCTCCCCCCGAAAGGAAAAAAAAAAAAAAAAGTAAAGAAACTGGAGCGTTTGGGAAGGAACAAATGCTTCTCTGTGGAGTTGGTCTCCCTTCCCCCAACAAAAACAAGAGGTCCCGGCTCGGAGGAATTTGAAAGCAGCGATCTGCCAAAAACATTGTGAAAAACTATGGGGGATTCATTGGAAACAGATGGGCTTTTTCAGCTTTAATTCTGAAATTCTCTCCCTTTCTGACACAATAAAAACAAACAGGGGCCGACGCGGGATGTTATCACACAGGAACAAGGGGCCGGCGGTGCCCAGCCCGTGGGCTTCCCCGCGTGGGCAAGCCCGTGGGGGCGGGACGGGGTCCCGCGGGAGGGGGCGGTCCGGGCTCGGCGGGGACCTCAGAGGCGCCCCCGGCTCCACCCCTGGGCACCGGACAGGTCTGCAAACTGCGGGACGAGAAGCTAGAGAAAGTGCCCCCCGGATCCGAGTCCGTGCCTCCCTTTCTCCCCCTTCTCCGGGGCCCCTAAGGGGAACGTCCCGGGTACCCCCTTTTCTGGGAAGTTGGGAGACGTCCCCGGCGCCTGTGATCTCCCCGCCTGGCTCTTTCTCATTACAACCTGAGAGGGTTCCCCCAACCCCAGGTGCCCACGCGCATCCATCGCGCCTTCGGCTGGACGCGGGAGAAACAAAGACGCGTGGAAACGCGAGGCGGGGGCCCGAGGGCGCCCGGCGAACCTGAGCTCCGACTCGCCCGCAGACCTGTGGCCCGGCGCCGCGAGGAGACCTGGGGAGCGGGCCCCGCGCGCCCAGCCGGCCGTTCCCGGGCTGGAGCAGTGCCTTACCTGCGGGGAAGCTGCAGAGGAGGAAGGCGAGAGTCGGCCAGAATCCCAGGGCTGGTCGTCCTGCCCCTCTCCCCATACCCATCCATCCAGCTCGGCCTGTTACCACTAGCCTCTCCCTGGAAGAAGAGTTCAGGAGAAAAAGAAGAAGCAGAAAAATCACGCTGCCGAGAAAGGGCGGCCTCGCTCCGCCGGCGGGAGCTGCGAGCCGGGAGGCTCG
>NW_011491015.1:639304-648548 GCF_000754665.1 Bison bison bison | reverse complement strand
CGCCCACCCCGAGGCGTGGATGCTGCGGTCCGTGCACAGGGCCCAGACGCCGGGCACTGCCAGGGCAAGGCCACCAAGGCCGCTCCTGGGAGGGCATCAGGGTGGTGACTTCCTTTAACTTGGTCACTTATTTTTCCAGGAGTAAAATGTCTCCTTCTCAAGATTCCCGAGACCTCGCAGCTGTCTTGCGGCTGTTGGGCTATTTAAAAGAGACTGGCAAGGTCCCCTGAGAAAGGTCTTTTGGATGGAACACAAATAGGCCGGAGCAAGTGTGTTTAGTCAAACTCTTTGAGCGACCCCCTCACCTCACTTCCAAGCCTACTCATCTGGTTCTTTGAAAAAGACTTCTGAGTTTTTATCCCACTCCGATGTTTCTCTTAAGCACTGCGGCAGTCGTCACTCGCTGCCGGCCGCGAAGGCCGCAGGGCTGCGTGTCTGCCTTTGGGACGCTGCCGGCCTCCAAGGGAGTGAAGATGCAGCTGAGAAAGCTCTGGGCGAGGGGAAGAGGACCCTAGATCTGTATGCAACCGGAAGCAGTCAAAGTGCTGAACCTGGCTTCCACAAAACAGGTAGGAAAGAGGACGTAACAGCTCAAGCAGCCAGGCCACGGGGCAAAAGCCAGCCGTTGTCCCCTCAGGGCAAAATGCCATGATGGCCACTGCTGGCCCTTACGATCTGGAGCACCACCATACTTCCTTCAGAAATTTAGGTCTCAGTCCAACAGGCTCTAATTATCATTACCCACTCCCCCCTCAAAAAAAAAAAAAAAAAAAAAAAAAGAAGGGATTTATTTTAAGCCCCGGTTGGCAAAATGCTAGAGGTTCGTCTAGGGAAAGGCCACCACCTCAAAATCCAGGTCTCAGATTGCATTCCTCTCAGGCCTGGCCGGACTGGGAGCCAGACCCACAATTTATTCTCTAGAATCGCAGGATGGCCTCAACACAGTGAGGCAGGCCCAGAACCAGGCTGCACAGAGGCACCTTTGAGGTCCACCAATTAACACCCTCCCCTAGATCCTGCCTTTCACAAGTTAGTTCTAAAGCTTCTCGCTAATGAGAAAGGGTCCATTAGCATTCCCAGCAGCCCCACCCCCACACAGCTGCAGCGTCTCCAGGTCAGAGAATGGGACTCGGGAACCCCGCAGGGAGGCTGAGAAGGAGGCCTGTGAGCAGGCCCTGCAGGCACTGTCCTTGCCCAAGAGTGGGGGCCTTTGGCTGCAGGACTTTGAGCCTCTACACTTCAGGGTCTTCATCTGTAAGGGGCAGGCTGATAATGTTGTCACCCCAAGACCACGACTGAATACAAACGTACAAAGCAACTGAGCAAGTCATGTGATTTTTTCTTCTGCTTCCCAATGCACATCAAAGTTGTTTACACTGTACTGTACTCTGTTAACTGGAGAAGGAAATGGCGAAACCCACTCCAGGGTTCTTGCCTGGAGAATCCCAGGGATGGCAGAGCCTGGTGGGCTGCCGTCTATGGGGTCGCACAGAGTCGGACAAGACTGAAGCAACTTAGCAGCAGCAGCAGCAGTACTCTCTTAAGTATGCTATCGTATTATGTCAAAAAGACAATATGTGTGCCAGGTGGCACTGGTGGTAAAGAACCCACCTGCCAATGCAGGAAATATAAAAGACGCAGGTTCAATCCCTGGGGTGGGAAGATCCCCTGGAGGAGGGCATGGTAACCCACCCCAGTATTCTTGCCTGGAGAGTCCCATGGACAGGGCAGCCTGGCGGGCTACAGTCCATGGGGTCACAGACACGACTGGGCGACTAAGCACTTGCATTGGTATACAGAGGTGGGAGGGAGGGCAGGATGGGGGGCACATGTACTCCTGTGGCTGATTCATGTGAATGTATGGCAAAAACTACCACAATATTGTAAAGTAATTAATCTCCAATTAAAATAAATTTTAAAAAACCAAGACAAACAAAAATACTTTGCTGCTAAAAAATGCTAACCGTTGAGTGAGCCTTCAGTGAGTCAGGAATCTTTTTGCAAGAGTAACATCAACGATCACTGATCACCTAACAAATGTATAAGTAAAGAAAAAGGTTGAAGGACTGAGCGAATTACCAAAATGAGACACAGAGACAAAGTCTGTGAAGCAAATGCTGTTGGAAAAATGGCACTGATAAACTTACTGGATGCAGGGTGGCCAAAGACCTTCAATTTTTTTTTTTGTAAGAAAGCAGTGTCTGTGAAGTGCAATAATACGAGGTGTGCCTGTACAATCCGGGAGGGACACTGGGCCGTGGGCGCGCCCCAGCATTCCTGCTGGGGCCTGGCCGCCATTTGGGGAGGAGATCCAATTCCTACAGCATAAGGGCATCATTTGGGCAGGGGATACAAAGGGCTTCCTTCTCACAAGGAGAGATGTGTGAGGCTGAATTTGGACATCGTAAAAGTAGAGATTTGGCTTTCACACAGCTAAGACTATGAAGAGAAATCCAGCCACAAATAGAGCAATATGGGGTTGTGTTGACCTTGAGGAATCTGTCTATACTGGCCAAACCAACCAGCTTATTATTGACAACTCCCCGGCTCTCTGCAAAAATAAGAAATTCTTGAAACGTAGGGTTTGGGAACTTAGCACTCCGTTTGCCATAGAAATTCACTTAACTCTGCGTGTAGCTGACTTAAGACTAACAGCTATCGTTACCTTCTGACCACCTCTGCATTTTCCCTGGAGACTTTGTCATGCTTCGGCTCCCTTTCCCTCAGTCTTGGCTCTGAAGGCAGCTCCACTGAACCATCATCCCTCCGTCTCTCCCTTTCCACCTTGGGGGGTGGTCGTGCTGTGTGATGAATGGGCAGAGGGCTCCTGGAAGGCAAGGTCTACATAAGGTTGAAGCCCTCCTGGGACAGGGATTTCTGGCTTTCCCAGCCTCTGGGGTATGAACAGGGTGTTCTCAAGTCCAGGGCCTGAGTCATCGGTCAAGAAATACATATTTAGGACTAGAACATGCTAGTCCCTGGGGGACAAAGCAATCAATAAGATAACTCCTGTCTTCTGAACTGCTGGTAGAAATAGATATTAGAGGAAGGTGAGGGGAGAAAGCAGAGGTCAGAAGTGAACAGCTGACTACCCGGGGAAGACTTGACCCAAAATCTTGCAAGGTGTCTTCAAAGATTCATTTTCAGTAAGAATGATAGCAACAGGGGCTTCCCTGGTGGCTCAGTGGTAAATAATCCACCTGCCAGTGCAGGAGACACAGGTTCGATCCTTGATTTGAGAAGATCCCACATGCCTCAGAACAATTTTAAGCCCACGGGCCACAAGGACTGAGCCCACGCTCTAGAGCCTGTGCTCTGCAACAAGAGAAGCTGCTTCAATGAGAGGCCTGTGCACCGCTACTAGAGAGCAGCCCCTGCTTGCCACCACCAGAGAAGAGGCTACGCAGCAGCAGAGACCCAGCACAGCCAAATAAATAAATACAATTTAGAAAAGAATGATAATAATAATGGCTTATGCTTCAGTGTGCTCCCACATTATGTCAGGTGCCGGCTAAGTGCGTCACATTTCTAGACACTTTACGCTAAGGCAGGTTCTATTATTATCCCCATTTTGCAGATGAGAAAACTGAGGCTGGATGAACTTAAGTACTCACCCAATTACCAGCTAATAAACTGCAGAGCCAGCCACACCAAACCCCATCCCTGACATGCTGTATGTGTCTTTCATGCCAATGAAGCAAGTCCACACTGGGCTTAAAGTCAACGCAAGACAGATAAACTTAACAATCTCTTTCAATAAGGAATAACAGACTCTGACAGGGAGGCCCATAGGCACCGGGGGCCTCCAGCCCAGTCTAGGGTGCAGCGTGGGAAGTTCTCCCAGTGTGGGTGTGTGCCAGGGGAAGATGGTGGGCAAGGGAGGAGGCACAGGGCAGGGCTTCCAGGTAGAAGGAACACCAAAGATACCATTTACCAAGGTGTGGCTTGTCTGAGGAGCTGGAAGATCTTGATGATGGCTATAGGAGAAAGAGGTGAGGCTACAGAAAGAGTACGAGCCTGGGAAAGCCTCTGCAAGGCCAGCACATGCTCTGCTAGGGTGTACATCTTTAGAAATCAGGAGCTCCACCCAAAGCCTCCTGAAGAAGAGGGATTTATTCCTTTGGTAGACCATCTCAGAGGACTTAACAATAATACATATGCCCAGGTGCCACTCAGGGCTTCCCAGGTGGTGCTAGTGGTAAAGAATCCGCATGCCAAAGCAGGAGACTTAAGAGACGCAGGTTCGATCCCTGGGTTGGGAAGATCCGCTGGAGGAGGGAATGGCAGCCCACTCCAGTGTTCTTGCCTGGAGCATCCCATGGACAGAGCAGCCTGTCAGGCTACAGTCCATAGGGTGGCAAAGAGTCAGACACGACTGAAGCGACTTAGCATGCAGGCGCCACTTGGAGCATCTGAATGTGAATCTCAGGAGGTAGAGCCTTGGGTGTCCGCATATTTAATGAGCTCTCCCAGGTGACAAATGTTAGGGACTTGTAAGTTTTAAGTTCCATCACCCTCCATCAACCTTGGGTGCACATAAGACCCAGGTTGAGTCAATCAGTTCATCCTCTTGGACTTAAAGTCCAGGAAAGACAGAGAAACCAATGATCGCTTTCACTAAAGCAGAGACTGGCATGTGACCCACGCTGACCAATCAGCACCTGTCCTGAGACTGTTGCCATGAGGAAGCACCCAGTTCTGATTTCTGATTCCTCTGTAGGATGGATCTGGGGATGGTAATCTGACAGGAAGGCAAGTGTTGATGAGTGCTGTGGGTTGAAGCTGTATCTGCAGCATTGGCATATATATATCTTTATTATTAAACTTGAATTGTGTCTGGTGAGCTTTTCAGGAACTGATGGAGATTTTCAGGGCTAACCGTCCCCACATCACTCTTTAGCGTGTGATTCTCCCTGAAGCTTTGTCTTAGCTCCTTGGAGCCACCTAAGAGCCTGTTCCAGCTATGGGAGCCAACAAAGTCCTAGTTTTGCTGAAATTGGTTTGATTTTGGGTCTTCTCATGTCTAGGCAGATTCCTGACCAACCAGGAGAAAGCTAAGGTCCAATTCTGGTCCCAGGAAGTATTTTTGCCATCCTCAGAAGTGCAGGGATGTGTTGTCAGTTCAGCTCAGTCACTCAGTTGTATCCGACTCTTTGTGACCCCATGGACTGCAGCATGCCGGGCCTCCCTGTCCTTCACCAACTTTTGGAGCTTGCCAAACTCATGTCCATCAAGTCAGTGATGCCATCAAACCATCTCATCCTCTGTTGTCCCCTTCTTCTCCTGCCTTCAATCTTTCCCAGAATCATGGTCATTTCCAAGGAGTCAGTTCTTTGCAACAGGTGGCCAAAATACTGCAGTTTCAGCTTCAGCATCAGTCCTTCCAATGAATATTTAGGACTGATTTCCTTTAGGATTGTCTGGTTGGATCTCCTTGCAGTCCAAGGGACTCTCCAGAGTCTTCTCCAACACCACAGTTCAAAAGCATCAATTCTTCGGTGCTCAACTTTCTTTATAGTCCAACTCTCACATCTATACATGACTACTGGAAAAACCATAGTTTTGACTAGACGGACCTTTGTTGGCAAAGTAATGTCTCTGCTTTTTAATATGCTGTGTAGGTTGGTCATAGCTTTTCTTCCAAGGAGCAAGCATGTTTTAATTTCATGGCTGCAGTGATTTTGGAGCCCAAGAAAATAGTCTGTCACAATCTCCATTGTTGTGTTGTCAATGGCTCTTAATCCACGGGACTTCCCAGGTGGCGCTAGTGGTAATGGATCCGCCTGCCAGTGCAGGAGGCGCGGGAAATGCGAGAGTCGAGGGTTAGATCTCTGCGTCAGAAAGATCCCCTGGAGTGGGAAATGGCACTCTTTTTTTTGGCTGGAAAAACTCATTTACTGGCAAAATTTCTTGAGCCTCCTCCACTCCTCACATTTGAGTAAATTTTCTCTGTACCACATTTTGAGGAACTCAGTTGTTTAGTGGGACCCAATCCTCTTTTGTAATTATCTCTCAAATTCCTCTATTTTAAAAAACTATTTTTAATTGGAGGATAATTACTTTTAATATTGTGTTGGTTTCTGCCCTACATCAACATGAATTGGCCACAAGTGTACATAGGTCCCCTCCGTCTTGAACCTCCCTCCCATCTCCCACCCCATGCCACCCCTCTAAGTTGTCACAGAACACCGGATCTAAGTTCCCTGCATCATACAGCTCAAATTCCTCTTTCAGACTTCAAGGGCTACACTGAGTCTGGCCATCTCAGATTTGATGAACTAGAGCTGCTCAATCTGTGCGTAACCTTTAAGGTTTTATAGACTTTTGATCATATCACCTTTCTGGCTTCATCTTTCCACGCTGACATCCTTCAAGAACGAAGCAGGCCAGCTTCTTGGGAAAGCCTTCTGTTTGGGTGATTACTCACCCTCCTACAGTTCTGAGATATTCTTCTCTAGGAGAAGGTCATAAAACTGCCAGGTTTGGGTAGAGCCCAGGGAGAGCACTATTTTTGGCTTAGTGTCCAATACCATTTCTGAATGCTTGGTCCTGCATGGCCTTTAGCAAACAAACATTTTGCAAAGACCCTCAAGATTCCTTGGGAGCTATAAACAGCCTGGACACAGTCCGTTATTTTTGTAATTTGGATTATGTTTTCCTAAGTGCATTGGATGAGGCTTGCCCCTGTGAAAGCTTAATATGCATCTTCTTGTAAACTCATAAACTGGTCCTGCAGTTAATCACCATGTGTTTGCCATCTCTCCACAGAGTCTGGAACCATTTCATCTGCAGGCCTGGAACCATTCATTCCTCCAGATGATCTATGGACATTTAAACAAAGTCTGGGAGCACTGGCAATCCTTGGGGATCCCCACTGTTTATAATTCTTCGTTTAGAAAAGTACCTGTTTATCATATTTTTTGTTTCCTATCTCTAAGGACAATTCCGATTCATGGCGATTTCCCCCTGAATTCTGGAGGAACTTACTGTTGGAAATGACCTTTGGGGTGGAACTTTGTCAGAAGGAATTTTGAACGTCTAAACATAATTCTTCCCTGTGTTTCTCCAGGCCTATTTCTACCTTCTCGAGGAATGCTAATAGATGATTGGTCCAGTTTCACGTTCTCTTTTCAGAAAGTGTGTTGTGCTTTGGCCAGTTAATTAGGACTTTACAAAGTGCCTGCTGACACTACCTTTTTAGTATCTGTTCCACCAAAGTGACTATTAAATGTGACCCTTCCTGGATGGGTGGGCTTCCTTTGTGGGCAGGAGGCCCTTGGGCGAGGGCCAGTGTGGAAGGAAAGTTGCCTTTTTTGGCCACCGAGATATGACTGCCATCTTTAATTGCCACTTCTCCCTTTCCTCCAGATGGTCCTGGGGTAGAGGGCCCCAGGCTTTCCTTGACCTGTTTGTTGCCATGACGACGCAGGAATCTCCCTGCTTCTCTTCTTCTAAAGTCTGGTTCTCACTGTCCTTACTCTGGCATCAGGAAACCTCTTTACCGTTGATTCTGGAAAGCCTTACAGTGTGTTCCCGTTTTGGCTTATCTTGTTGTTGTTGTTGTTTTTTTCCCCTTTGCTTCAGGCTTCCTTTCTCTCTGTGTGCACACGGCTTTCTTGGTTCTGAGCTCTGTCCCTCACCCCGAGGGATGCTTATTTGTACTAATTAAAACACACAGAATTTTTTTTTTTTTACACTATTTTAATGGATTTTTGAAACACACCTTTCCCTGACATTCCAATGGCTCTCTTTAGAAACTGAATGAATATTTCACCTTCACTTTGAAACCTCTCAATGGATTTAAAACACATTAGCAGATTTTATTTGCTCTTGGACATGTCTTTTGCTTGCCCGATGCCTCAGAGGGTGAAGAATCCGCCTACAATGCAAGAGACCCTGGTTCAGTCTCTGGGTTGGGAAGATGCCCTGGAGAAGGGAATAGCAACCCCCTCCAGTATTCTTGCCTGGAGAATCCCATGGACAGAGGAGCCTGGTGGGCTACGGTCCATGGGATCGCAAAGAGTTGGACACAACTGAACAACTAATACTCTTCACGTGTCTTTTAATGTCTATGATCAGGTTAGTAAGATCCCTCCACTGCTACAAGGCAGATTCTTTTAATCAGTTTTTCTGTTTCATTCATTCAACAAACATTCACTGAGTACTGGGCTCTGAGCAGGTTTTGGGGGTTCTCAGATGAGCAGCAGACAGTTCGGCACCCCCCTCCTGGAACCCTGGGGGGGCAGTCAGATGTGGAGATGAAGAATTCTAGTTTTGAGGACTCTTGAGAGTGGTGTTTGTGTGGTGTCTCAGGAGCCTCATATTTATTTCCCATTCGGTTGCCACAAATCAACTTGGGACTTAACAAGGCTGGAGAGTCTTTCAGAACTGGGGTCTCTGTCAGTAGCTTCTTTAAGGAACTGGACCACTGACTGCAGAGCAAGACATCATTAGCACCAGGTATGGTGACAGCTATGGTGACAGCTACATCACTACTGGCCTCAAGACCGCAACACCATCTGTCAAAATTCCACCTTGTGAACAAAGCACGTCGGACTGCCCCGTGGGGTGGCACCCCTGCTCAGTTCAGTTCAGTCACTCAGTCATGTCCAATTCTTTTCAACCCCATGAATCGCAGCACGACGCCAGTCCTTCCTGTCCATCACCAACTCCCGGAGTTCACTCACACTCATGTCCATCGAGTCAGTGATGTCATCCAGCCATCTCATCCTCTGGCATCCCCTTCTCCTGCCCCTAATTCCTCCCAGCATCAGAGTCTTTTCCAGTGAGTCAACTCTTCGCATGAGGTGGCCAAAGTACTGGAGTTTCAGCTTTAGCATCATTCCTTCCAAAGAAATCCCAGGGCTGATCTCCTTCAGAATGGACTGGTTGGATCTCCTTGCAGTCCAAGGGACTCTCAAGAGTCTTCTCCAACACCACAGTTCAAAAGCATCAATTCTTCGGCGCTCAACCTTCTTCACAGTCAACTCTCACATCCATACATGACCACTGGAAAAACCACAGCCTTGACTAGACGGACCTTTGTTGGCAAAGTAACGTCTCTGCTTTTCAATATGCTGTCTAGGTTGGTCATAACTTTCTTTTCAAGGAGTAAGCGTCTTTTAATTTCATGGCTGCAGTCACCATCAGCAGTGATTTTGGAGCCCAAAAAAATAAAGTCTGACACTGTTTCCACTGTTTCCCCATCTATTTCCTGTGACGTGATGGGACCGGATGCCATGAT
>NW_011491015.1:629956-639204 GCF_000754665.1 Bison bison bison | reverse complement strand
AGGCTTTAAGCCAACTTTTTCACTCTCCACTTTCACTTTCATCAAGAGGCTTTTTAGTTCTTCTTTACTTTCTGCCATAAGGGTGGTGTCATCTGCATATCTGAGGTGATTGATATTTCTCCTGGCAATCTTGATTCCAGCTTGTGTTTCTTCCAGTCCCCTGTTCAGAGGTCCTCTTTGGAGGACCAGGTTGGCATGGGACATCTGCATGGAGTGTCTGCCCCAGAACCTTCCAGAAGCACACCCCTGCTGGTAGACATGTATGTGTATATTCATGATGCTGGAGAGATATAAAAAGGATTTTTTTTTTTTTAAAGAAAACAGAGAGAGAGCAAATTTCCTGGACTTTCTGTTTCCTTCCATCTAACATCAAATTTATTTCAAGAAATTGAAACAGTATTATACATACATTAAAAAAAATCAATTTCCTGTTAAATGAAATAAATTCACTATCCCTGGAGGTCATGACTATTTACAGTTTCATGTGTATCTTTCTAGATATTTCTATATGCAATAAGCACACATAAAATCAATCAATCAATCGATTTCTCTAGCTAGCTAGCTATCATTTTACCAAAAAGTATTAGCAAGCCCCCAAATGCTCCCTCCCCAGCGGGTACTTCCTATTTCATTCTGTCTCTCCGTGAAATAGCCCTGTAAATCCCTCCACTCATGGCAGGAGCTGAAGAGACTAAGAACTGAGTTCCCCAGCTAAAGGGGATATATGTCCGTAGAGAGAGATTTAAATATAAAACAGTCCATGTGAACAAAGAAGCAGACTCAGATTTACAGAGAGCCAACTAAGGGTTACTTGTGGGGAGAGGGGAGTGGAGAGGGGCATAATAGGGGTAAGGAATTAAGAGATACAACTTATTAAGCATAAAAGAAGCTTCAGGTATATTGTACAACATGGGGGATATAGCCAATATTCTGTAATAACTACAGATGGAGAATAATGGAGAATAACTTGTACAAATTGTGAATCACTATATTATATACCTGTAACATATAATACTGTGCACCAGCTATGTCGCTGTTGCTGTTCAGTCGCCCCGCTGTGTCCGACTCTTTGCGACCCCAGGGACTGCAGCACGCCAGGCCTCCCTGTCCCTCACCATCTCTCAAAGTCTGCCCACGCTCATGTCCATTGCATCAGTGATGAGTTGGCTGTTTGCATCAGGTGACCAAAATACTGGAGCTTCAGCTTAAGCATCAGTCTCCTTCCAGTGAGTAGTCAGGGTTGATTTCCTTTAAGATTGACTGGTTTAAGTTCCTTGCTGTCCAAGGGAGTTTCAGGAGTCTTCTCTAGCACCACAGTTTGAAGGCATCAGTTCTTCGGTGCTCAGCCTTCTTTACAGTCCAGCTCTCACAACTGTACGTGACCACCGGGAAGACCATAGCCTTGACTATATGGACCTATGTCGGCAGAGTCAGCTATACCCCACTTTAAAAATAAATGAAAATAAATAAAATAGTCCACGTGAGGAATGCCAACTGCCTTTACAAAATTACATCCTCTTTTTCTCCTGGACTTAATTCCCATTTTCAAAAACACGTATCCTGTCTTCTCTCATCTGTTAGTAAATCCACATTTACTGCAACTTACACGGTGGAGAAGGAAATGACAACCCATTCCAGTGTTCTTGCCTGGAGAATCCCAGGGACGGGGGAGCCTGGTGGGCTGCCGTCTATGGGGTTGCACAGAGTTGGACACGACTAAAGTGACTTAGCAGCAGCAGCACACGGTGGAAGGTAAGTAATCTGCGTCAGGTCATCCAGCTAGCTGAGTGGGGTTTGGGCAGGTCTGGGTGACTCCCAGCCGTCACCTGCCACCTCTGACGAGCTCACTGGCCCCTTCCCAGGCACAGAGATGGTGGGTTTTCTGTCTGCCTCTACTGACCCTTGTTCATCTATTAATACGTGCTCATCTTACTCAGGACAGAAGGAAGGATTCCCTTTGAGATGCCCCAGTCTCATCTCAGGCTGAGCTGGAGGCCTTCAGATGATCTACTAACAGTTTTTGGGGTCGCATTTCCATAATGTAAGCCCCTCCTTTCACCTGTTTGTACCTCTCCTTCTTGACTGCTGAGACTCTCAGTAAGCTCCTGGAGTAGCTTCGTTCATTCTTTTGCTACATCTTCCCTTTCTCCCTAGATGGGACTGTCAACTAGCATATAGTTGGAGTTTCATTTATGAAAGTCTTCCTCACTTTCCTCTCCAGTTCTTGTCTGTGACTCCAGCCCACACCTACTAGTTGATCTACAGCTGCCAATCCTGCCTACAAAGGCCAGTACGGAGTGATAGCATTTGAGAACTGCTTACTTGTTAGTGTTGAGATTGAGAGTTTTTATTTATTTTTCTTTTTTTGGCAGCACGGTGCAGCATGCGGGATCTTAGTTTCCTTACTAGGGATCGAACCTGCGCCCCCTGAAGTGGAAGTGCGGAGTCTTAACCACTGGACCGCCAGGGAAGTCCGAGATTGAGAGTTTTTAGACACTGAAGTGGATATGGAGAAAGAGCGAGACCTGGGGTTCGGGGCAGTTCTACGTCTAGCTGTGTGGCCCCTGTCCCATCCTATCTCTGGACCCGCAGCTTCTCAATCTACAGAATCATGACCTGGGTGCCCCACTCCCCTGGGGGGTGGTGTCTCCCAGCTTCACAGTCTGGTATCTCTAGGGATTCAGTGACCAGGTATTAGCTCTGTAACTAAATGGCCTTGCCCACACCTGACTCTGAGGAGCCACTCTGGGGCCCCATCTGGACCATTTCTGGGTTCCCCCAAGCGAAATGTTGATGAGCAAGTAGGAAATGTTATTTGAAAAGTGACATTTGTATGTTTTAGTGCCAGCATGAAATTCTTCAGCAATCATTCCCAGCAATATGACCATATACCTGAAACCACACCTTGAAAACACTCAGTAGCCTCTTGTTTTAAAACAACTTTTGGGTGCCTATACTGAGATGCCCCAGGTTCCTATGAGGGAGAACAGGCCACCCAGTATGTTCCTCTTCTCATTCCAGTAAGTTCTTGGGAGAAGAACCAGCTTGGACCCATTTATCCACCAAATGGCAACTGTTTGAACCGACAGCGTGTCTGCATCTCCCCCAACCAGCAGAAGGCCACGGTATTTGGATTAATGAACAAGTAAGTTGGTGCCAAGCACAAATACCATAGGCATTTAGCAATAGGAACAGATAACCAAGTTATTCATCAAATTCAAAACTGTTTAGAATGGCTAATGCAAAGCTGAAATAAAGAAGATCCCCAGCTGATGGGTGGCGGGGAAGGGTGCCAATCTAGGAAAAAATCAATCTATTGCTTTATGTGACATTTTCTCTACCACCACGGTTTTCTTTTTTTAATTTGTTGGAGGCTGACGGAATGTTTTCACTTTTACATTAGAGAGTCAGTATAGCATGCTGGCCAAGAGCACAAAGTCTGAACAGATAGTCTAAAGCTCAGTTATCCCAACTGAAAAGTGGGGATATACTTTGGCTGCCTCATAGGGTTATTGTGAAGATTAAATGAGTTAACACAGTGATAGACCACTTAGAACAGATGCTAGGAATAGAGTAAGTGTCGGTTATTGTGAAGATTAAATGAGTTAACACAGTGATAGACCACTTAGAACAGATGCTAGGAATAGAGTAAGTGTCGGTTATTGTGAAGATTAAATGAGTTAACACAGTGATAGACCACTTAGAACAGATGCTAGGAATAGAGTAAGTGTCGGTTATTGTGAAGATTAAATGAGTTAACACAGTGATAGACCACTTAGAACAGATGCTAGGAATAGAGTAAGTGTCGATAAGTAATTGCCAATGTTAGTTCTTGCCTGGACAATACCAGGGACGGGGAGCCTGGTGGGTTGCCGTTTGTGGGGTCGCACAGAGTCGGACACGACTTAAGTGACTTAGCAGCAGCAGCAGCATTCTTATATTACCAACAAGAACCATTGTTTTGATGGTAACAAAGTATCTACTATAGGTTACAAGCCTTTAGACCTGTGGGAATTGGGGAGAAATCCTCAGAATTCCCCCAAGGACTTTTATTTTGTTTTTTAAATTAAAAAATTACTTTTTATATAATTTTTAAAGGTCACACTCCATTTACAATTATTACAAAATATTGGCTCTATTTCCCATGTTGCACAAACACATCCTTACAGCCCATCTCACACCCAATGCTTTGTCCCTCCCACTCCCCCAGCCCCACTGCCAACCACAGGTTTGTTCTCTATGCCTGTGAGTCTGCTGCTTCTTCTTTTGTTATATTCACTAGTCTGTTGTATCTTTAAACTTCCACATATAAGTGGTATCATGCAGTATTTGTCTTTCTCTGTCTGATGTACTTCCCTTAGCACAACGCCCCCCAACTCTGTCTGTGTTGCTGCAGATGACGCTTTGACATCTTGGCAATTTGTAAGTAATGCTGCCATGAATATTGGGGTACATGTTATCTTTCTGAATTAGTCCCCAAGGACTTTTAGATAACCTTGACCTCTGGGTGGGTTCTAAGTGCATTATCAGTTATACTCAAGTTTTGTTGAGCAACCACTATAAGACAAAGTCTCTCACGTAACTGTAGGGTCATTTCAACAAAGTGATGGACATAGCTGTGTCAAAATGAGGAGACTGAGACTCAGGGAGATTAAGTGACTTGTCCAAGGTCACTGAGAATATAAATGGCAGGGAGAGGTTCAAACCCAAGTCTTGTGGGGCCAAGTCTAGTGTATTTCCCACCAAATCATAGTTATTTCTCATTCTCACCAGGGTTTACTTTTTCCTGTTAGTCAAATAATATGCTCCATATATATAATGATGGCTCATGATTAGAGATGTGCATATGTTTAGAGATATACTGTTTTCCATAAACAAAGATATTAAAATATTTTAAGAAAAGAAAAAATTTCCTGAACCATCTCCCCTACTGTATCCCCACAAAAACTTAGGAAGTTGAAATAGAGAATTTTTTTTTCTTTCTTTTAGGTATTTTTAGGTCAAGTTTTCATAGAGTTTTCATAGAGCACTTACCTGGGCTTAAGAGCCTCTGTGTGTTATGCTCCGTTGCTAAGTCATGTCTGATTCTTTGAGACCCTTTGGACTGTTGCCCGCCAGGCTCCTCTGTCCATGGAATTCTCCAGGCAAGAATACTGGAGTGGGTTGTCATTTATTCCTCCAGGGGATCTTTCCTGATCCAGGGATTGAACCCTCATCTCCTGGCTGCCTTGCCTGCATTGGCAGGAGGGTTCTTTACCACTTGAGCCACCTGGGAAGCTGACAGCCTCTGACCGACAGGTAAATATTACACAAAAAGATGTTTAGGGAATGCTATCTACCATATCAATTCATTGGAGTCCCTTCAGACCTCAAGCCATTCAGAGTCTGTCTTAAATTCAAAATCAGATGGGCTTCCATCTAGAAATTGGTCACTGACCCAGAACATGGGTGCCATCTTGGTTCGGTTTCGGTGTCATCTTGGCTTGGGTTTGCTTTACCCTCATTGACTCTTGGCCCAGGTGTGTACATGTAGGGAGCAATACGTTCCCTAGCAATGCACCCCTGAAGTCAGCAGACTCTGCCAATAGCATCTATTTGCTCATGAAGAAACCAGATGCTTGGAGTTTAGGAATCTCCTCTATCAAAACGCTCTCAGCAGAGAAAAATCAAAGCAATGTACAACCTCACCACATGTCTGAAGAGGGTCGTGTCAAGCTTTTCCTTACCATATGACCTTGAGATACCCAAGGACACAAGCTCCCATGAACTCCTTGTTCTGTGGCAGAAATGACCTACCAAACCTAGCAGTGAGGGGTTATTAGCAGGTCTGGACCTGTGAGGGAAGCGATCACGGACCTCCTCACGTCTACAGGTAAGCCAGTCCTCAAGCTCTACAGTTTCCATTTTTAAATTTTGGCCACACCACGAAGGTTGCAGGATCTCAGTTCCTTGACTAGGGATTGAACCTGGACCACAGCAGTGAAAATGCCAGATCCTAACCACAAGACCACTGGGGAACTCCTATAAGCTCTGTATTTCTTTGTGCTTGCATAAATGGAAGCCCATGTGAGAAAACACAGTTGTATTAAAAATCTATTTATTATTTATATTTTACCTCTTTTCCATAAAGGATATTAAATTAAATGTGGCTCAGACGGTAAAGAATCCACCTGCAATAAGGGAGACCTGGGTTTGATCCCTGGACTGGGAAGATCCCCTGGAGGAGGGCATGGCAACCCACTCCAGTACTCTTTCCTGGAGAATCCCATGGACAGAGGAACCTGGTGGGCTACAGTCCATGGGGTCGCAAAGGGTCGGACACGACTGAGTGACTAAGCACAGCACAGCACACAAATGAAAGTTATGTACCCAAACTTCCAAACAAACATGAATTCTCACTCTCTTCAAGGTACCCATTGTTTTGAGGAAACCTGGTAGCTGTTACAACTCTGTGAATGAAACTTGCATCCCCACGTGCTTTTGTACGAGGACCTGTCAAATCCCCACTCTGACGCAGGGTTTCCACTGTCAGTGGAGCACCGGCTGCCGGGTGGGAAGCCACAGTTCACCTGTAGACCATGGGACAAACTGAAATAAGGATGTGGGTCACTCACAGGTCCTGCAGGACGGACCTGGTGTACCTCAGGGGGCCACACAGGGAGGTCACGGCCAAGGGCGAACAGAGAGACAGGACTCGGGCCACACGCCTTTAGGGGCCGTGGGTAGAGGGTGCTGGGGTTCCTGACCTAAGGCCAGATTGGTCAATTCAAACCAAAAATGTGGGCTTCTGGTGAGCCTGAAGGGGGTCTCAGCTAAGTGGGGCACAAGTGGTGGGTCCTGGGGAGAAGGAGAGACTGTGGATCATGACCATGACCCCTGGCTGTTATTTAGGGCATGCACTTGCATGAGGGGGCTGGTGTCAATTTAAGCTCCCCTCAGGCCTCCTGACCAAACAAAACAGATGCGGAGGCAGCGATACCACGGGGTAGCTTAGCTAAACCCTCAGCAGCCCAGCGGATTTGTTCCTATGTGTGCAGGCGTGCTCAGTCGCTCAGTCATGTCCCACTATTTGCAACTCCAGGGACTGCGGCCCGCCAGGCTACTCTGTCCATGGGATTCTCCAGGCAAGAATACTGGAGTGGGTTACCATGCCCTCCCCCAGGAGATCGTCCCAACCCAGGGATTGAACTCCAGTCTCTTTTGTCTCCTGCATTGACAGGTGGCTTCTTTACCACTAGCACTACCTGGGAAGCCCAGAAGATGCCCTAGTGAGATAGAAGTGAACAAGCTGTAGGGCACTGGTACTCATATACGCTCATCCCGCTGCGTGTCCTGTGAAGGACACAGAATCTAAAAGACTTGGCTGTTTTACCAGATTGTTGACGGAATCTTTTGTTTTCAAGCTTCTGCCAGATTTTCAGACTGACAAACCCAGGATCCTGATTCCTGAAAGCTCTTCATCTTGGAGTGTTGCTTTAAACAAAACAATCGAAAAAAGAAAAGTAAACTCAACTGGCAATTTTATCATAGTTTTCTGCATAAACAGTGTCTGCAGCACTTTCATTCTTTACTGTAGTAAATCTGGATATAATAATTTTATAAGGTATGTAGCATGCATTTATGTTTGTCTAGTAGCAGTGACTTTTAATCTTTTGGTGGTGGTTTAGTTGCTAAGTCACGTCCGACTCTTGCAACTCCATGGACTGGAGCCCACCAGGCTCCTCTGTCCATGGGATTATCCAGGCAAGAATACTGGAATGGGTTGTCATTTCCTTCTCCAAAATGGCTGCAGAATTGATGAAACTGTCAGCTATTTAATCATGTCCGACTCTCTGTGATCCTGCGGACTGTAGACCGCCCAGGCTCCTCTGTCCATGGAATTCTCCAGGAAAGAATACTGGAGTGGGCAGTCATTCCCTTCTCCAGGGGATCTTGCCAATCCAGGGATCAAACCTGAGTCTCTCACATTGTGGGCAGATTCTTTACCCTCTAAGCCACAGAGACAAATTCTTAAATCTTTCAAAGGGGGCTGTAAGATATTTGCATTTGGCATTTTTTTCCCAATTTCTGCCCAAATCACAAAATTTTTTTCCTCCAGCCCTTAGAATTATAAAGTTTCACACCTCAGTGGGCATTCTTGCCTCCTGATCCTTAGGCTCTAATGTGATATCGCATTTTGTCCTTATGGGTCAGATCTGGCTAAGAAACTGTCATCCTTTTAAAAGATGTTCATTTTTTCACCAAGGAAACTGACTTCTGACTGACTTTGTCTGCACACTTGGGCAAGGCAGTCCTTAAATTTTTTCCACCGTCCTGTTCATCGCTCTTCAGAGCAACGTTGCTAAGGGAAGGCAGGCTGAAACTGTCACTCAGTCAAAAGGAGGAAAGGAGAGGCCTGTCATCTGAAAGGCTGGATCTCCCCTCTTCAAGTTAAGTCTCTGTTAAGTTTGTTGAATGAATAATGAATGTTGTTTGAAAAGCAAAGCCATTCTCCTGGAGAGCCACAAGGATACTGCAGACACTTAAAAGTTGGGTGAACTTACAGTTGATGTTATAAGTCAAATTCTAGAACAGTGATCTTTAAGGAGGGGTGCCCTTTCGTTTCACGGAAGAGGTGGCAATAAGCCTGCACCCTGTTCAAGCTCAGTTTCATTTGGGTATATCCTGCCTCTCTTCCTGGGCGGCAGACTTTGGGAGAGAGTACCCCTCTAAGACATGACTTAATTTGGGGGCCACACTTGGCAAAAGCAAGTGCTTGAGTTTAATTCGCTTGGTAGCAAGGCTGAAGGGAAAAAAGCCCTTTAAACTTGCAGAACCTTGGCTCCACCTCTCCACCTCGCTAGGCATCAGTTTTGAGAGGCGGAAATGCCAGTACCTCTTCCTGACCGCTTCCCTAGAAGCAGCCAGCATCATTGTGAGAGTGACTTGAGACCCCGCCGCCCCGTCCCTGTGTTAGGAACGCTCCGTGCCTAATCATTTTGTTTCGTATCTCCTCACCTAAGGACTCCTCTATCTGGCCCCCACGGGCTGGTTTAACAGCCAAGTCAAGGGGCATGTGAACTAGGGGCTTCTCATCCTCCGCTGTGTATTATTACACACACTGGGGAGGGATTGAATCAGGCCTCAGAGACGCTTGGAAGGAGAGAAAGCAGACTGAGGTTTCCTAGCGAAGATCACAGAAGCCCTCTTTGAATAAGATGCCAGGTTACGGCAAGACCCTTTTTGTCCTAAATCTAGTTATTAACTAA
>NW_011491015.1:627541-629856 GCF_000754665.1 Bison bison bison | reverse complement strand
TAACTAAACACCCGCAAAGGGGGACACAGTTTGCGATAGCGTGGGGAGTGGGCGGAGAAGCCGCCTCTCGTTTGGAATGTTTGCTCAGAGCATAGGCCCCTGTCTGCCACCTGAGAGGGAAAGGGTGGGAGCAGGGTTATTGAAAAAAGGATGCTGGGGACCTCCCTCACCACCACCACAGCTCAGAGGCTCTCGAGGGGGCAAGGACCCTTCCCACAAGGAGAGCACCACACCGCTCTACAAGGAACCAGCTGACTCTTCAGAACAGGGAGAGTCCAGCGCATTGCTAATATCATCTGCCCTGGAAGGTGGCAGCAAAAACCAGGCTCCGGCAGACGGTGGAGCCCGCCTGGCTGTGTGGGTGCCCCACCCACAGCCTTTGTCCGCTCTGTTTGCCATCCAACAAAGTCTGCCCCAGTTGCTAATTGGCGATCGTGTCCCTTATAAGGGAGGCCTGCTTGTTGCCTGCCCTGGTAGTGGAACAGCAGGAAGTCTCTGGGCAAAAAAAAAAAAAAAGCCATTTTTGTATATTATACCTCTCCTGGATGGATTTGTGCCAGACTCTTTTCCAGTTCTCCTTCAGCTGCCCTCCAGAGCACAGCCCACTTCTTTTCTAGGGGGTTAGGGCTCAAGACTCCCCTGACAAATCATTCATGTCTGTGATGCACAGGAGAAGATCACAGTCTGTGCACAGGTTTTGCCAATTTCTGCGACACGTGTCCAGAGAACATGCGCGGGCTCACTCTGGTGACATTCTAGGTCATGTCTGTGATGTGTGCTCAGTCGCCAAGTCATGTCCCACGCTTTGCAACCCCACGTACTCTAGCTCGCCAGGCTCCTCTGTCCAGGGAATTGTCCAGGCAACAATACTGAAGTGGGTTGCCATTTCCTCCTCCAGGGGATCTTGCCCACCTAGGGATGGAACTCATGTCTCGTACGCCTCCAGCGTTGGCAGGTGGATTCTTTACTACTGAGCCACCTGGGAAGCCCTGTGCTTGTGAGAGAGGACCCTAAAGCCAGAAGGAGAAGGTGATGGATCTTCTCCAGGTGAAAGCCTGCCACACTCAGTGCGACCTGCAATTCTGACCCGTGAGCTGGGCGCGCGGAGCTCTGTCGCCGCTGCGCTTCAGCTCAGCCGGAAGGTAAATAAATACAGCGGGGAAAACTCGTCCCTGGGTTAGCTCCTGCCGCCCAGAGAGACGCCCCGAGTCTCCCACTTTGAGAACATTCAACTTCGACGCCTAAAAGAAACGCGCGGCTCATCATTTCCGCTAGATGGCGCGATGTCCCCTAATCCGTCCGCAAGACACCCGATTTATAAAAATAAATACAATCCGACGCCTTCCGAAACCACATCACATAATAGCAGCTCGCAGGCTCCCATCAGAAAAAAAAAAAAAAAAAAACTAAATCTGGGGGAATTGACTACGTCCGAGCAAATCTAACGCAATCACATTAACAGGCTGCAATCAAGAATTGCACGGGGGCGCCCCCTTCATCGGCCCTCCCCCTGGGTACACCTGTTCCCCTGCCCCAGCGCTTCCGCTGGATGGGCCACGGCTCGAACCACGCGCGGAGCCTTCTCTGCTCGGAGCTCGCCGGGTCCACCTGTCCGCTTAGGAACACCAGGGCCCCCCGGGATCCTACTCCTTAAGCACTCAGCCCAAGCCCCTCATCTTCCTGCGCACCTGCCCTTCCAGGCAAGGGACCACTCGGACCCAAGCCCACACGGAGCGCAGCGTCGATGCCCCCGGGGCCGGCACTCGAGCCGCGGCTCTAACTAGGTAGCCTGGCGCAGGGCAGGGGTACGCGGCCCGGGCGAGTCCGGCCAGTGAAGGCTCACGGCGGGACGGCCGGGTGGCCCGCTCGGTCTCAGGCCCCGCGGGCCGATCGGAAGGGCCGCCCGAGGAGGAGGTGGCAGCGCGGGAGAAACGGAGCTCCCAGCACGCGCACAGTGGTCCAGACGGTCGCCGGGTGTGCCCAACCGCGCGCGCTGCGGGCTGCCGAGGAAGAGCATTTTAGGGGAAAAAAAAGAACAAATACCAAACCACAAAAACTTTACTGCTGCCAAGAGCTCAAGCGATCGAGTCGCAGCAAAGCTCCAAATCTGGGCAAGATGAAAGCAAGATGAGACGCAGGGTTGGAGCGGGGGGAGAGGTGGGAACCAAAGCGGTGCGGTGGCCCGGGCAAGTGGCGGCGGCGGCGCCTCGGGGCTGTCAGAGCCGGGTTGGTCAGGCTCCCGGCGCGCGCTTACCTTGGCGGCTGCATGAGCCCCTGCAGCCCGCGGGGGGTGGCGCTGGCCGGGCGGCAGGAGA
>NW_011491015.1:626370-627043 GCF_000754665.1 Bison bison bison | reverse complement strand
GGTGGTCCAAGGGTCAGGGACCGGGGCGGGGTCGGGGGCAGTTGCTCTGAGGTTTCTGGAATAGACCTTCGCTTCCAGGAGAAATGCCGCTGCTGTCTCCAGAGACACACCTTTGTTGCAGACTGAGATGTTTAAGACTCTTCTGTTGGAAAACCAACACACGTATGTTAAATGTGTAATGCACGAATACATTGTTGCGTACAAAGCTGAGGCATATCTAGAGAATAAAGACGACTATATTACGTCCCCTCCACCTTGCAGCCGCTCCCCAGCGGTCACCTCGGGTCGGGGTGTGCTCCGCTGCGGGTCTTTCTCCTCCTTGCTCTGCCCTTTTACCCGCACACGCGCGGATTGCGAGTGGATTCTCACGGGCTTTTCAAAAGAAATGTTTCACCGCGCGGCGCACGCACACACTGGCGAGAACACGGCCACTTGAGCTGCGATAAATTCCCCAGAGGCTTCCGGAATCCGGAGAAAGATCCGGATCCCTGCAGTGACACACAAGGAGCCACCCCATCGCCCGCAAAATCTGAAACTGCAGCTGGGCCCTGAAGTCAGCCGGAGCACACAGCTCACGCCCCTGTTAGCGTTGCGCGGCTGGAGAAATTGGCCAGAGCATTTCAGACGGGGTGATGCCCTTGGTGTTTTGTTTTGTTTTTTTTAACAGAAAACA
>NW_011491015.1:618107-626270 GCF_000754665.1 Bison bison bison | reverse complement strand
TCCAGCTTGTGCTTCTTCCAGCCCAGCGTTTCTCATGATGTACTCTGCATATAAGTTAAATAAGCAGGTATGGTTTATATATTCCCATTTGTTGTTTTGTTTGCAAGTCTCACAACGTTTTTGTTGAAAACCATACATTTAATATAATGTAGCAACTGTAGAAGTCTGATACTCTCTCCCTCCCTAGAATCTATTGTTACTATTTTGGTTGTCACTGTATTTGTTGCAGATGCCCTTGGTGTTTTGTTTTGTTTTTTTAACAGAAAACAAGCTGTCTTTGGATTTGGATGTGATGAGACCTCTTTGGATTTGCAAAATAAAAAGGTATTATCTACATTAAAACGTGATCGTTGTTTATGCTTGTGGTCCTGAGGGATGTGGTTTGAACTCTATGTTCTGTGTTTTATTGGCATTGAGATAGTCTATAGCTGGGATATAAATACAATCCATGTGATTTAGCAGGAAGAGATTGGGTGTTGGGATCGCTGGTTTCTATAATTAGCTCTGACCTTGGGCAAGAGTTTTAGCTTTGCTGGGCCTCAGTTTCCTCACCTATAAATAGAGGAGTTGTGCTAGATGTTGGGAGAGGGAGCCGGAGGGGGAGAGATCCAGCCCTAACAGTTGGTGAAAACTGATTTCTTCCTTCCTCTGTCTTTCAACTCAGCTCTAACCTCTCCTCCTTAGGGATGGCTATTCCAGCACCACATGTTTCCCTTCCTAATAGTGATCTCACTTCGCAGTTATGCACTGGTCAGCATGACCCTTACATAGTGTGTCCTCCCATCAGACTGTAAGCACACTGAGGGCAGGAGTCTGGACCACTGGGGTCCTCATTGCATCCCCAGCATTTACTACAGTGCCTAGCACTCGACAGGCATGCCACAAGAATCTCTGAATCACTATCACCCAAATAGACAATTTCTTATTGCTTGTCCAACTCCCTTGTCATTTTTACAAAGATCTGTAAGTGGAAACATTTTAAAATGAAACCTTTGGAAAGGACCCAGCAGGGTTTTCCCTTCTTGGGGGACAAACACTTCACTGTCTAGATGAGGACAGACGATCCTCAGCTTAACCAAAGGTCGTGGAGACAGCTAGCTGCTATTTACCTTGATGAGCACCGGCTCCTATGGAGGCAACAACGAATATGAATGTTACTCATTACAGTGCTTGATTAAGTTGGAACCAGGCAAAGGCAGTCGCAATGCACACACGAGCAGTCAGACTTAAATGAGGCCATGGGGTGTGTTTAGGGTGCAACTGAACAAATGTACATGCTCTCAACCAACCATCTAAAACACTCCTGATATCAAGTTCCAGGGAATGCTTGTCGTTCTTTACTGCAAAGGATCTGAATTCCTTAAAAAAGATGAACAGGAAATGGGCTAACCTGGGTCCAAGAGTTTAAAAAAAATTAAAGCCATTATGAAAAAAGGAGTGGAGAGGGGAGTGAAGGTCTAATGCAGCCTGAGACTAATATCTGTAAGTTTCTCTCTTGTTCCGTGTACAGAGTTGCCAGGAGAGGTTAAAATCTGGCTTTACATTTATAGAGGAAAATGAGAGGGGTGTGGTTTTCACCCCTTCTCGGCTACTTTTTTCTTTTCTCTTGTTTTCAAGGGATAGGTACAGCCCTGGATGCTCAACCCAAGTCCCTTGCACAAGCTTCTGGTTTCCACAGTGAGCCTTAGTCTGCTGGGAAGTGTGCCGTGTGGGTGAGGCTGATCAGGCTGGTGCCTTTGGGTGGAGGCGCCACCCCCCAGTGCAGGGAGCCCTGTGTTACTGGGGTGTGGAGCACGGAGCTGTTTCTGGTGAGCGGTGGCACCTGTAGGAAAGAGCGCACCCTCTGAAAGTAAATTCCCGATGAAACTGATTAAGGCTTCTTCCCAGCTGGCAAAGCAGTGTGAAGTGAACTGGCATGACTCTCCACTGAGGGCTGGCACCTTGACTGTCACTTTGGATTGAGTACCACTCCATCATGATTTTCCGGGTAAATTCAGGTTCAAAAGTAAAAGTGAAGCTTAAAGGAGAAGCAGGTCAGGAGCTGTCATAGGAGCCTCTTAAAGAGAGAGGGACTGGCTGTCCCACACCTGGCTTCAGTGAGACACAAGGAGGAAGTGGATGCTGAGGACTTAATTCATTTGGCATAGACCTGAAGAAGCGGCACGGGGTGGGTTGCATCCCAGAGGCATTGCCTGCTCTAATAAACCCAGTGCGTTTTGTGTCAAGCAGTTATTCTACAGCTGGCTCTGTGCTGGACCCTGCAGCAGGCACTTACTTGAGGAACACAGCCTCTGCCCATAAGACACTTGCAGTCCAGCAGGAGAAAGGAAGGCGGAGCAGTGAAGTCTCAGTAGCTGGGGTTTGCGGGGGGCGGAGCCTCAGCAGCTCCATTTCTCATTTCATCAGCTTCTGTCCTCATATAATTATAGTGACACAGAGTGTTTGTGCAAATGCAGCTTTAAGGCCAGACTCTGGCCTTCCCTTCCAACCAGACTGCTGCTCATAAGTCGCTATAGACTCTCTGGAGTTGACACTACAAGGTAAGGGGTGGACAGTGTCATAGGATTTAGAAGGTAGGTTCATCACTGGTTGGAAGGATTGGGAGCAAGTCTTTATGGAAGAGGTGTCATTGGAGATGGTCTCCGATGGGTGGACTTGATTTTAGTCTGGATGTTAGGGGAGCAGGGAGAGTGTTCCAGGCGGAGGGTTGGGGGGAGCCCCATGAATAAAGTCCTGGAGATAGCAAAATGTGGGAAGTTCAATAAGGAATGGTTAAGTCTAGTTGGAATTTATGGGCTGGAATAGAGATGTGATGGAGAAGGAGGTTAGGGCCACCTTCTGCAGAAGGGCTAATAGGAAACCACGAAGGTTACTGAGTAGAGAAATAACGAAAGTGAAGCTTCACTTTAGGCAGGTCAATGAAAGATGGTTTGGAGAGATAAGAGTTGGGCAACCACCCAGAAGAGTCTGTGAATCTTGACACATTATTGTGGGGAGCATGACCCAGGGTGCTAAGACTGTACTGGGAGGTACAGAGCTGTAGAAGACACAAATGCTTTGCAGAAGTGGATGACAGAGGAGTATCAAGGTCGGTGTTAGATGGGGTGAGTTCTCATTACAGAGACTGGGAAGTTATGAGAAACTTGGGAGGGGGTAGATGGCGATTGGGCCAATCACCATTGTCTTTGCATGGGGGGGGGAGCCCCAAAATTCCATAGAGAAAATCACTTAGTTTTCCATATTTGACAGCAGGTACGTAAGTTTAAACTAAAACCCAGTGCTTGCGCTCACTGTAAGAAAAGCAACCCTAGTTAGTTCATTGTTCCTCTGCAGCTTTTCTCCCCACAGGCCAGTCACTGCTGCCTGATGGTGTGTTAGTCACTCAGTCGTGTCCGACTCTGCGATCCCAAGGACTACAGCCCGCCAGGTTCCTCTGTCCATGGAATTCTCCAGGAAAGAATACTGATGTGGGCAACCGTTTCCTTTTCCTGACCCAGGGATCAAACCCCGGTCTCCTGCATTGCAGGCAGATTCTTTACCGTCTCAGCCACCGCTGTCAGGACCAAAGTAAGGCAAAATAAAGGTTGTTTTTTCTTTCTTTGGTTAGGTAAGCAAACACCATCAGCTCAGGAATAGAAAGAAAACAAAACCTCTCTTTACTGTCGTTTCGTGCCTTGGGACAATGGAATAAGGTGGTGGAAAAAGCAGGCTTTTCTGAGTGATTTAGCCAGGAGGAGAGCTGGAGGGTTCAGGCAGCCACAGCTGCAGGAGAACAGCTGGAATGTGGTGGGCGAGCATAGCCACCCACCCCACAAGAGCATCCACAGAAGCCTGTTTTTGACACTTCAGAAATGGGGGAAGTGGGGAGCAGCTGGCACTGCAGCTCCTCATGGTGACATGGCCAGAAGGGCAAGGCTTGCCAATTTCTTTGTCTCAAGGCAGAATCAGTTCGGGTTTGGTTTTGCTATTGTTTACTGAATGCTGACTGTGCCAGAACATTCTATGTTATAGATGCTTCCTTCCTCCTCATAGTGCTCTCTTTTGTTCAGTTGCAAAGTCGTGTCTGACTCTTTGCAACCCCATGGACTGCAGCACATCAAGCTTCCCTGCCCTTCACTATCTCCTGGAGTTTGCTCAAACCCATGTCTACTGAGTCGGTGATGCCATCCAACCATCTCGTCCTCTGTCGTCCCCTTCTCCAACTTTCAGTCTTTCCCAACATCAGGGTCTTTTCCAGCGAGTCAGTTCTTCACATCAGGTGGCCAAAGTATTGGAGCTTCAGCTTCAGCATCAGTCCTTCCAATGCACACTCAGGGTTGATATGCTTTAGGATTGACTGGTTGTATCTTCTTGTCCAAGGGACTCAAGAGTCTTCTCCAGCACCACAGTTCAAAAGCATCAGTTCTTTGGCGCTCAGCCTTCTTTATGGTCCAACAAGTCTCACATCCAAACATGACTACTGGGAAGACCATAGCCTTGACTGAGGAGATCTTTGTCGGCAAAGTGATGTCTCTGCCTTTTAATACACTGTCTAGGTTTGTCATAGCTTTTTGTCATAGCAACCCTCTGAGACGGTGCAGATATTCTTATTTTATCAACAACTGAGATTCAGAGAAGTCAATGAGTGAATGAGCACGTGGTATAGTCAGGATCTGAATCCATGTCCAAGTCCCCAGACAGTGCATTTCCCACTAAGAATGTGTCCCATTTTCCCGACCATCCTCCTCCACCTCTCCTGCTCAGGTTTAAGCTGGAAACGTCAGTGCCCACAACTCCACAGAGCAAGCTTGGGCCCTACTTTTGGCAGCACTGCCAAGGCTGGTGGAGAAATATGTAGTGCTATCACTCCAGCTACATGCACTCAATGTTCACCGAGCAAGATCTGCTGATGGGATGTTGTTCTGGTAGGTTTTGGAAGTCTTTGTTAGTTTGTGAACCAAGGGGAAGGGCAGCCAGATTGCTGGGTTCCTTTAAATATTCAGATGTGCTTCCCAGGATGTAACTGAGTCACAGCCATCCCTGTGGCTCTTAGGATGGTGTTCACATTTGGATCCTTTGGAGAGGAGCTCCTTGACTGATATAAATAAATTCTCATTGATCAACTGGGGTTTTCACCTTGCTCCCTGACTAACTCACCAACATCTTCAGTAAAATGATTCATTAACATGTGAAAGCCAGATCTCTTGACCCTCCCAGAACCTGGCCCTCCTGGAATAAACTTAATTTAAAAATCTATTTCTTTTCCAGCTGAATTAATATTAGATTTCATGATCTGGGGCTTCCCTGGTGGCTCAGATGGTAAAGAATCTGCCTGCCAGTGTAGGAGACCCAGGTTCAATCCCTGGGTCGGGAAGATCCCCTAGAGAAGGGAATGGCAACCCACTCCAGCACTCTTGCCTGGAGAACTCCATGGACAGAGGAGCCTGGAGGGCTACAGCCCATGGGATCCCAAAGAGTTGGACACGACTGAGCGACTAACACTTTCATGATTTTAAACTTTGCGTTATCAATTGTTAAGCATTTAAAAAGAACAAGGAATACAACACTTAATTCAAATATTTTTACAAATAAACAATAGTACATTAAAAAAAAAAAGAAAAAGAAATTCTACCTCATGCGTGGAGGTCTTGTTGATTTTGTTTTCCAACCCAAACTGGGTTTTAAAGGCACTCCTGAGAGCACACCAGGTATTGAATCTAGTCCACAAAAAAGAAAAATTCAGACACAGATTGGAGTAGGGACCCTCAAGGATCTCCCATTGTCTGGAGGTACTGTTTATGGGGTTAAATTATTTTTTAACAGAAGAGGCCACTGGCATTCAAAAACATATAGATCAGTTAGGCTAAGGCTGGAGTGCTGTAATCAAGAGACTGAACAATAATATGACTTAAAGAATAAAATTTATATATGTTTTCTCGCACAGTCCTGGTGGGCGCTTCAGACTCCATGTGCTCATTCTGGTATTCAGGTTATTTTCAAGTCATTGTTCCATGCCCCCCGGAGCCTTTTGGTGACTCGCATAATCAAAGCCATAAATAAATGGTTTCTGCTTGCATCATCATTTCTCCTAATGTGCCACTGGATGAAGTCACAGGTCCACTCCGAGCTGCAAGGGAGGCTGGGAAATTAATACAGTTAGGCAGCTGTTTTGTTTCCACGGAACAAGGGAGCTTCAGTTTTGGTGGACAACTGGCGGTATTTGGTGAACAGCTAGCAGCACCATGTCAGTCTGGCACATGGCACAGAGAAGGAAGTGTTGGCTGTGGGCTCCGAATACCTGGGTTTGAATCCTCGCTCTGCTGTTCCTAATTGGACAGGCTGCCTTATCTCTCAGAGTTTTGCTTATTTCCACTGCTGTGCCCCTCTTATTGCTCGATGGCCTCAGTCAAGGTTGCAGGGAATGAAAACCAGCTTGAGCTAGATTTGAGGAAAGGGAGATTTAGTTTATGGTCCAAGTTATCCCACAGAACCCAAATGCAGGAAGTATACATGAACCTTGGTAGAAAAGGACCAGAATTAGAGCCGGAAGCATTTGATGGGAACAGGAGGAAAGAGGGAAATTCCAGGAGTCAGCCATCGATTAGCAAGTCCTGTTGGTACTAACTCCAAAATCAGTCCTGACGGCACCTACTTTCTCCCTCTCCACCTCCTAGCCTAGTCCAGGCCACCCTCATGCCTTGGCTGAACCAACACAGCAGCCCGTGACTAGGCTCTCTGCCTCTGCTCATGCATTCAAATCCATTCTCACACAGCAGTCAGAGTAAAGTGTAGCTACAGTAACGAGATTGTGTCTCCTGTTTGAGACCTGCAATGTCTTTCCCACAGCACACAGAATCAAATCCCAGCTCCTTACCCTGGTTTACCAAACCCACAAGACCCAGCTCCTGCTCTGTCTTTGACCTCATCTATTGCTCTGCCCTCTTACACTTTGCTTCAGCTGCAGGGCCCAGCTGTAGCCATTCAAGTCATCTAAAGCTTGCTTCTGCCCCAGGGCCTTCTTTGCATTAGCTGTTTTCTGTGCCTGGGGTGCTCTCATCACTTCCTCTTCTTTGTTATTCAGAGCTCAGTATAAAATGCCAGAAACATCTATTTATTAAGTCCTGCATGTCCCACTCTTTGAGACCCTAGAGACTGTAGCCTGCCAGGCTCCTCTGTCCATGGGATTGTCCAGGCAAGAATATTGGAGTGGGTAGTCATTTCGTTCTCCAGGGGATCTTCTTGACTCCGGGATCGAGCCTAGGTCTTCTGCATTGCAGGTGAATTCTTTAACGTTTGAGCCACCAGTGAAGCCCATTAATTAAGTCACCAACTTTAATTCTCTTGATAGCAGTTATCACAATTGATAGTTTTCTCACTAATTTATTCATTGCTATCCAATCCCCAGACTCTGTCACCCCAGTAAATGTAATGTAATATAAGAGCAAGGAACTATCTTGATCTTTAATTGTTTAGTAATATTTGTTGAATAAAACAATGAGTAAGCAAACCCTCGTCCAACAACACAAGAGAAGACTCTACACATGGACATCACCAGATGGTCAACACCGAAATCAGATTGATTATATTCTTTGCAGCCAAAGATGGAGAAGCTCTATACAGTCAACAAAAACAAGACCCGGAGCTGACTGTGGCTCAGATCATGAACTCCTTATCGCCAAATTCAGACTGAAATTGAAGAAAGTAGGGAAAACCAGTAGACCATTCAGGTATGACCTAAATCAAATCCCTTATGATTATACAGTGGAAGTGATAAATAGATTTAAGGGACTAGATCTGATAGACAGAGTGCCTGATGAACTATGGACTGAGATTCGTGACATTGAACAGGAGACAGGGATCAAGACCATCCCCATGGAAAAGAAATGCAAAAAAGAAAAATGACTGTCTGGGGAGGCCTTACAAATAGCTGTGAAAAGAAGAGAAGCGAAAAGCAAAGGAGAAAAGGAAAGATATAAGCATCTGAATGCAGAGTTCCAAAGAATAGCAAGAAGAGATAAGAAAGCCTTCCTCAGCGATCAATGCAAAGAAATAGAGGAAAACAACAGAATGGGAAAGACTAGAGATCTCTTCAAGAAAATTAGAGATACCAAGGGAATATTTCATGCAAAGATGGGCTCGATAAAGGACAGAAATGGTATGGACCTAATAGAAGCAGAAGATATT
>NW_011491015.1:617651-618007 GCF_000754665.1 Bison bison bison | reverse complement strand
AAAGAAATGCAAAAAAGAAAAATGACTGTCTGGGGAGGCCTTACAAATAGCTGTGAAAAGAAGAGAAGCGAAAAGCAAAGGAGAAAAGGAAAGATATAAGCATCTGAATGCAGAGTTCCAAAGAATAGCAAGAAGAGATAAGAAAGCCTTCCTCAGCGATCAATGCAAAGAAATAGAGGAAAACAACAGAATGGGAAAGACTAGAGATCTCTTCAAGAAAATTAGAGATACCAAGGGAATATTTCATGCAAAGATGGGCTCGATAAAGGACAGAAATGGTATGGACCTAATAGAAGCAGAAGATATTAAGAAGAGGTGGCAAGAATACACGGAAGAACTGTACAAAAAAGATCTTC
>NW_011491015.1:617073-617455 GCF_000754665.1 Bison bison bison | reverse complement strand
GCTGTGAAAGTGCTGCACTCAATATGCCAGCAAATTTGGAAAACTCAGCAGTGGCCAGAGGACTGGAAAAGGTCAGTTTTCATTCCAATCCCAAAGAAAGGCAATGCCAAAGAATGCTCAAACTACTGCACAATTGCATTCATCTCACACGCTGGTAAAGTAATGCTCAAAATTCTCCAAGTCGGGCTTCAGCAATATGTGAACCGTGAACTTCCTGATGTTCAAGCTGGTTTTAGAAAAGGCAGAGGAAACAGAGATCAAATTGCCAACATCCGCTGGATCATGGAAAAAGCAAGAGAGTTCCAGAAAAACATCTATTTCTGCTTTATTGACTATGCCAAAGCCTTTGACTGTGTGGATCACAATTAACTGTGGAAAATTC
>NW_011491015.1:612993-616775 GCF_000754665.1 Bison bison bison | reverse complement strand
ATATAGATGGGGAAACAGTGGAAACAGTGTCAGACTTTACTTTTTTGGGCTCCAAAATCACTGCAGATGGTGACTGCAGCCATGAAATTAAAAGACGCTTACTCCTTGGAAGGAAAGTTATGACCAACCTAGATAGCATATTCAAAAGCAGAGACATTACTTTGCTAACAAAGGTTCGTCTAGTCAAGGCTATGGTTTTTCCTGTGGTCATGTATGGATGTGAGAGTTGGACTGTGAAGAAAGCTGAGCGCCAAAGAATTGATGCTTTTGAACTGTGGTGTTGGAGAAGACTCTTGAGAGTCCCTTGGACTGCAAGGAGATCCAACCAGTCCATTGTGAAGGAGATCAGCCCTGGGATTTCTTTGGAAGGAATGATGCTAAAGCTGAAACTCCAGTACTTTGGCCACCTGATGTGAAGAGTTGACTCATTGGTAAAGACTGATGTTGGGAGGGATTGGGGGCAGGAGGAGAAGGGGATGACAGAGGATGAGATGGCTGGATGGCATCACTGACTCAATGGACATGAGTTTGAGTGAACTCTGGGAGTTGGTGATAATGGACAGGGAGGCCTGGTGTGCTGCGATTCATGGGGTTGAAAAGAGTCGGACACGACTGAGTGACTGAACTGAACTGAACTAAACAAAAAAGTATGCTTATTGTTTGTAGCTCTTTTAAAACAATAAAATTTGAACCACTGTCTATTTCAACACAAAGCCCATATCATTTAAACTTCTATTCTTCCATTACACAGACCATAACTGATTTAAACCACTTCCTACTGTTGGATATTTACTGAACATAAAGTCTGCACATTCTCCATTATTTCCTGGAACACATTTGTGAGATAACAGAATCAAAGGATACGCTTTTTTTTAAAGGTTTATTTTATGTTTTGGCCATGCCTTAGGGCATGTGGGATCTCAGTTCCCCTCCCAGGGATCAAACCTGCACCCCCTGCATTGGAAGTGCAGAGTCCTTCCCGCAGGACTGTCAGGGATTTCCCCTGGATGCACATGTTTTTGAGGTTCAATGTAAAGTAAGGCCTTCCCAGGTGGTGCTAGTGGTAAAGAACCCATCTGCCAATGCAGGAGACATAGGAGACTCAGGATCGATCCCTGGATTGGGAAGATCCCCTGGAGGAGAGCATGGCAACCCACTCCAGTATTCTTGCCTCTAGAATCCCATGGACAGAGGAGCCTGGAGGGCTACCGTCCAAAGGTGACCCTATGGATTGTGTGTATACACACACACACACACACACGCACATTCCATGAGAGATATGTGTGTGTGTGTGTGTGTGTGTGTGTATGGAAGGAAAATTATGACCAACCTAGACAGCATATTAAAAAGCAGGGACATTACTTTGCCAACAAAGGTCCGTCTAGTCAAGTCTATGGTTTTTCCAGTAGTTATATATGGATGTGAGAGTTGGAAAAACCTGAGTGTCGAAGAATTGATGCTTTTGAACTGTGGTGTTAGAGAAGACTCTTGAGAGTTTGGAGAAGACTCTTGAGAGTCCCTTGGACTGCAAGGAGATCCAACCAGTCCATCCTAAAGGAGATCAGTCCTGGGTGTTCATTGGAAGGACTGATGTTGAAGCTGAAACTCCAATACTTTGGCCACTTGATGCAAAAAGCTGACTCATTTGAAAAGACCCTGATCCTGGGAAAGATTGAGGGCAGGAGGAGAAGCGGATGACAGAGGATGAGATGGTTGGATGGAATCACTGACTCAATGGACATGAGTTTGAGTAAACTTTGGGAGTTGGTGATGGGCAGGGAGGCCTGGCATGCTGCAGTCCATGGGGTCGCAAAGAGTCGGACACAACTGAGTGACTGAACTGAACTGAATTGAACTGATATACATATATTTGTATACACACACACACATACATATCATGGAATATTACTCAGCCATCAGAAAAGATGAAACCTTGCCATTTTCAGCAACATGGCTAGACCTAGAGTGAAGTAAGAGAAAGACAAATATTATATGATATCACTTATATGTGGAACCTAAAAAATGCAAATGAATCTATTAGAGAACAGTAACAGGCTCACAGACATAGAAAAAAAACATGGTTACCAAAGAGAAAAGCAAGACAGGGGAGGGATAAATTAGGAAGAGGGGATTGACAGATACACACTACTATATATAAAATAGATATAAAACCAGGATTTACTACATAACACAGGGAATAAAATAATATCTTGTAATATCCTATTATGGAAAATAATCTGAAAAAATATATAACTGAATCACTTTGCTATATACCTGAAACGGACATAGTACTGTAAATCAACAATACTTCAGTCAAAAAAAAACACAAAAAAACCCTTTCTTGATAAAATAAAAAGTTAGCAAATACATATTTGTTTCCCCTCCTCCCCTTTTTTTTCTGATATCTGTGAGCTCCCCAAATCACTGGATCCGCTGCTTTCAGTGGCCGGCTTTCCATGTAACTGTGGTATGTGTTCTGTCTTAGGGCTCCCCGAGTGGCACTAGTGGTAAAGAACCCACCTGCCCATGCAGGAGACACAAGAGACCAGTGTTCCATCCCTGGGTGGGGAAGAGCCCCTGGAGGAGGGCATGGCAACCTACTCCAGTATTCTGCCTGAAGACTCCCATGAGCAGAGGAGCCTGGTGGGCTGCAGTGCACGGGCTCACAAAGAGTGGGACATGACCAAAGTGACTTAGCACGTACGCAGGCGTTCTGTCTAAAGGGGAAGCTTGCTACACTTTTTGCAGTGAGCCCCAGAAGAATGATGCCAACTCCCTTCAAATGCTAAGAAGGCGTTTCTTTACCCACAGTGGGAACTGGGGCTCCTCTGGCATCACCCCAAGGAGGAGGCTGTGCTACCAAGAACAGGGGAGCCTCGCCTACACCACAGGGCTGGTACAACTGTGGTGGGGGTGGGCATACTCAGCCCAGGAGAGAAGTTACCTTGGCACCAAGGAAGGTCCTCTGATCATAGGCTTGAGAAGATTCTGGAAAGCAAACTGAGGCAACGTGCAGCCAACATCTTCTCCACTACTAATTCTCTCCTCTTCCTCCCCATCTCCTGACTTCCTCAGATGGATTCATTTTAGGAACCTCGGGGGCCTCCAGGGAAATTATTTAGGGGGCCAGTTTATGCAGCCAAAGTTAACTTGCTTGTTTTTAAATAACCAGGGTCTGGACATTGAATTTTTAATTTAGAAAACTCCAAAAATAAAGCAAGAGGCTAAAGGTAAATAAAAAGAAAGCTTCATGATTTCCCCTATTGTTGGAGAAAAAAAATGAAAAATGCGTGGAGGAGCTTTTGGTCCAGAGCCGCAAACATGCATGATCAGTTACATGGATGCAGAGCCATGGCAGGAGGTGGGGCCCCCTTATCGCTGTCGGTGACTGCATCCATGCTAATTCTCAGGGCGGGAGACTTTGGAGGTATGATTAGGCGACTAGAAGGCAGTCTCCTATTCCTGAGAGAACAATCCTCGCCCCACTCCGCGTGCGATCTGCAGTAAGATCTTGGATTTGACCTATGCCTTCTGTGTCTCGAAGGATCAGTGATTGCGATTCGGTAACAGGACAGGACCAGCTCGCCTTTCTCTCTCTCCATCCTTCCCTCCCTCCCAAGGATAACCTCCATTTCGTTGGAATCAGGTTTAAGCAGCAACCTTATGAGGTGCCAGAGGCAAACTGGAACCCACCGTCAATGTGTTTTGGGGCCCTGACTGCCCCGCCCCCCAGAGCTGTCTTACAAATGAATAGGCTCGGGCTCTGGCGCGGAGTCCCCACC